>NW_005842464.1:382398-382733 GCF_000455745.1 Alligator sinensis
CCGCGGCCTGGCTCGTGGTTGCCCGGCGGGTGCGGGGCTGCAGGGCCCCTTTCGGCCGGGGCTGCCAAAGGATCCTGGCCCCACCCAGCACCTCTTGCCCCCTCCCCGTGGCGGCGGGGGCAGCCCGCCCCAGCTCAAGCCCGCCCCGGGCAGGGCAGGACCCAGGGAGAGCACTCGCGTGCCAGGCGTGCGGGGCTGTCGGGGCATCGGGCCCTGGCGCGGCCTGGCCGGACACACCCTCCGAGGCCCAGGCCTGGCCCGGGAGCGCTGCTGTCCTTCCCCGCCCCGGGTGAGGGCAGGAGGGATGTGGCGCTGCTGGACGGATGGATGCCCAG
>NW_005842464.1:383321-388814 GCF_000455745.1 Alligator sinensis
AAGGGGGAGAGCCCGCTGGGCTGGGCTGGGACTCTGTGGGGAGGGCTGGGGAGGCAGGGCGAGCACGGAGCAAGCGGGGAGGGAGGAGCGTGGCTGCTGCACACTCGCACACACTCACGCGCGCGCACACACACACACACACACACATACACACACTGCGGCAAATTCTGCAGCTGGTGCCTGCTGGCTCCTGACTGCAGAGAAAACAAGCTCTCGGGTTCAGACCCGCTGGGCTCGGGGCAGGGCCCTTCCTTCCACCCGCCGGTGCCAGACCTCGGGTGCCAGCCCCAGGGCACAGCATTGTCCCAGGCACGCTCGGGCCCCTCTCCCCTCCGCCAGGCCTGAAGGGTTGCGGGCACTTCGCCTTCCTGCAGAGACGGCGCTGCACGCGGGCAGGGGGCCTGACTCCTGGCACAGCCAGCCGAAGCCCCAGTGCCTCACACGTGCGCGGGGGGCACAGAGCGCGGTGGGGCTTTGGCATCGTCCTTTCTCTGGCAGAAGCATCCCCCAGGAGAATTTCCCCGAGCAAAGCGTGCAGCACCGAACCCCCTACCCTGCCACCAGCGCAGCCGCCAGCCAGGGCTGTACATCTGGGCTGTGCGGGGCTGGGGCACGCGAGGCATGCGAGCAGCAAGGTCGCCGTGAGGAAGGGGAGAGCGTGAGAAGGGACTGGCTGGGGCGGCAGAGCGGGGTGAAGGGGGTGCAGTGCCGGGATGCCTCCGAGAGGCTGCGTTGCTTCCCCTGTGTGCGTCCTGCGCAGCTGGACTCGCGGAGCAGGCTGAGGAGCAGAGGGGGCACGTGATGCGTGGTGGAGTCGGACCGTGGGCCGTAGCAGCTCCAGGAGGGGCTGCTGGCTGCTCCAGGCTGGCATGCGGGCGCCTGGGCCTGGCCCCTGGAGCAGAGGGGTCCCTGCCCCTCAGCCAGCAGCGCTCCCTGGGGAGGGCCTGCCGCTGGCCACAGGTGGGGTCCTGGGCACAGCCTGCGGGGGTCTGCCGGGGGCCGGTGCGGCGGGGCCACAGACGGGCGTCCCAGCTGGTAGATGCGCTGGACGCCAGGCCTGGAGCTGCTAAGCACGTCCCTGGGGAGTCGTGGGCAGGGAAGGAGGGGTCTTCCCTCTTCCACAGAGTTTCCACCTGCGTTGTCCCTGGGAGCTGGGCCCCCCTGGGGCACGGGGCTATTCTGATCCGGGTTTCTTGGTGTGCGCTGTCTCTGCACATCCTGCCTGAGCAGCTGATCGAATTCTCTGGATTCCTCCCACAGACGCCCGCACAGAGCCTCCGCCTGGGGCCGCAGCCCCTGCTCCACATACCAGCCTGCTACGGGCCGGAGCACCTGCTGGGGCAAGGTCCTGTGTCTCCAGGACAGGGGCAGGATGTGCGTGGCCGGCGCCCCGTGCCTTGCTGTGCTGCACTGCGTGCATCCCGGGCCGCGGAGCACTGGAGCGTCCTGCCCATCCTGCGACGTGGGTGGGAGCGCCAGGGGCTGAGTCTTCCTCGAGCGGCCTTTGAGTCTTGGCAGCTCCCCAAGGGCACGCGCGCTGGCCAGGAAGCGCAAGGGCCTCGCGGCCCAGGCAGTGCTTCTGAGTGCAGCGCCCCAGACGGCTATCCCTGCCAGCAGCTACCTGGCCCTGGGGCTGCCAGAGCCGTGGGCACCCTATCTTTCAGTGTCAGACTCCCGTCTGGCCCCGTGGGCTGTGAGTGCTGTGAATGGGGCAAGCTGCTTCAGCAGAAGGGACAAGCCGCGTGCCTGGCGCTGCCTGGCCGTGCTGGGTGCGCTCTGTGGAACCGGGGGCATGTGGGCGCGAGTCCCCATGGCAGAGGAGGGAACACGGTCAGATCTTCCGTGTCCCGGGAGCAGGCGCTCGGCTCGCCGCACCGCAGGGTAAAAGGAGGAGCGGCTCAGCCGTCTTCCCTGCCCTGGTCTGATGGGAAGGGGCGACCCCTCCTCGGCCACCTGGCCCCGTTCTCTGCATGGGCGCGGGGCTGAGGTTCCCGGACGAGGGGCAGCGGTGGTGGAGCTGCAGGACAGCGCAGCGCAGGCCCCGAGGCAAGTTCTGCTGTCGGTGGCTCGGGCTGGCTGCAGGCTCGTGGGAGCCCCGGCTCTGCCCAGCACAGCGCAGTCACTGACCCCGGGGGGTCAGTGCCTGTTTCCCTATGCAGCTCCGGGGGCCGCGGAGCATCCACCTGCTCTAGGTCCTGCTCACGGACCTTGCTCACGGGGGCCCTGCCTAGCACAGGGGGCCTGGACCCGATGATCTGGCGAGGTCGCTTCCAGCCTCTTACAGTCTATGAACCTTGGGAAGGAGGGGGCAGGAGAAGGACAAAGGCTGCTATTTATTGTTGCGCAGCATTTGGGCTTCAGCCCTGGCTGCCCTGAGCGCTAGCTGCAGCGAGACTAGAGCCCAGCGCTCCTGGCACACCAGGGCGCGGGAGCCTGTTGTGGGGCATGTGCAGGTGGCAGCGCTGCGCTCCTGGGGTGGCTCGCACTGCTGGCGTGAGACGTTCCCTCTCGGGAGGGCCATCCCTGAAATGACCCCCTGCCTGCGCCGCATGCTGAGCACGGGCCGTGACGCTGCCACGCAGGCCTGCGCGTGAGGGGCGCTGCTTCTAGCCTGCCTGCCCCAGCAGCCCCGTGCGGCGCCGGCGCGAGGCACTTGTTGGGGAGGGCCGGGGCCGGGGCCGGGCGGTGGCAGGTGCCGGTGGCGGCGGTCTGGAGCGTTGCAATGCGTTCTGCTCACAGGTCGCTCGCCCAGCAGGGCCCGGCAGCATCTGCGCAACACGCCTAGGTCGGTCACTGCTTTGTCACCCTCTGTCCTTGCGGAGACTGATCATTGCTGCCTCGTGTGCCCCATCTGCCGTGCGTGCGTGTTTTCACCAGGCTTGTCGGCCCAGCCTGGCCCCGTGGTGGCAAGAAGCACTAGCCATTAGCATCCGTATTTTGGATAGTGCTTAACTGGAGCCCGAGCTGGCCGCAGGGACTGGTGGAGCCAGCCTTTGAAAGGAGCCTGGAGCGAAGCCGGTAATTAGCCTGGCTCGTGCGCCAGGAGCTTCCTGAGGAGATGGCTTCAGGCACCCCAATGCTTCCTTTGGAGAAGAAGCACAGACGTGCTGCCAAGAGATCAGCGCCGACCCCGCCTGGCCCCGGCGGTGCCTGACAGGTGAGACCGCAGCTGCAGGCCTCTGCACCCCGAGCCGGAGCTGAGGCAGGGAGCCCTGCGGCTGGTGCAGGGAACAGCTGTCACTGCTGGTCCAGCCTGGAGACAGCAAGGTGCAGGGGCCGGTGCCTGGCTGCAGCCGGGTAACCCTGCCCCTGGCCGTGCCCGCTGGGCACCCTCCGCCTGCGAGCGGGGGCCTCCTGCCTCACTCAAGAATCGCCACCCGTTTCTCACCAGATAAACTGGAAGAAGCCGTGCAGCAAACAGACTCCTGAGCCTCTTCCCCCGCTGCCTCTGCCCGCTGCGGCTCCAGCGCCGGACTGCCGCCAGCCGCCAGGCGCGCGTGCTGTGCTGTGCCCACCCAGGGTCTCTCTGCCAGCAAGGCGCATCCATGTTCAGGCCTGCGGGGGAGAGTGCGGGCTCCACAGCCCCCGCCCCGGCCTGCCTGCCACGCTGCGTGTCCTCGCGTGAGCCCCCGTGCCGGTGGAGAGAAGGGAGGGCTGCAGGCACCCTGTGCGTGCGGTCTGTGCTGGGCCTTGTTGGTTGTGGCCGTCTGTGGGGAGGCAGAGGAGGAACTCAGGTGGACCCACAAAGGGACGGCGGTGCTCAGGTGGCAGCGCGGGGCACCGGTGACAGGCGTGGATCCCCCCTCGCGTGTCTGCGCTGGGCATGTGCAAAGCTACCTGCAGCCTTGCTCCTGGCGAGGCCCGGCCCGTGCTCTCAGACCAGGCCGTTCCCCAGCTCTCTGTGGGGTCCCAGTCGGGAAGGCAGGTGCACAGGGGCTGGCTGGGGAAGGCTAGAGGACGTGGGAGACCCACAGCTGAATCCTTCCTGATGCAGGCCAGGACTTGAACTTGGGTCCGCCATGTCCCCAGGGCAGCTGGGCGTCCAGGGCAGAGCACTGTGGTCTCACCTGCCAGAGCTCTCCCGCTGCATCTGAATAGCTCGGCGGTCCTTGGGCACGGAGAGGGAAGCAGCGGGAGTTGCCGTGGGGCTAGAAGTCCCGGAAGAGCAGCAGACAGGAAAGGGGAGAGCAAAGCACATCTGCTGGGTGCCCCCCACCGAGTGCCGGGCAGGGGACAGTAGCTGAGCCGGTGGAAGCCCACGGATCTGCATTCGGCGTGTCCCTCCCTGCAGAACTGAGCAGACTGCTCCTCTCTCCTGCCCCTGCCCCTGCCCCACCCATGTGAGTGCCAGGCCTTTGGGCAGGCGTTGCCTCGCACTGTGGGCATGGACAGCCCCCGACGCGGGGAAACCCTGGGGGCCTGGAGCCGCCACCCCTCCCTGCAGCGCGTGCAACAAGAGCGGGAGGGGGCATCAGCTCGTGCCACGGGGCGGGTGGGGAGCTGCCCCCAAAGCAGAGCGAGGAACCCGGCGTTTGCACGTGCACGGGGGAGGAGGGGGCTGCCCCTAGAGAGCGAGCGGGACGCTTCCTCTACTCCTGCCACCCTTGTCCCGCCTGCCAGCTGCATCGTGGCGGCAGCAGGAGCCCGTCGGGCATCTGCTCCTTGCTTGTGGTGCCTGACGCTGAAAGGGAGGATAGTGTTTTGGTGCCTGCGGTACCAGCAGCCCTTCCTGCTGCCAGCGCGAGCATCGGACCAGCTCCGCCTGGCCCCCCGCGGCTCCTGGGCATGGGTCACCGCGGGACCGCCAGCTGGGAGTGCGAGGCCCTGCCCCACCCCACCCTCTGGATTTCCAGGGAGGCTGTGGGGCAGGGCTGAGCCTTCGCTGCCACCCCGCAGCGAGGGGCGCGCGCCCCTGCCCTGCCCTGCCCTGCCGCGAGGGGACCCGGCACTCTGCCGACTCCCGCTCCTCTCCCCAAGGCCCAGCGGCGGTCGGCGCTCGCGTGCGCTTGTCCCTGCCAGCCCGGCTGCCCAGGCAGCGACGTCGCAGCTTTGTCGGAGATGGGATTTGCCGGCCAAGGCCGGGAATCCACCGTGCTGCCCCCACCGGCCCCCCCCTTGGCACTGCACCCCAGGGTGCTGCGGGGGGAAGGCTTGTTTTTAAACCAAGTGCCTGTTGCGATGAGGCGCAGGCAGGCGGTGCGCGAGCCCCTGCACGCCACGCTGCTGCTGCGGGTCGCACCCACAGCCGCTTGTGCCCCCACGGCTCTGCGGGTGCCCCCACTCCAGCCCTGCTCCCCCCATGGGCAGCTCCTCCCGGGCCCGTTCTGCTGAGACCGCGATGCGTCTCAGCCCTGCCTGGGCACCGGGCTGGGCTCATCCTCTGCCCCGCGCTGGGGCCGGGCTCTGCCTGCTGCCCTGCCAGGCTGCCACCCCTGAGCAGAGCGGGGCGGTTGCACCGGGCGCAGGCAGAGCCCTGCTCCAGGGCCCAGCGGC
>NW_005842464.1:388824-392277 GCF_000455745.1 Alligator sinensis
CGGGCATTGTTCCTCTCTCCGAGCAGACGCAGTTTGGGGCTGGGGCCTTTCTCTCCTGTTGGCATCAAGAGCTGCAGTTGGAGCCTTCTCAGCCTCCTTATGAAAGAGCCCGTTGCCATCGCCGACCGGTGATGTCATTTTGGAGTGGAGGGGGTGGCTGCCTTTCAGCTTGCATAAATCCGTGTTAAGTTATGCAAATATATGCACCCGCTGGTCCCTCGCACTGAGCCGGGGCTGTCTGCGAAGGTGGGCTTTTGTGTGCACAGCTCCCGAAGGCTGCGAGGTCTGGAGCGCCGTGCCCAGGCCCAGGGGGTCCGGGCTCACTGCGGGTAGGGGGGCGAGGGGAGCCTGCTGCGTCTGGGGAGAGCTGGGGAAGTGGACGGGGGGCCATCCCGGTGCATCCCTTGTCTCATGAGTCTGGGAGGCCACGAGACCTTCACCGAACCGACTCCGAGCAGCGAGGTCCCGTCCCGAGGGGCCAGACGTCGGTCAGGTGAGAGTGGATTGCAGGGGGCAGGGGCGGCCCGCGTGGGGGGCTTCCAAGTCTAAGGGCCAGACCCTGTCCTGTGGGCGGCAGGGACCCCCAGCGTGTCTAACGCACCAGGCAGCTTTGTGTGTCAGCCGCTGGAGTCCAGCTTCTCCCGTCTCCGTCTGGAAAAGTAGGTTGTTGCCGACAAAAGCTCACGCTGCTCTGAATCAGGTGCCATCTGGCCTGATGTTGCACCTCCAAGCAGGCTCCACGCACCTGGGGAATTGGCTGTTTCCAAGGCACGAATGCAGCCCTCGGACCTGGCAGCAGCAGAGCAGCGTGGGCTGCGGAGGTGACAGGAGCTGCCGTGCGGGTGGAGCAGGAGCAGGAGCAGTCTCCAGGGCGGACCGTGGACCCACTTTGCCCTCGGCCTGCAGAGCGCTAAACAAGGCCGCGTTTGTAGCAAGCTGCTGAAGCTGAAGGACTGTCGGACAGGAGCAAATGGGAGTAAATTGGCCGTGCACAGGCTCGGGCAGGAAGACAGGAGGTTTCTGTCCGTCGGAGGGCAGGGTCCCGGGAGCAGGCGGGGTGGGAAGCAGCGCGGGTGGCAGCAGGGCTGTCTGTGAGCCTCGTCCTGTGGCACCGTGGTTCAGGTGACACGAAGTCGAGACCTGGGTGCTGTTAGAGACCGTTTGTGCGGGTCAGAGCATTGCGCTCGTGCGCTGATGTCACAGGTGTGATGTCTGTGCGGGTGCACTGTGCCGGCGCCCTTTGCATGACAGGACCCACCTTGCAGGTGAGAAGGAAGCGGTAACCACGTTCCCTTTGGGCTGTGCTGCAAGCTGCAGTTTGCAGCCGCGCTGGAAAGCTCCGTCGAGCGAACTGGCACCCCATGGGGCAACCGGAAACCCAGGGGCGCCGCAGTCACGACGGCAAGGCAAAGCCACTTTCCCGAATGACCTCCCTCCCGGCCCCCTCTCTGCCCTAGCGCCGTAATCTCCCTCCCTCTGCCCGGGGCACCCAGCCCCGGACATCAGGATCTCGGTCCTTTGTTTCCAGTTGCCATCAGGCTAGTCCCCACAGTCACCACCGCACCGCTTCCAGGCATTAGAAACAAACGGCCTGTCCTTGTCCGTCCCTGTCCCACTGAGGACCCTGTGTGCCCCGGACAGCCGTGCTGCCTCGTTTGCACCCACCCAGATGGCCATCGTGACCCCGGAACAGAGACATGACCTTCACCACCACCGGTGCGCACCAGCCTAGCAAGGACGGGGAACCCGAGCCATGCACATGCACATGCACAGAAGGGAACGGACATCTCCCCCTCCTCCATGCTCTGCCTGAACCTCCCCTGAAGCTGTTCCCCGTCTCCCCTCCTCCTCCCTGAACCCTGGTGTCACGGGGCTCAATGCCTGCCGAATGCCCCGCAAGGAGCTGCCCGAGAGAGGACAGATCCCCCGCAAGATTGTCCCGAGCCCTTCGGGAGCCTGCAGGAGGCTGGATGCAGCTGCTAGACTGACACGCTGGTGCAGTGACTCCCCGTACTCCGCCAAGGACCTGCTCATGTGCTGCGCCGCGCCCCTGGGAGCCAGGAGGCCGGCGGGGCACCTCGGGGTGCCACGCCTGCTACCGCGTCAACGTACGAGTGATCTGGGAAGGAGCGAGCCCTGAGGGAACAACACCGGCACGTGGCGCGGTTGCTGGCAGCCAGAGACGGCAGCGTGGAGCCTTCCAGGAAGCAGCTGCAAGTGGCCGTGGGGCAGGACGGTGGCAAGAAGCCATGTGCCTCGGAAGCGGGTTGTCTGCCACGAGCCACAGCGCGGTGATGGGCCCTGCGCCGGGCACGCTCGCAGCCTGCCGGAGGAATGCATCTGCTGTGTGTCGTGCCACGCGTCCCGCTCAGCCCGACGGGCGCCGGCACCCAAGGCTGTTGCTTTTGGTGAAACGGAAGGACTGGCCCATGCTGGGTTGGTTTGGTACCAAGGTCGCGCTGACCATAAGGTCCCCAAAGAGGCTCCACATCTGTTTGTCATGGGGGAGGTGGAAGCCTCTGTAGCAGCTCCGTGTCGTTGGTCACTTGTGCAGCTGGACTGGCCCCGGCTTGGGGCGTACCCGCTATCTGCAAGGTGTGACTCTGGACACTGGCTCCGGGGCAGCCTGCCTTGGCCTTCCTCCGGGAGGAGGTGCTGGGCTTCACTGCCCCAGCTCCCTGCTGGACGGTGGGGCCCGAGGCACGGGGCCAGCTCAGGACCGAGCCTCGTCTCCCTGGACCTCCCTGCAGCACTCGGCCCTGCGCGGAGAGCACCAGCAGGGCAGGGCACCGCAGGGCAGGGCACCTCCGCAGTCTCGCGGAGGGTGGCGGTGCACAGAGGGGCACTTGGCACTCAGCCGTGGGGGCAGGCTGGGGGCGCTCTGGGCCACTTCGCCGGGCCATGCTCTCGCACAGCACCTCTTCTGCTGCTGCTGACAGGCCAGGCTGGGCCGGGTAGCGCCCAGCTGTGTTCAAAGCCCGAGTCCTCGTGCACCAGGGGCTGGGCGGGGACGCCTGTGGAAGGACGCTGGTGCCAGGGCTGTGGGGCCGGTGTCTGCTGCAGGGGATGGGGCTTCCTCAGGGGTGGCCAGGCGGTGGCCTGAGCACCCCAGGGACCAGGCAGCCTTCCCATGCGCCCCCTGTACGGGCAGCGACGCGCGCTCCTCCTGCTCGGGGAGCCACGCTGCACTGCGCCCCGCTGCCCGCGGCCCCGGGGAAGGTGCAGTGCGGGGGGAGCAGCAGTGCTGTGCCATGCGCTGGCCCTGCTGCGCTCCACGTCGGGGTCGTGGTCGGGGGCGGCGGGAGCAGTGCGAGGGCCTGCGTCACTAGCGACGGCACCGTCGCTCTGCTGAGTCACTGTCTGGCCCCGTCTGCCGCAAGCGCGCGGAGATGGCTGAAGCCAGGGGAGGCTGCAGCCCTGGCGGCGCCTCCGCTCGTTAGCAAGCGCGCATCG
>NW_005842464.1:392434-392667 GCF_000455745.1 Alligator sinensis
CCTGCCCCCCAGCCCGGGCACCTCCGGGAGCACGGGGACGAGGCCTCTGCAGCGTGGGCGGCTGGGCTGTGCGCAGCATACTAACCAGCCGGCTTTGTTCAGCCCGAGCCCTTGTCTTCCAGGCTGCGGCTGCCCCAGCCCGGCCCCTCCAGGCGGTGCTGGGGGCACGGGCATGGGGGGCCGTGTGGGCCAGGGATGGGGGCAGCAGGACCACCGGGGCCTGGCCCTGGGCG
>NW_005842464.1:393256-400899 GCF_000455745.1 Alligator sinensis
GTCAGGTGCCGGCTGCTTGGGGAGGGACAGTTTTGGGGACCAGGAGCTCCAGCCGCATGATAAGCCCAGGGGGTTTGGGATCAGAGCCTCAGGAGCGTCGGCTGGGTCTGACCCTGGGTCCCTGGTACGTGTCAGACTCCTTCGCCCACGCCTGGCTGCAGGGCACAGCGACCGCACCGCGGGGTCAGATGGCAGAGCCAGGCCGGGGCCAGCAGGAGAGGCCTGAGCTGCTCCAGCCAGACCCGGCTCAGCTGGGGGAGCCAGCAGCAAGCCAGTGCCCCCCAGGACACGCTTGCCAGCCCCGGCCCAGGGACAAAGCCGACTGCCCCTAGTCCCATGTCGTGGGGCGGGTGGGGTGCCCCCCGGTCTCCCACTTCTTCCAGCCCAGCCTTTTCTTGTCGTGCCCCTGCCCCATGCCCCCTGCCCCCACGCTCTGTATCACTCGCCAAGGACCAGCCCAGCTGGGTCCTGGGTGGACAAGCCCGGCACGTAAAGGGCTCCGGGGGCAGCAGTGATGAGACGCAGGGCGGGTGTCAGGCATGGTGTGAGCCGGCACTATGCCGCGGCGGGCGGTTCCCCAGTGCCGTGTCCCTGGCAGCTGCATGGCGGGGGGGAGCGGCATGCGGACAGGGTGGTGCTGCCGTGTAGTGCTGCCCCAGCATCTCGCAGGCAGTGAGGGGACCGCACGAGCTGCAGTGCGGGGCGCAGGGCTGGGCCAGAGCACAGGCTGCCCCGAGGGGTTGGCTCTGGCTGTCAGAAGCCAAGTCTCACCCGTGAAGCTGGCATGAGGCCTTGAAGCCAGAGGGACGGGCCGTGCCGTGCCGTGCCGCGCTGCGCGCAGCGGAGAGAAGCCCCAAGGCGCTGGCGCTGGCCACTGGCCGCAGGCTCCTGCTGCCACCTAAGCCCTGCCTCTCTCCCCAGGCCAAAGGACCCTGCACCACCGGAGCGATTCCCTGGAGACCGTGATCCTGGGGATGGGGATGGGGATGGGGATGGGGATGGGGATGGGGATGGGGATGGGGATGGGGATGGGGATGGGGATGGGGATGGGGATGGGGATGGGGATTATTCCTGTGCTGCTGCCGGGGATGGGGATGGGGATGGGGATGGGGATGGGGATGGGGATGGTGCTGAGCATGCCTGGGCGGAGGAGCATGCACCCGGCGGGGGATCCTGCGCATTAACCCTTTAGGAACAGACTGAGTCTTGGGCTGGCAGCTCCGTGCCCAGACCACCCTCCTCTTCCCCCGGCCTGACCTCCCAGCCGGCCTGCCTGGCCTCTGCTGTCTCCTGGCCCAAGAGAAGCTGGGAGCAGGGGTGGGGGCTGGCTTGGAGGGGGGTTTCTGAGGCCTTGGGGAATTGTGCGCCTGGTCCCCCCTAGCCTCTACACAGGCACAGCCTGTATGGACAGGGAGGAACCCGCTGGGCGCTGAGCCAGGCCAGCCAGAGCACGTGCTGCCGCCGCGCAGGGCCCGGGGCGGCTCCACGGGGGTGACGGCGTACTGCTCCCGGCAACAGGTGCGCTCGCTGGTGTGCGATCCGTCTGCCCACAAGCTGCTGATCCTGTGCGGGCAGAGCTCCGACCAGGAGGGGGACCTCATCCTGCAGGCCGGGACCTTCAGCTACCAGAGATTTGCCGAGATCCTTGAGGAGCCGCAGGTGAGCGGGGAAGGGGCCTGGGGCCTGGCCCCAGCACAGAGGGGGCAGGGCTGGAGGTTGCGTGGGGGCTGCGTCCACCCCCGGCCAGGGCGGAGGTGACTCTGAACTGTATGCACACCAGGGCCCTGCCCGCCCCGGGGCTCGGGCACCCAAACCCACCAGCTCAGGCTTCCCAAAGCATCTGCTGACTTCCATGCTTCACCTTTGGCATGACCAGAAGGCAGGGCAGGGATAACCTCACAGACTAACATGTTCAGAGGCCTTTGCTTTCGCAGGCTTCAGCTGCTTCATCTGGTGGTTTGCCAGAAGCCTACAAAAGCTCCTGTCTCTGAATGCATCGGTCTCTAAGGTGCCATCCTGCCCTGCCTCCTGCCTGGCAGCAGACTAGCAGAGCAACCGCCTCTTCTGATGGACCCCGGGGAGGGGCTGATTTCCAGACATCAGCGCTGGTGCAGCCGGCGCCCCGCGCTCCCGCCCCGCAGCCTCCGCCCCTGCCCCTCACCCCCGACCTGACCCCACCTGCAGGCGCTGCCGGTGCCCCTCACCCTCTCCCTGACCTGCAGCCCCTACCAGGCACTGCCGGCACCCTCCTGGTGGGGCCCATTGCCTGCAGCCTCAGGGCTAGGTCGACCTGCCCATTCCTTTGGGACTGGCTGGGCCCTGGCCCTGGCCCTGGCCCTGCCCTGAGTTCACGGTGCCCTGTCTCTCCCCACAGGTCTCCCAGATCCTCAGCAACGCTGACCCCAGCACCAAGGCCTCCCTCTCTGTGCTGTGTGTGGGAGAAGGCGACTGGAGCAACCTTGGGCAGCCACGGTTCCAGGAGCTCCTTCATCTGAGGCTGAACCCAGAGCCGGTCTTGCCGGAGATGGACGGGGTCTCTGAATTCGCTGAGTACGTGTCCGAGACCGTGGACGTACCGTCGCCGTTTGACCTGCTGGAGCCCCCTACCTCTGGGGGCTTCCTGAAGCTTTCCAAGCCCTGCTGCTACATCTTCCCGGGCGGACGTGGTGACTCCGCGCTCTTTGCCGTCAATGGGTTCAACATCCTGGTGGACGGCGGCTCCGAGAGGAAGTCCTGCTTCTGGAAGCTGGTGCGGCACCTGGACAGGATCGACTCCATCCTCCTGACCCACATCGGTGCCGACAACCTCCCAGGCATCAATGGGCTGCTGCAGAGGAAGGTGGCCGAACAGGAAGAGGAGCAGTCCCAGGGCTCCACCAACTACAGCGACTGGATGAAGAACCTCATCTCGCCGGAGCTCGGAGTGGTTTTCTTCAACGTCCCCGAGAAGCTCAAGATGCCCGAGTCGTCCGTGAAGGTGAAGAGGAGCATCGAGGAGGCCTGCCTGACGCTGCAGTACCTGAGCAAGCTGGGCATCAAGGCAGAGCCCCTCTACCGCGTGGTCAGCAGCACCATCGAGCCCATCACGCTGTTCCACAAGATGGGCGTGGGCAAGCTGGACATGTACGTGCTGAACCCTGTCAAGGACAGCAAGGAGATGCAGTTCCTCATGCAGAAGTGGGCAGGGAACAGCAAGGCGAAGACCGGCATCATCCTGGCCAGCGGGAAGGAGGGCGAGATCTCCGTGCCTTACCTGACATCCATCACAGCCCTGGTGGTGTGGCTGCCCGCGAGCCCCACGGAAAAAATTGTCAGGGTCCTGTTTCCTGGAAACGCTCCCCAAAACAAAATCCTGGAAGGTCTTGAGAAGCTAAAGCACCTGGACTTCCTGAGGTACCCGGTTGCCACTCAGAAGGACATCTCCTCTGGCATGCCACCGCCAGCGCTGAAGCAGACCAAGATCAAGCAAAGAACGGACAGCAAAGAGAGCCTGAAATCCTCCCCCAAGCCAGCTGCAGTGAAGCAAGTCAGGAAGGAAGAGGCGGTGGAGGAGGGGGCCAAGGACACGAAGCCAGAGGTGGTGAAGGAGGCCAAGCCCGAGAAGAAAGCAAAAGAGCACACAGAGAAGGGACCAGAGAAACCTGCAAAGCCCGAGAAGATCAAGACAGAGTCGAGCGATGCCCTCAGAGCCGAGAAGAGGAAACTGGCCAAGGACAAGGCGGGCAAGAAGCACCTCAAGGAGAAGGTGTCTAAGCTGGAGGAGAAGAAGGACAAAGAGAAGAAGGAGATTAAGAAAGAGAAAAAGGACTTGAGAAAAGAGGAGGGAAAGAAAGAGGAGAAGAAAGATTCCAAGAAGGAAGAGAAGAAGAAGGAGGCCAAACCCGAGCCAAAGAAGGTGCCTAAGCCGGACCTGAAGCCATTCACCCCGGAAGTGCGGAAAACACTGTACAAGGCCAAAGTCCCCGGCAGAGTCAAGGCAGAGAAGGTCAAGGTCAAGCCAGAGAAGGAAGCACCCGTGGAGCAGAGGCTGCCCGTGCAGAAGGCGCTGGCTCAGCAGGGGCCGGCAGGGACCGACGTGGCCAAGCAGAGGCTGGTCCTGTCCTCGCCCGAGGACCTCACCAAGGACTTTGAGGAGCTGAAGCAGGAAGAGACGGGGGAGGAGCGGGCAGCCCTGGCCATGCCTGATGCCGCTGCTTCCCTGAGGGGCCCTGGGCCAGCCGTGCCACCTTGCCTTGGAGAAGGGCTGGCTATCTCAAAGCAGTCAATTCCCTTGGATGCTGCGGATGAGAGATTCCCCACGGCGCATGGGGAAGGAGAGTTGCCAGGGGAGGAGAAGCCAGTCCCTGGACTGGGTCTAGGGCTCGGACAGGCCAGAAGGTCTGAGGGTGAAGGCGCGGCCGTGGAGGAGCCTCGTGAAATAGCAGAGCTGGGAGACGAAGCCAAGAGGCTCCCGAGCGCCCAGCTCCTCCCAGAGGTTCCTGGCAAAGGGGCAAGAGAGGAGCAAGCCCTGGCACCAGCACCGGCACACCCCGAGCCAGCCGCTGCAGACGTGCGGGCTCCAGGCCGCACAGAGGAAGAGCAGCACGTCTCCCTGGACGCGCAGCAGAGGCAGGCAGACGCCAAGGCACTGCAGGGGCCGGAGGCAGGCGATGGGACTGAGACGGAAAGGAGAGAGGACGTGATAGAAAAGGCCGAGCTGGAGGGGATGGAAGAGCAGCACGTGCTGGCCGAGGGGGTGACGCGGGGCAAAGACTTGTATCAGCTGCCGCGGGGCGGGAAGGAGGGCGCGAGACCCTCGGCCCCAGAGGACCAGGGCAGGAGGAGCCCGTTCCCGGAGAGGGAGGGGGCGAAGGAGGCGGCGCTCGCGAGCAGCCTGCCTGCACCGCCCAGGGCCGCAGTGGAGCACGTCTCCTACATCCAGGACGAGACCATCCCCGGCTACTCGGAGACCGAGCAGACCATCTCCGACGAGGAGATCCACGATGAGCAGGAGGAGCGGATCCCGCACCTGAAGTACGACGTCAGTGCCTACGACATCTCCGTGCCCGATCGCCCGGGCTCCTTTGAAGCCGTCCATGGCATCCCGGCCGTGCCCGTGCCCGATGTGGCGGCCAAGGGCTATGCCGGGCAGGAAGCCGAGATCCTGGCGTACCCCACCAACATCGTGGCGGCCCCGCTGGCAGAAGAGGAGCATGTCTCCTCCGCCACGTCCATCACCGAGTGCGACAAGCTCTCCTCCTTCGCCACGTCCGTTGCAGAAGACCAGTCGGTCGCCTCCATCACGGCGCCGCAGACCGAGGAGACAGGCAAGAGCTCCCTGCTCCTGGACACAGTGAACAGCATGCCCTCCTCCCGCACGGAGGCCACCCAGGGCCTGGATTACATGCCCTCCGCCGGCACCATCTCGCCAACCTCCTCCCTGGAGGAGGACAAGTGCTTCAAGTCTCCCCCGCCGGAAGACTTCCAGGCCCTGGCAGAAGCAGAGAGACGGTTTGGGGCCCAGAAGAAGGGCCAGCATGAGGAGGCAGAGGAGGAGGAGGACGAGGAGGAGGACGGGACCCCCAACATCGAGGTGCCCGGGCGGCTCCACGGCCACTACGGGGCCCCGCTGTTCACGCCACAGGAACGCGGTACCGATGTCCCCACTGACGCCCCCCGGGGAGCGCCACAGACGCCCGTGCTGCCTCTGCCCGCCGAGGAAGCAAGGCTGTCCCAGCTGGACTCGGGCTCTGCCGAAGCCGAGGAGCGATGCATGAGCCCTGACGACAGCACCGTCAAGATGGCATCACCAACGCAGTCCGGCCCCACGAGCGCCGGCCACACGCCTTTCCACCAGTCCCCAGTGGAGGAGAAGCTGGACGCCGTGGAAGCAGAGCTCTTCGAGAAGGTAGCGGATGTGGCTGTGAAGGAGGAAGAGGGCCTGGCCTCCTGCAGGGAGGAAGGGGCTGCGAGCACATCTGAGCCACCGAGCGACGAGGCAGCTGCCGCTCAGCGCGCCCCCGGGCAAGCGCCGCCTGCGGTCCTGCAGCATGCGCCGGCCGAGGAGAGCAGCGTGGCAGCGCCGGCGGAGTCTGCGTCTCCCACAGACAAACCGGAGGAGCTGCCCGTGGCCCGGGAGGAGCTGCCCTGGCTCTCGTACCACAAGCAGGAGACGATTGTGATCGGGGACGAGGACGACCTCCCCGAGCCGCCCGCCCCCAGCACAGACGCCTTCCCGGAGCCAGGCAAGGAGCTGGAGTTCGAGGACGATTCGCTCAAATTCGCCAAATACACAGACTCGGGGCCGGCTGCTGCCCAGGGACTGTCTCCGGAGCGCGTGGCAGCGCCCCACGTCCCAGAGCAGAGCAGCCTTGAGAGCGCCAAGTCCCCAGAGGTTTCCCTTCCAGAGGCTTCCCCGGATGACACTAAATCCCTGTCTTTTACTGAAGGGAGCCCCAGTAAAGAGAAATCGCCAGATATTTCTATTAAAGAAACATCTCCAGGAGACGGAAAGCTGTCGTCTTTCTCGGGAGACAGCTTAGAAAAGGATAAGTCTCCCCCAGTTTCCATTAAAGACATTTCTCCAGAAGACACCAGATCGATTTCTCTCACCGAAGAGAGTCCTGGCAAGGTGCCGTCTCCAGACGTTTTCCTTCGAGGAGCCTCTCCCGAAGACGCTAGATCTCTTGCCGTCGCAGCAGAGCACGCCGCTGTCGCGGCCGTGGCGGTGACAGAGTCGCTTCCAGATGCTGGCAGAGCCTCACCCCGCGGCGGGCAGAGCCCAGCCCCGAGCGGGAAACCGCTGGAAACTGCCGGCACGGATATCCTCCCGCAAGAGCCCAAATCCCCTCCTCTCCTGGGACACAGCCCCGTGAGAGACACCTCGGCCACAGACAGCTCCTCTGCCGAAACCTCTCCAGACGATGCCGGGGGGGTTTCTTTAAGAGAATGGAGCCCGTCCAGGGCCAAGTCCTCAGCGCTCGCCTCTCCTGACGCGAAGGTCTGGGGCGGCGCAGAGCCCAGCCCCACTCGGCATAGAGAGGCCCTGGCTATCTTCTCAGAAGATGTGCAACCCTATCACGTCCCAGAGGAGAGAGAAGCGGAGGAAGAGAAATCCCCAGAAATGGAAGACCTCTATTTGCAAGAGGTGAGTTATGAGAGGAAGGTGTGGTTCCCAGAGGTGCTGCAAGGGGGACCGCGCAAGCACAAGTACGAGGAGGAACGCGAGAGCACTTTCTTAGATGAGGGGCTGGACTATGAAAGACCGCCGCCGCCCGGGACCGAGGAGGAGAAGGCCCGTCAGCCCGTGGCACCGGCACATGGCGCGCTGGGAGACGCGGAGCCGGCCCTTTGGGACTCTGACCACGGACATTTCCCGGAGCAAACGGACTTGGGGAAAGCAGAGCTGTTCCTGAAGAAGGAAACAGATTTCTGGTGCGCCGAAGCTGACAGGCCGGCGCCGCCGAGCCCAGACGTGGAGCCCGTCAGCGCGGACTCGGCCCGGGCGCTGAGGGAGGCCGAATGCCTCTCGCTGGAGGCAGCAGAAGTGGACACGGCCCCTGCGGTGGTTGCGGTCCCTGAAAAATGGGGAGCAGCGGGTGCGCCCGCATCGCCCCCGCCGGTCTCTGTGGAGGAGAGCCAGGCCAGGCCGGCGGGCCCGGCCC
>NW_005842464.1:401220-405045 GCF_000455745.1 Alligator sinensis
CAGGCTCCCCGTCTCCGGGCAGGGTCCTCCCAGACGGGGGGGCGACGCTGGCGGCTATGCTGAGGACACACTCGCCTTCCGCCAGGCGGACTGCCGTCCTGTGGCCTCTCCCAGCCCTTCGGGACCCTTTTCCCTGGAGAAAGAAGCCTTTGAGTCCAGAGGAGATGACAGCACCAAGGGGCCGGAGCAGGAGGAAAGGGAGCCAACGCCGTACCCGGATGAGAGGACCTTCCACTACGCAGACGTCTACGAGAAGGTGGTGGTGTCTGGCATGGGGCTGCCCAGCTTTGGGCGCCCGGATAAGGACCGGCCAGAGCCCGCATTCGCAGCCCCGGCGACCAAGAAAACAGCAGGCCGTCACGGGGAGCTGCCGATCCACATCTCCGCCAAGGAGGAGGAGTCGTGCCTGTACACCCCTGCCGAGAAGGAGCTGTCTTCCCCCACCTCCCCCCGGGACAGAGGCGACTCCTCGTTCGAGTACACGGACGTGCACGAGCGACGCTCCCCCCTGCCTGAGGCGGAGAAGCCCCGGGATGCACCGGGAGGCCCGGGTGAGCCGTCCTGGGCAGCGGCCAGGCTGGACAGACCGGACGCTGCGCCGTGCCCGCCCTCCCCGGGGGGGCGCGCGCCGGCCCCACCCCCAGACCTCCTCCACGCCTTGTGCCACGAGAAGCCCGCCACAGACGCAGCTCCCTGCGACGACAACATCCTCTCCCTGCGCCGGGAGCAGCACGTGCCTTCCCCGAAGGAGCCGCCGACCAAAGACATGTACTACGAGAAGGCAGGGCGGGGGGAGGAGAGCGCCAGTGACTCCGAGCTGGAGAAGGGCGCCAAGGAGCGCTCCGAGAAGGAGTCCCGGCTGCCCAGCCCCCCGCGCGTCCCCGGCACGGCCGGCGGGAAGGACGTCTATGCCGACATCCCGGCGATGGAGAAGGCCCAGGCGTCCGCCTCACCGGCGTCGTCCGCCTCCTCACCCTGCGACTCCCCGCAGAGCGACGAGCGCTGGCTTGGGCAGCCAGTTGCCGCCGCGGAGCCCCACGCCGTGGGGTACGGCCCTCTGCCAGGCCCGGGCAGGGACGGCTGGGCACCACGCGTGTCCTGCTCCGGCCAGGTGTCTCCGCAGCAGAGGGAGGGCGCGGGGGTGCCCCGCCGGGAGCCCCCCTTTCCTGCCACGCACTCGTCCAGGGCGGAGGTGGCCTTTGAGGGCCATGGCAAAGATGCCCGCCTGAAGCCAGCTGCTGCAGGGGAGCAGGAGGAAGAGGAGGAGGAGCTGGCTTTGCCCCCGCAGAGCAAAGGGGCTGATTTCTCGCCCTCTGGATTTGGGTTTTCCTCAGCACAAAAGCCCGAGCCATGTGGCGCGCCGGGACGCGAGCTGTCACCTGCGAGCTGCAGGGTGGACAAGCCTCTCGCCCTGAGCCTCCCCGGCGCTTCGTCCCACGACCAGGAGCGGAGCCACGAGTACCTGGAGGTCTCCAAGGCTGCCCTCGGCTTGGAGCCCTCCCTCACCAGGTTCTCGCCCCTGAGCCCGTGCGAGGACAGCCAGCCCCTGCCCGGGTCTGCGGCCGGAGGGGCGGCCTCCCTGCAGCAGCCCCGCGACGACTCCCCCAGCTGCTCCGAGGACGCCTCCTCGGAAGCCACCACGCCGGTGATACACGCGGCCGCCGAGGGCTTCTACTCCCACGTGCTGGCTGGCTACGCTGGCACGGCCACGGAGCCCGACCGCAGGAGCCTGTGGGACGTGTCCCCGCTGCTGCCGGCAGACTCCTCCGGGACCCAGGTGACGGGCAGCCAGGAGCTGGCCGCAGCCGAGGAGCGGGGCCCTCCCTCCCCGTGCGACATGGATGACAGCACGCTGCCGTGCCGTGTCGAGTGCCTTGGCGTGGACGCGCGGGGGTCGCACCGCGCCGCCGGCCCAGGGCAGCAGTCCCCCTTCACGGACCAGCTCGCGGCCATGACCTCGCTGCCGGACGTGCTGACGTCGTTCCCTCCCCCTCGGCCGGGAGACGCCGCCACAGCCAACGGTCCCACCGAGGTGAGCACGAGCCCCCAGGCCTCGCACAGCGTGCCCCCCGCCGCCGAGGCGCTGCGGCATCCCGAGGCCAGCGGCAGCCTGTCGCCGTGCTCGGGGGACGAGGACCGGGAGCGGCAGAGCCGTCCGTCCTCGCTGACGTCCCCGGAGCACAGTTTCCAGCCCTTCTTCCCCGACGCGCAGAGGGGCGGCAGGCCGGGGGACCGCGGCGACGCCTCCCACGAGATGGAGCCACGGCTGGGCGCCGGCTCCGACTACGGGCAGAAGTTCTCGGTGTGCGAGTACAAGCAGAGGAAGGGCGAGCTGTCCCCCTCGTTCATCAACCCCAGCCCACACGACCTCTCCGAGGACAGCGACCTCTCACAGGACGAGGGGCACCCCTCCGTGAAGGGGAGGCCACATCACCCCGCCGGGAGCCAGGGACAGGCCCCCGTGGTGGAGGAGACCCCGCCCACCTCGGTGAGCGACTCCGGGACCTCCCAGTCCGACTCCGACGTGCCCCCCGAGACCGAGGAGTGTCCGTCCATCACGGCCGACGCAGCCATGGACTCGGACGAGGATGCCGATTTCCTCCCGGTAGACAAGACCGTGGGCACGTCTCACCATGCCAGCACGCGGCCCAGCCACGACCCCCAGCCGGCCCCTATGGTGGATCCCCACCCGCACTCCCCGCACCCAGACGTCTGCATGGTGGACCCGGAAATGCTGGTCGTGGAGCAGAACGCGAGCAGAGCCGACAAGCTCGCCAAGAAAGACCTGAAGGAGAAGAGCAAAGGCATGAGGAAGGCCTTGAGCAAGCCGAAGCCATCCTCGCCTGCCCGCAAGCTCGAGGCCAAAGGAAAGCGGTCGCCCACGCCTGTGAAGCAGCCTGCAGAGCGGTCCCCAAAGGCTGCCACGGCAAAGAAGGAGAAGGAGGGAGGGGAGAAGCCGTCCAAGGCACGCGGCTCCCTTGCGCAGCCCTCGCACGCGGACGAGAAGGACGAGGTGTCCCGCAGCAGCCACAGCAACCCGGGCAAGGGCCTCGTGAACGGCATCAAAACCAACCCTGGTAAGACGCCCCTTGGGAACGTGCTTGTGCCCACGCGGCAGCCGCAGCCCTACCCCAGCGCTTCCTACGCAGCCTCCGCGGTGCTGGCGGCTGGAGCGCGGGGGGGCTGCGGCCGGCCGAGGCCAAAGGGCTGGCGGCGGCTGGGGAGCCAAACACCCCTACGCGCGGGGCAGGAGGAGCCAGGGCCCTGGCTTGGGCGAGGGAGCTGAACCCTTGGGTGCACGCAGGCGTCTCCCGTGGGCTGCTCAGCGCTCAGGCTCTGCTCTCGGGGCTGAGGCAGGACTGGGTGTTGACTTCATTTTTGTGCTTGGCGGTGCGCAGGCCTCCCCCGAAGGCTCAGGGCAGCTGCGCTGAAAACCAGACAAGCCAGGGAGCAGCCTGGCAGGGCTCCAGCTGCAGCACGGCTGCCAGGAGCCTGCCCGAGCTACCCGGTCTGGCCGCGCGGCCGGCAGAGCGCCAGGCCCCAGGTTTGGGCTCACGTGGAAGGGATGAGAGGGGAGGAGGGTGCTTTCTTCTGGGCCGGCACGTGCAGTCAGCTGGTGCATCCCGCACTGAGGCCCCCGGCGCCCCCGAGCACCACGTCCATGGCCCCCTGGCCAGTGGGGCGTGCTGGCCTGGGCCCTGGTGGGATTCCTCTCCCCGGCCAGGAAGGGCTGCTGTATGGTGCTACCCAGGCTGCTCCCCTGCCCCTTCTCCCAGGTCTGGGGCACGAGACGGGGACGCGCTCTCCATGGGTCCCGGCCGCGGC
>NW_005842464.1:405076-408074 GCF_000455745.1 Alligator sinensis
TGCCTGCCTGGAGGCCGAGGGCTGAGATGACTTGTAGTCTGAGCCACGAGAAGCCCCTGCCTCAGCCTGGTCCATGCTGGCACTGCCCAGCCCCGCACGCAGAGCCTGAGACAAGACAGGCAGTGGCAGCAAGCGAGGAGCACGTGGGGACCAGGGGCAGGTGCAGGCTTGCAGGCGGTGCCAGCCGCGGCCCCTCCTGGCCCGTGACTCCGCCAGGGACCTTCAGCCTCTGGTGTCTCTTTTCCAAAGTTTCCAGCAGCCCCAAGAGCAGCTTGTCGGTGCCCCCGGGCCCACCCGTGTACGTGGACCTGGCCTACGTCCCCAACCACTGCAGCGGGAAGAACGCGGACCTGGAGTTCTTCAAGCGCGTCCGATCCTCGTACTACGTCGTGAGCGGGAACGACCCAGCCAACGGGGAGCCCAGCCGGGCCGTGCTGGATGCGCTGCTGGAGGGGAAGGCCCAGTGGGGCGAGAACCTGCAGGTGAGTCCCTACGAGGCCAGGCCGGGGGCGCCGCTCGCACCGTGGGGCTCCGGGGGCACGTGCCTCTCCCAGAGTTTGTCTAATGCAAGCAGCACGGGTCGGAGGGGCCTGGGGCTCCGCGCCACGCGGTCCTAGCAGCGGTACCAGCCCCTCGTCCTGTCACCAGCAGTGCAGGCCAAGGGCAGCGCAGGTGGCTGGTGACGTGGACAGCTCCCCTCCCTCCTGCTCCTGCACAGGTCTGTGAACACGGGTGCAGGCGGCAGCACATTCTGCCTTGCTGCCTCCCAGCCCAGCCCAACCCGGCCACTTCTGCTCGCGGATGGTGCTGCGCGTTGTTACTGGTACTGCAGCGCAGACGGGCCTCGCCTGGGCCAGGGCCTGGCTGCGCGGGGCACTACAATGGAGCAAAGGCCGCCCGGCAGCGTGCGGGGCTGAAAGAAGCAGCCTGGCTGGGGCTGGGGCTGGGGCCGGGGCCGGGGCCGGGGCCAGGGAGGAGGAGGGCAGTTGCGGCCGTGGGGCACTCGGGGTGTGCCAGGGCCTGCTGATGCCACCCGCTGGGTGCAGGGCCGTCAGTTGCCTCTTCTGTCCCTCCAGGTAACCCTGATCCCAACGCACGACACAGAGGTGACACGGGAGTGGTACCAGCAGACCCATGAGAAGCAGCAGGAGCTGAACATCATGGTGCTGGCCAGCAGCAGCACCGTGGTGATGCAGGACGAGTCCTTCCCCGCCTGCAAGATCGAGTTCTAGCTGCCCGGTCACGCCACGCTCATCCATCGCCCCGTCTCCATCGCCGCACTCAGACACCGCCTGCCGCCCAGCCCTGCCGGCGCCGTCCCTGCGTGGTCCTGTGGACCGGGAGAGCGGGCGCCTGCACAGCGTGGTGCTGGGGCTCTGCGCGAGGAGCACGGGCTCTGCCCAGCCTGGGCTGAGGTGCACCGTGCCGGGGCAGGAGGAGGCCGGGGCACCTTCCCCTCCTGGGTGGATTTTGCTGCCTGTACAGTCGCTGTAGAATAACGTGGCTGCCTTCATGCTGCAAGTGCTTTCCTCGCCTGCATCCTGGCCACCCCACCCTACGCCACCCTGCCCTGGCGTCACGGCACTGGCCTCTTCCCCCCAGCCTGGCCTGCCATGAGGCTGCAGCACGAGGGCGGCTGCGGGCTGAGAACTGTCCGATGCAGAACAGATGGAGTGAGGAGACGGTGATGGCCAGTGACGCCCTGCAGCTGCCAGCAAGGCCCAGGACAGCCTGATGCGTGGGAGCTCCGCCACCTCCCGGGGCATTGGGACACGAGCCCTGGGCCCCAGTGGGCTTGGCCTGGGCTCCGGACCCGCAGGCTCTACCCGAGCTGCTGCATGTGGCCGATTCCCTCCCTCCCTCCCTCCCTGCAGCTGCGGTGCTGCAGGACGCCCGAGCCGGCATTGGCACAAAGTGTATGCTGCTGCCCCGCTGTCCTGAGCTTGCGGCGCAGCGCGGCGCGGTGGGGCGGGTAGGGCTGGATGGTGCTGCCCCCCCGGCCTCCAGACGCACAAACCCCAGTCTCTGCAGTCGCAGGCCTCGCAGGGGTGGGAGATGAGCCGGGGCGTGGGCAGGCCACGCGTGGGGAGGCAGGCGGCTGCGTTTCCTGAAGGAAGGCTCTTGCTACCACCCGCCGGTCGTGGTCTCGCAGGGGCAGCAGAGCCCTGACCAGGCAGCAGCCCCCACCCCACCAGCCACAGGGTGTGAGGAGTGGGCGACAGCGACTCCCCCAGGACAGCCACCGTCGCCCTGCCCCGGCCGTTGGGAAACGCCGCCCAACCCCGCTGGGGTCAAGGGCAGGTGGAGTCAGGCTGCGCTGGGGCCAGGCGGCTGGCACTTGCCCCCCAGCTCATGCTCTCGCCATGGTGCCATGGGCCTACCACTGCCCTCCAAGGGGCAGGGCCACGCCACTCCCTCCAGGACCCGTGCCCCGCGCAGGGCGTGGGAGGATGAGGGGGGCCGAGCACTGGCAGGAGGGTGCCCACATGGCCCAGGACGGAGGTGGCAGAATATGGCTAAGGTGGTCTGCCGGGCTGCACCCCTGCTGCTGTCCCAGCCAGGCCCCCTTGCCTGCATCCTGCTGCCGTGGTGCCCGGCCCTGCTAGGTCGGAAGCGCATCTGGGATGGTTTATTTTGCTGCCTAAATTATGTATTTATTTTGGTTTTGGGCTGCTGCTGCAGTGCTGGCGCCGGTGCCCTCCGGCTGCAGCTCGCAGGGGCGTTGCCACGGCCGCCCAGATGCAGCCAGGTGATGGTGGCATGGCCACGGGGGCTGGGCCACGTATGTGCGGGCAGCCGGGGGCCATTGCACGCTGCCTGCAGGCCCAGAGCGGGGGGCGGGGGGCGGGGCCGTGGCTGGCAGCCTGGCGCCCCCAGGCAGCGCCACGTGCCGTTCTTTGTCAGCGCTCGCTCCAGAGCGCATTGGCCGGGAGGGCCTGCTTTCGTTCTCTATAAGCTGATTGGGTCAGTACATATGAATGTCAGTTATGGCAGGCAA
>NW_005842464.1:408084-409065 GCF_000455745.1 Alligator sinensis
GCGACATGGCCACTCCCCCTGTCACCACTGGCCTCCATGCTTCCCTTGGGCTTTCGCTGGTGTCGTTCACCGAGTCCTTCCGTCTGCCTATCCGTCCGTCCGTCTGCCCGTCCACCCACAGCCTGTGATTGGCCGCCCGTCGCCCCAGGTGCCTGGACACAGGCACAGCCACGCCGGGCCAGAGGGGCGCGCGCCCTCCTCCCTGAGCCCGTGTCCTCCGCCGCGTGCCTAGGCAGAAGCGCTAATGCACTAACTCTAGAGCGACCCACGGATGAATGTTTCTCAACCTCAAACTTGAAGCACTGCTGTGGGGAGGGCGGGGGGCACCGGCAGCCTCCAGGACGTGCGGTCGTGCAGCGTGTCCCTGGCCCCGCGCCCACCCCAAGACCCCGTCCCACTTTTGTAGTTTTGTAGCCAGCTGCGCTGCCGTCAGCTGCCCCTCGCCCCCCGGGCCAGAGGAAACCACTTCTCCAGGATGCTGGCCTGCCCTGCCCTGCTCGGGCCTGGCCGGGGCAGCAGGCGGAGGTGCCCCGGCCCAGCCCGACCGGCCGTGACGCTGCAGTAGAGAGAACATGTAAGCTGCGCTTCTGCTTGTTCTGCATGTGGACGCCCACGCGTCGCGCTCCGTGTCATAGGAACCAAACACTTAAAACTAACAACCCAAGTGACCGCGTCTTAACTGTATTGAACGGGCGACTCGCGCGCCCAGCTCCTCGCTGCTGAATGTTGTCTGCGCAGCGCCCGGGCTCCTGTGCATCGCACCACCTGGACTCAAGCTCCTCCTCGCCATCGCCATCTGCACACCTGTAACTAGCGCCTGTCAAGGGAGGAGCTGCCCCATTAATAATAAAGACACATTAACTGCGACAGCGACGTCTCGGCCTTTTGTGAGCGGGTCCCTTGGCGCGCTTCTGCCCAGTTCATCGGCCCAGCAGGCAGGACCCTGGCAGGCTGCTTGGTGAGGCTTGACCGCTGCTGCCC
>NW_005842464.1:409096-409866 GCF_000455745.1 Alligator sinensis
CTGTGCCCCCAGCCCCTGCCCTGGGGCCGAGCAGGAGGCAGTGTCCTCACCCGCTCGCTGCAGACCCCTCGCGGGGGCTTCCTCTGTGCTCAGGGGGTGACAGTGGCTTTGGGCTGGTGTGGATGAGGTGGCTGCAGCCTTGGCCAAGGGCTGGCCTCGCTGTGACCTGCGGCGGCCCCTGCCAGCCTCACAGCCCTGGACTCTGCAACAGGTCCCATTTGGGTCTCGGCCCCAGCCCAGCGCCAGGCCAGAGAGCTCCTGCCACGGGGACCCAGAAGTCTGTGTGCAGTGGCCTGGCAGCAAGCCGGGCACTGCCTGCACTGCACTGCACTGCACCCCAGCCCCAACACTGCCTCCTGGGCCGTGGGCTGCAGGGCTGCCTGGTGCCTGAAGCAGAGGGCGGGGGGCAAAGGGGGCATGGGGATGATGCTGGCACAAGCTGGAGGCCCCAGGGCACAATGTCCAGGTGGGGGCGCCCTGCCCCTTGGTGCTGCAGCCAGCCCCGTGCAAGCTCTTGGGGCCTGCCCTGCTGACCAGGAAGGAGCCGCGTGGCCAACTCCAGCCGTCTGTGAGCCGAAGTGCCGCAGCCACACCACGGCCCCCGCCAGCCCCTTGCCCCGGGTTGTTACAGCCCCAGGTCCTACTGCATCTGCCCGGGCAGCTGCAGCGGAGGCTGCACCTCCCTGGCGGGCACCCAGGCCCCATGGGAACCCCCACCCGCCGTGCCCCCGTGCTCAGCCAGCCCCAGTGACGACGGCTCCCCGTCCCCG
>NW_005842464.1:411286-414876 GCF_000455745.1 Alligator sinensis
CGTGCCCGCGCCCCGCCGCCCCGCCTGGCGGCGTATCTTCGCCTCCCGCCCCGCTCCAGCCTCCTCTCCTGCCTCCCCCGTGGACACCCCTCCTCCTCCTCGCCGCCCTTCTCTGGCCCTTCTCCAGGGCATCTCGACCCTGGCTGAGGGGCAGGGACCGGGGCTGGGCGCAGTATTCACGGTGTGGACGCACCGGGGCTTTATAAAAGGGCATTATGACACTCTCCATTTTCTTCACAATTCCCCTCTTCGTCATCCTTAATGTTTGGTGCGCCTTTTGGACGGGTTTTGAGCCCGGAGCTGCTATTTTTAGCGAACTGCCCACAGCGACTCCCAGCTCTCTTTCCTGCGTGGTAACAGCTCGAGAAGAGCTCCTCGAAGTGCACGGCTAGTCCGGGCCATTTTTGCCCAGTGCAGCACTTTACACTAATCCGCACTGAAGTTCATCTGCCAGCCCGGTGCCCATCTGCTCAGTCCTGCCAGATCTTTCTGCAGCTCCTCGCAGTCCCCCTGGGTCTTTACCACTTTGACTAATTTTGTGTCCTCCACAAATCTAGCCTCCTCACTCCTCCCCCCATTTCCAGATCGTTTGCGAGTGTGTCTAACAGCCCCGGTCCCAGCACAGATCCCGGGGGGACTCCGCTGGTCACTTCTTCCCAGCCCCAAGACTGACCCTTTAGACTCGCTCGTGGGTTTCCATCTTGAAGCCAGTTTCCAGTCCACTGCCGTATCTTCCCTGCGATCCCGTCACTACCTAACTTCAGTAAGAGCCTCGGAAGGGGGAGCTTGTCCAAAGCCTTTTGGGAGTCCAGCTATACGGCCAGCTGGGTCCCCTGCTCCCCGCTCCAAGACCTCCAGTGATTTACCCTGGACACAACCACGGCGATTCCTCCCTAGCAAGTCACGTTCATCCAGGTGCTGGACAATTTTTATTGTAGTTTGTGCCGGTTTTCTAGGAGCAGAAGTTAGGCTCGTTTGTCTGGAGGTCCCCGCGTCCCTTCTAGGGCCCTTCGTAACTCTGCGACTCGCATCGGCCCTTCCAGTCCTCTGGCGCCAAGGCTGTTCAGTGATGGGTTGAATACTAGTTATTTTCCTCACTAGGTTTTGCTTTCCACTTTTTGCCAGAGGCCTTTTCTCTGCTGCTGCCTCCGCAGCTCTGCCCTGCGCCGCACTGGCGGTGTTGGCCCGCTCTCCTGGCAGCACGCATGGCTCTGGGCTCCAGGACGCTGTTGTCAAGCGGGTCCGTGCTTGCTGCCTCCTTTTGGCGCCGTCTCCCTCCCTTGTTGAAGCTGAAGGCTGCTCTGGTAGATTGTCCTCCTCCCCTCTCCTCCTCCAAGGACGGCAAAGCCAACTGTTTGTGGTCACTCTTGCAGAGCAGCTCAGCACCACTTACCCTTTCCACCAAGCCCTGCGCTCAACACCAGCCTTTCCTCGGGTAGGGCCCAGGACTCGCTGCTGCGGGCAGCAGCCCGTTACCGCATCAAGAAACTTGTCCATGGCTCCTGGCCCGGGGTGGCTGTAGCAGTCGCGGCCCCCCGTTATTACCGTCTCCTGCTGCTGCTCGGCTCCCCTGGCATTCCTAGCTCGTGGCTGCGCCCTGGCGCAGGGCCCGACGGCCTACCCCCAGGCGTACAACCTAAACCCCTACCCCCACACGTACTTTTTTCTATCGAAACCTGCAATTTCCATGTAGAGCCTGTGGGACCTCTTGCATCAGTTGGCAATCTACCCTCTTCACTTCGCTGCAGGCTTTGCCGTAGCGCCCTCCCCGCCAGTACAACCTGCTCTGGCCCTCCTGGAGCTCGCATCCCACCGATTCTCCTCGTGCCACCACATTTCTGGGCCCCTCTCATGTCACTGCCATTACTTACCACTTAGCAGAAGCCTCGCCACCTTGGCCACAGCCCTCTGGCATTGGTACAAAAGCACGTCCTTCGCTCGCTGTGCCTGCGTGTGCTCATCTTCTCCCCATCTCTCGTCCCCATGGATTATGGTTTCAACCCCATTGCGAGTGTCCATCTGATCAGCCTCCCCCCCGGTCCAGGTTAAAAGGCATTAGGCCTCCTGCATGCAGCGGAGCTGCATATGGCGGTGCTGCGCTAGCACTGGGCACAGAGCAGGGGTGGCAGGGGTTTGGCCTCCCAGTCCCTCGCAGGGGATGAAGGGCAGCAGCTCTCACGCGCCACCCCAAGCGGCTGCTCCCAGGCTCCGGCATCCCCAGGACAGGGCAGGGTGGGGGGCAACCCTGACTGCCAGCGATGCCACCTGCACAGGGCGCCGCTGAGCCCAGCTGGGGCTGCTGGTAGCCATCCCTCACCGGGCCACTGCAAAGAGAGCCGGACGCAGGCCACAGCAAAGACGTTTACTGTGAACACACACTCACGGCAACACAGCACGGAGATCTTTGGGTACAGCTTCACCAGAGAGCACGAGTCCTACAGACACAGACCCACCAGCACCAGACACAGGGGTGCACAGGCGGGCGCTGGAGCCGGTGGCTGGAGAGGCCCCACCGCAGCCCCGGCCTCCCCGCAGTGCCCCACGTACACATAAATATATATTAATAGACTTTTGCTCTATGTACAATAGATTTCTCCTCATTGGTTTCTCACTAACAAACCCTGATTTGTTCAGCAGCAGCCTCAGCTCCCGGCACCCAGGCGGTCCGAGTGCGAGCGCTGGCCCATCCTGGCACGGGACGGACCCGTATTCCACAGGCGCTGCCCTGAGCCCAGCCTGCGCTCTGCCGGCTCTTCCCCAGCAGCAAAGGGGAGCAGCAGCGTCAGCAGCAGAGTCCTACACCAGGCCGTCGCCAGCCGGCTCTGCTCCCACTCGCCCCACGTGCGCAGCGCAGCCAGGCCAGCCACTAAGCACCCACACCGCCCGGCAGAGCTGGGAGCCCGGACCGGTGCTGGCAGCTGCCTCCCTGGGCCTGCTGTGGCAGCTGGCACGAAGACTGGCTCCGCATGCGTGGCTGCAGCTTGTGGCTGTCGCGACACCGGTGCCTACCGCAGCCCAGCCCCTCTGCCTGGAGCCGGGGGCTAAGCCAGCTCCTGCCTTCATCCTCTCCCCCCAGCAGCTGCAGCCCCCTGCCCCCACCTCTGCTGCGCCAGGACCCAGCTCTGCCCAGCACCAGCGTGTCCTGCTCCCCGCCGACCCTCTGCCAGGCCTGGGGCTGTTTCCCAGCTAGGGGCCGGGGCGGTCCTGGTCAGCCAGCAAGGAGCAGACTCTGGCATCCTCGTCCCGTGCGTGATGCGTGGGCCGGGCTCAGGGTGCTGGGGCTGGGCCCATGGCAGGAGAGACGTGGCGACCGGCTGTGTGCGGCGCTGACTGCGGTTCATGCACCTCGCTGGCCCGGAGGCAGCGGCTAGTTGTGCACGTCCTGAGGAGGGGGCTGCGACGCCGTGTCCTCAGCCGGGGGGCCAGGCCCAGTGCTGTCCCCTTCTGACTCCTCCTCGTCGCATGATGCCAGCGTCTCCTCCGGGGCCGGCAGCCCTGCTTCGGCCGGCTCCAGCACCTCCCCGGCGGGCTCTGCCTCCCCCCACGCCACTGCCCCCTCCACCTGCTCGGGGGCCTGCTCTGCTCCAGGC
>NW_005842464.1:414997-419411 GCF_000455745.1 Alligator sinensis
CGGGGGCCTCCCCCGCGCCCGGTGCAGGGGCCTGGCCGCTCAGCCTCTCCTCGCCCGGTGCAGGGGCCTGGCCGCTCAGCCTCTCCTCGCCCGGTGCAGGGGCCTGGCCGCTCAGCCTCTCCTCGCTCCTCTGGGGGCTGATGGACGGCTTCTCGGTGAAGCTGAAGCGCGCGTAGTTCTCCACGGAGGCCGGGGAGGAGGGGCCGGCGCTGGAGACCGTGCTGGAGGGGCCGCTGCTGTCTGCAAAGCAACCCCAAGACTCAGCCCCCCAGGCCTAACCCTGAGCCCCAGCCGTGCTGCGGAGGGGCGCTGCCAGGTCCCGGGGAGCTGGGTCCCAGGGATGCTAACCCCAAGTGGGGCGTGGGGCCTGGGGCCGTTCTGGGGGCCGCAGGCATGACAACCCCAACCCTGTTGCCAGCACAGGTAACGGAGCACATGGCCTCAGCCCGCGGCTCCCACCACCCGCGCCCTGCCTTGGGGAGTAGTGCCGCCCGTGCAAGGGCCAGGCAGGCTGCACGAGCACTGATGCCACCCACGGCACAGGTGGCACCACCGCCCGGCCCAGGGCCCAGCTTTGCCAGGCTGGGGTTGGGGCTTGCAGTTCAGTCCTTGCCCCCATGGTCACTGGCCTCAGCCCACGAGGAGGCAGCTGCAACACCTCCCTGGAACAGGAGACTGCCTGCACCATCCCATGGGGACCTGGTGCCCGCCATGGGCAGCCACAACACCAGGGCAGGGCAGGAGGGAATGGGTCACAGGGGCCCCCATGTCCGGCCTGTCCTGGAAGCTGGATAAGGCTGCAAACTCAAGGAAAAGATGCCCAGGCCCTCTCCAGCTCAGGAGCGGGGCCTGCCTCTAGGGCCAACGTGGGGAGGCTGCCCCCAGGCTGGTGCTGAATGCCCGTGGGTGAAGCCCGAGGGACCGTCCTGCAGCCAGACCTGCCTCTGCCTCGTGCTCCGGCTGCCCCTCCCCAACCTTCAGCCATTCCCCCCGCAGCCCCCAGGCCCTCTGCCAGGACACTCACACCACGGCGGCTTGTCCGAGCGCGGGCGCAGCGGCAGGGCAGACACCGAGAGGATCCTCTGTGACAGGAACGGGTCCCCAGGCGCCGGGGTCCCCATCATGGAGTCGAAAAGGGCTGCCACACGAGAGGGCTACTTCAGGCGTGGCTGGCCCTGGTGCCCCCCAGCCCCCTGCAAGCGCTGCCCCGGGCCTGCGGTCATGGAGCCGCTGGCCAGGCCAAGGGCAGCGTGTTTCCTGGCGGCTGCAGGCTCCCCGTGGTGGAGCCGGAGTCAATTCCCCACTTTGCACAGCCTGGCTTGCAGTCATGGCTCGGGACAGCGATGGAGTCCCACGGCTACCCCTCCCGCCCCCAGCCCAGGCTGGCTCTGGGCCGGCAGCCTCCTGGACGTGCCCAGCTTGCCCATCTCTGCCGGCACTTGAGGCGTGCCAGGCGGCACGGACCTTCCCGCCCCGCAGGTCGCTAGCCCGCCTGTGCCCATGGTACCTGAAGAGGAGCGTGCGTGCGAGACACTGCAGCTGCGGCACAGCGCCGTCAGGAACGCGTTGACCTGTCGCAGCGAGAGCGAGTTGTGCAGCGTCTCCAGCGGGTAGATGGTGGGGACCATGGAGCAGCCTTCGAAACCTGCCGGGAATGCAAGTGGAGGCTGAGCGACGCTGGCCCTGGCAGGGCAGGACCAGGGCCCCCCTCCAGCCCCACTGTCCCCAGCCCGGTGGGCCAGGCCCCCTCTCCAGCCCAGTGCTCACCGCAGCTAGGCCAGGGAGATGCCACTGGCAGGCACATGCAGGAGTGGGCGGAGGATGCATGGCACCGGGCAGGAAGTGCATAGGCCATGCAGCCCTGTTGGGACTAGCCTTGGTCAGGGCAGGCCCGGGCTGGAGAGGGGCTCCCGCTCGCGTCCGAGGAGGGCTGGCTGCTGCATGCACGAGGGAGGCAGGGAGCCCTGCCCTGGAGGCTGCTCTTATGGCCGCCCGCCCTGCCCTTCCGCCCAGCCCTCAGAAGCCCCCAGGCCACAGCGGCCAGGAGCGAGGGGGCTCCCGGCTCAGAGCTCAGCTGGGATCCCCAAGAGCCGACAGCCCTGCAGCAGGCAGCCTCCACCCACAGCTCCCCCCTGGAGCTGCCGGGGCAGCTGCCACGTTCCTATGGCTCCAGGCACCCACCTGGCCTCCAAGCCACCCCTGCCACGCTGCCTTCCCCAGCTCCTAGGCAGCACCCCCACGACGCTGCGGCACAGGCCCGGGGCCCCTCAGGCGACTCCTGCCTCAACACCTGCTCCCACTGCCCGGTTCTGCTCTCGCTCGCAGAGAGGATCACGTCTGCGGCAGTGGCCGGCCCGACAGGAACTCTCCAGCATCCCCGGGCGCCTGTGCCACCCTGGTGCCGCCCGCCAGGGCAAGGCGCTGGCATATGGTGCAGCCGGAGGGGGAGGTGTGCCCTGCCCAGAGCTCCTGCATGCTGCCCCATGGGCACGCTGCAGCACAACACGAGCAGAGACACAAGGAGGCAGACAGGAGACCCCGTCCCTAGTCCCTGCCCGGCAGAGCTCGCGTCGGGCCCGAGCGGGGCTAGCAGCACGGCAGCGAGGGGCAGAGCTTGCACGTGGCAGGCGCTCAGCAATGGTTATGGACGAGCGGGGTGGACAGATGCTCGCTGTGACCCATGCAGGCATCGTGGCGGCGGATGCAGGTGGAGAGGGAAGGGCAGGCAGCACAAGCCACGTCTATGTGCAGTGGTGGAGGCGGAGGCAGAGGCGACCGTGGCAGCAGCTAGTGGATGGTGCCTGGATTCGTGCAGGGGCAAGTGCAGCTCAGCTACGGGCCTGAGGGGAGGGCAAGAAGCATGACCCCGACCCTGGAGAAGGGAGGGAGGCAGCACGGGCACAGGGCAGGCCGGGCACGGACAGCAAAAGTGCGTGACACTCGCAGCCAAAGCTGGCCCAGCCGAGGGGCCCTCGTGTCCCAGGCCCTCAGGAGCACGTGGCTGGAAAGGGCCGCAGACCAGCAAGGGGAACAGCTCCATCTTCCTTGCGGGACTGCGCCCTGCTCTTGCCTGAACTGCAGTGTGTGGGGCACGCTGGTCCCCACCAGGCCCTGGCCAGGACAGAGGGGTACTCTGCCAGGGGAGAACTGAGTACCCGTCGTTAGCACAAGCCCTCGTCATGACCTGTAGCACCTGCAGCCCAGCCAGTGACTGGGTGCTGCCGTGGTACCAACACGCAGGACAAGGAGCCTGCGACCCCAGGGCAGGCACAGGGAGCCAATGATACGGCAGAGCCCAGCAATGGCGCTTCACATGCCCCGTGCTGCAGGCGCCATGCAGGAGCATTCACACGTGCTCCCGGGCAGCGCCTGGTGGCAGGGTCTGCATATGCGGATCTACGGACCGGGAACCAGACCAAGAACCCGGCTCACCCTGGGTGGGGGCCACGCGATAGCTTCCCTTCCCAGCTCACGTGGGCAGCATCAACACCCCGTGCCGCCAGCCCCAGCAGCATGGGGAGGCCAGGCTCTGGCGCCGAGCGCTGCCCCAGCCAGGGGACCAGCCCACAGCACCCACCGGCAGACACGCTGTATACAGGGAGGGTGGCTGGGGGGACTTCACGCCGTTTGTGACACCCCAGAGCAAGAGAAGAGTGCAGCCACCGTGCTAAGCTTGGAGGCAACAGGAAGGAAACCCCCAGAGCTGCCAGGCTGCAGAGGTTATCAACAGGAAAGCCCTGCCAGGAGCCAGAGGACCCCCCACTCCCGTCACGGTGCGGTGCATGTTGCGCCTGCTGCTGCGCCATCTGCCAGCCACCACTTAGCAAGAGCCCCACGGTCCTCCACAGCCACAGCTTTGAGCCCCGCGGGCCAGGCAACATCTCACCGAGCCCAAGTGCGTGTCAATGCTCCCCCCCCCCCGATGCCCCTCCTGCCCCAGACTCCTTTCCTGCTGCCAGCGTGCAGGCACAGCTGCTGCGAGCACGGTGCCTCACAGGTCAGGCTGCCTGGCCACCGATGGCCCTGACGTACCACGGAGTGGGGCAGAGACCCGCCAGGCACTGCGCTCAGAGCCCGAGGGGTGCGTGCAGCCCTGGGGTGGCAGCAGCAGCCCCGAGCATCCAGCACAGAGCCCCGAGGGAACAGCCCCACCTGCGCCAGCCCTGCCCCAAAGGAAGGGCACTGGGGCAACTCCTGAGAAGCAGGGACATGGGTTCATTAGGGGCAGGTCTTGACAAACCAACCTGGTGGCTTTCTATGACCAGGTCACCAAGTCCTTGGATGCAGGTGTCGCAGTGGATATAGTCTTTCTGGACTTCAGGAAGGCCTTCGACACGGTCTCTCACCCTACTCTCAGTAAGAAACTAGGAGACAGTGGTGTTGATGCCTACACAGTCAGATGGGTCACTAACTG
>NW_005842464.1:419962-455856 GCF_000455745.1 Alligator sinensis
GTCAGGGGCAGCAGGGCAGGCCCTACGAGGAGAGGCGACGGGACCTGAACCTGTTCAGCCTCCACAAGAGAAGGCTGAGGGGGATCTGGTGGCCATCTATAAACTAGTCAGGGGGGGAGCAGGAGGCATTGGGGGAGTCCCTGTTCCCCGGAGCACTCCCGGGAGTTACAAGAAACAACGGACACAAGCTGGTGGGGGGTAGTTTCAGACTAGACATCAGGAGGCGCGACTTCACTGTCAGGGCGGCCAGGGTCTGGAACGAAATTCCAAGAGAAGTGGTGCCGGATCCTACCCTGGGGGGCTTTAGAAGGAGGCTGGATGAACACCTAGCCGGGGTCGTTTGACCCCAGCCCTCGTTCCTGCCAGGGCAGGGGGTCGGACTAGCTGATCTGACCCGACCAACTATGAAACTATGAGACATGCCTAGGACAGCCCTGGCCGCAGCACCCTGGCCAGGTGGAAACACCGGATGGCAGGGCCAGCTCCTGCTCTCTCCCGCATCTCCCCTGCCCCGAAACGCGCGAGTCCGTGAGCAGCACCCCTGGAGCAGGCTCACCCTGATGCGCCAACGACTGCGGTGATGGGGAGTCTGGTGGGGCGGCGCTGCTGGAAGTGGGCCTTGTTTACCCAAATGGGCAGCAGCATGCGCAGCCCTGCCTTGGGGCAGGAAACCCCCTGAAGGGGAAGAGCCGGCTGCCACTCAGGGGCCGCGAGCCAGCCGCGCCAAGGTACCTGGGGCTCAGGGAGGGACTGGGCTGGAGCCGGGCTCACAGGGATGCCTGCCATCCTTGGGAATGGCTTCAGCTCACGGCCAAGAGCCTCGGCTATGGGACCAGCTGGATGTCAGAGCTGGTACCCCACAGCCCCTGAGAGCAGGCCGCAGCACCGGGAAGCGTGGAAATGCGCACGGCAGCGATGCCCTGGGTGGGCAGGCACAATACTGCTGTCGGCTTGGCTGACACCTGCTGACCTCCAATCCTGGGGCTAAGGAAAGTCCGAGGAAAGCCTCTGGGAACTGTAGAAGGAAAGCAAGTGCTTGCTCCCTGCACCCGCCGATGTGCTGGGTGAGCAGTGCGGCAGGCCCGCTGGACGTGGGAGACAGCGTCCGCCAGACACAGCAACCTGGCAACCATGGAGGAAAAATGCAGCACCAGCCCAGTGCACAGCCTCTCCTCTGGCCGGACAGCTGTGCAGTCACTCCTGCATGGGGCGTTTCAGGACAAGTGCCTGCACTGGGAAGCACTAGCGCCTGCAGCTGATGACCGTGCTCCCCAAAGGCAGACTGCCCTGGTGCACGGAGCGCACCCACCCTGCTGCGGGGCCCCGAGATGGCAGCAGGCTGTTGGACGGGTGCTGTGAGGCCCATGCGCTGATGCATCCTGGCCTCTCTGGAGCAGAGACGATGGCTCCTCCCCACTGCAGACGTGCAAAGGGGCTGAGGAAGTCGGCACAGGTGCTGGCAGATCCTGAGGCCAGGAGCCCACCAGACTTCTCTCCCTGCCTGAGCAAGGTCAACAAGCCCCTAGGAAAGTCTTTTTATTCCAGCTGGTCTGTGGATCTGAACCGGCACTGGCTCCAGTCCTATGCTGCAGCTGCATCGGTGCGAGTGGATCTGCTGCTCAGCCAGGCTGAGTCCACGCTAATGCTGCCACGCTGCCTGCAGGATTGCAGCCAGTTTATCCAGAGTGGGCTGTGCAGGGCCGCGTCGTGCAGCTTGGACCTGTGACCACCCAAGGGCCCAGAAGCTGGAGACAAGTTATCATCAACCTCCCTTGGCTGGCTTGTGGGTCCGTGCGCAGACTGAGCGCTGTCCAAAACCCCTCAGGCTCCCTGACAGGCTGCAGCTGCTGCGACCGACACGGCTCCCACCGCTCCGTTCTCCATGCAGGGATGAATGCCTTCTCCTGGCACAGTCCCAAGTGGAGCAGAGGAGGGCTCTGATGTGCGCTGTATGCTACCTTGGACATGAGCTCCCGACAGCCCGTCAGCCAGACGGGGACCTCTGCTCTGCCTGCGCAGGTTGCCACTGCAGCATGGCACCGCTGTGCAAGTACTCCAAGCACTGCTGACAGGCCACGAGGGAGCCCAGAGCTGGTGCAGAGGGGTCCCGGTGCCGCCTTCCATGGACCAGGCTGGTCGCTATCTGCAACTCCCGTCCGGGTCAGGAGTCACGTGCCAACCACACAGCCGTGGGGACAGGGTGATGGCAGGCAGAGACCCGAGGCAGGTCATCAGTCCTCTGGAGCCCTGGGATAGGCCAAAGCCCTCATCTCTTCCTGCCCAAAACATTTTGCGGATGAGAGCGGCTCTTGGACTGCCCCGAGCCGGCAGCAACGGGGCTCCTTGCTTTGACAAGACGTGCAGGAGAGGGTTTCTGCTGCCCTTTGATCTGCTGCAGCAGGACTGCGGTGATGGTGAGGAGGGGGCAGGCTGCCCCAGCGGGAGGGAAGGGGACGGTCACAGCAGGCAGGCCCTCTGCACGCTCGCCTCTCTTTTGTCCGTCTCATCCCAGCAACACCCGAGAGCAGCTGGAGGCGACTGCTTTGAGTCCTCATTTCTCCCTCCCTGATTGACTGGTTGCTTGCACTATTCAGATCTGATCACAGCCTGCTGTGCTTGTTCTGTATGTGAATCCCCATGGAGATCTGCACAGATGGCTGTCACAACCCGGGGAGCGTGAGTATCTTTAGCCACTGGGGCACCAGCCATGGCACAATACTGAAGTAATTTTCCAGACCAGATTTTCTGACACTTGGCGTTTTTGAACGAGAACGTTCTCACTTTGGGTGTGAAACTCCCTAGCTCAAACCACAAGCATGCTAATGAAGAGCTTTAAACCATCAGAGATGCATTTACAAATCACACGAGTGCACGACTCTTGCTCTGGAATTTCCTTTGTTTTACACACCCATGCACGCGCTTTCCCGCATGATAGGAGCGTAGCACAGAAAACGATTAGTAAGGCTGGGAGCAGGGGAAATGGACTGGGCAAAACCCCTGCACACAGCAAGCCAGGCACTGCTGAGCCATTCAGGCCTGGTGCAGGCCTAGGCCGGGCGACGCTTCCAAGCACACTTCTGCCACGGGCTCCTGCGCCAGCCCTGCTCTGGGGGACTTGCGAGACCTGCATTTCCATGCATGTGATGCAGATGATCCTGCCACGGGGCTGGGCCAGGGCTGCCCCAGCGCCCTCAATGCAACACGCAGGGGATCGGGCTGAGCGCTGGGCCTAGGGAGAAGGAGCAAGAGGAGCAAGTTCTCCAGGTGGGACGATGCTCATCCCGGCTTTGAGCCTGTCCCTCTGCTCCCCCTTCCCTTCGGCGGTCCTGCCTCTCCTTAGCTGTTGCTAGGAGACCAAGGACGGATCCAGTCACAGCTGCACAGCAGCTGCCTCTGTGAGCTGCTGGATGATGGTAGGAGCTGGGCAGGGGGGACGCAGACTGCAAAGGGGGATTCTCCTCCTCCAGCAGCAACAGCCCTGGAGCCGGCTTCGCTGAACCGGCCCACAGCTGCCCCCTCCTGCAGCCGAAGCAGCAGCCAACCCATGCAGCACAGCACGCTTCAGAAGCCGCATGCGCCAGGCAGGTCTCAGGAGCAGGCTGACCCCCCAGAGCCACCAGGAGCGCGTCCCCGAGAATGCCACGTGCTCCGAGGCCGAGAAACCTCGGGGGGCCAGGGCGAGCTGGAAGCCCTCGTGGCCCTGGGCTTTGGCATGGAGATGCCCAGCTGCTCCCCCCAGCAAGGTGCCTCGGGGGCAGGGCAGAGGCCATGCAACACAGAGCTCTTGGCCCACTGCCCCCGGGAAGGGGCATAAACACCATGAGCACCTCACTCCCCCTGCGCCTATAGCAGGGTCCTCCTGCTGCCATGCCAGCCTCATGCTACAGCTCCCAAGTTGCCAGCCTTTCCAACAGCTGGCACCCACCTCCCCTCCTCCTGTGTTAACCTGGGGACCAGGGGAGCGCACCTCTGGAGACGGGGCATGGGCAGGCATGTCGGGCTCCAAGCAGCATCTCAGACAGATGAGCGTGCCCCCGCAGAGGGGAGCACAGCCCACTCTGGCTGGAAGGAGGCAGCAACGCATGACGCCAGGAATGAACACAGCCAGGGCAGCCCGCACGGGAAGGGTCCAGACCTGCCTGGCTGCAGCAGCACATGCGCCTCCCTGCAGCGCCAGCCCACGGGCCTGAGGGATGCCAGGGGTGAGTGCTTCTCGCTTCAGAGAGCAAAGCACGCGGCACATTCCCAAGCAGACAGCGCCAGGCAGCGGTGGCGGCAGCGTGCAGTACCGTAGAGGCACTCCACGTCCTCCTGGCCCGAGATCAGCCAGCTCCGGAAGAGGCGCAGGTGGTAGGAGCACTGGTGGAGGTGGTGGGCCAGCGCGGCGTCCAGGGACAGGTTACGGCTCATGGCATAGTCGGAGGAAAAGCGGCGCAGCAGCTGGGCCACGTGGCGGGGCTCGAGCTCATCTGGAGGAGAGGGGGCCACAGAGTGAGGGGGAGAAGCGGTGAGGAGGGCAGAGGAGGCGAGGGGGAGCCAAGCCCCAGTTCAAGCAGCCCTCCAGACGCTGTCCACCAAGTAGTGCCCGCCCGCCATCAGCCCAGACCTGTCAGGAGGTCACACGTGCCCCCACAACACACCCGGAGCCTCCAGCCACCGGGGCTGTGCGGTGGGACTGACCCCCGCGCGCGGGACCCGCTGCCAGCACCTGCCCCACCCCATGCGCCGAGGGAGTCAGGCAGGTTCTCTCCCCAGAACAAACGAGCCCCAGAAGTGCGTTTGTGCAGAGCAGGCCCAGGCTGGGCTACAGATCACGGAGGCAGCCCTGGGGCCAGGGCTGCCTCTGCCACGGAGCCGAGACCCACATCCAGCCTCGCGGGCCAGAGCCCTGAGCGACAAGTCCCCCCGCGCCACCCAAAGGAGCGAGGAGCTACAGGCCGGGAGCAGAGGAGGCCGGGAAAACTGAGCCAGGCTCCGCTCAGAAGAGACGGCGCAGGGGCTCTGCAAACGCCGAGGCCTCAGCCAGTTACAGTCACTTGAGGGCACGAGAGTGCTGAGCTCTCTGGACACGAGGGACACGCCAGCACTGCCCTGGCCCCTCGTGCTGCTCTTGTGCGTGCCCTGTAGGCAGGCAGTGGAGAGCCCAGCCCTGTCCCTTCATGCACCAAAGCACATGGGACCCTTTCTGGCCTGGGAGCTTCGGGCCAGATGGGACATATGCTGCTGCCGCCCGGGGAGCAAGTCACACGTTGGTCCCGTTTCCTGCCCGTGACGCATGGGAGAGCCAAGGCAGTTCTTTGGGAGGAGAGGCAGCATCCCAGGTCCAGCACAGATCCCCAGGGGCCTGCTCTGCCTGCACGCGAGAGCATGATCCTTCTGCGCACACAACCCTGCCACGTCCTCACAACCCACTTCCAGTGATCACGGCGAGTGGCACGAAACGAGACACGGTCCCAGCTGGCAGCTCCTCCACAGCTCAGGGGACACCCACCCTTCTGCGATGCCTCCTGGGAGACACGCAGACCCCCAGAGCCAACCCTGCATCCCTCACTCCAGCCTCTGCTTTTTGCTGACCTTAGCTTTACCCTCCAGACTGCAGGGTGGGATTTCCTCCTGTTTACTGAGCACGAAGATCCAGGATGAAGGGAAAAGAAACTGCCCAGCCTGCATGTAACGGAGGGACTTGCACTGATGCCTACAGTCCAGCCCTGCCCCTGCCAGCAGTGGGAGGAAGGGGGAATGGCTACAAGCAGTAGCTGGGCACCAAACCTTTTCTGAACATTGGGTGGACAGCACCTCCCAAGCTGGTGGACAGGGCAAGGCACAGCCGCCTGTCCTCGCTGCCAGAGGCATGGGCTCGGGCACCAGGTTAGTAGCTACATGAAGCAGAGATGCAGGAGCATGAGAAGCCACATCAGACACACACCCTCCCCTTGATGGCTGCTGGCCTGGGGGCAGCGGAGCAAGCTGTGCCGCGCTCCCGGCCCTCAGTCGTACCTGCCTCCTCCTGGGGGCGAGCCCATGGGGCCCAGGCAGAATAAGGGAGGGACAGGGCCCTTCAGCGCCTGGCACATCCCAGAGCCCCACACTACTGGGGCCGGTGTGTGCGCGTGATTAAAAGTGAGCTCCTCCAGCCTGGGCCCTGTGAGCGGGGGTGCGTGTGCCAAGGCAAGGCCAGCTCACCCTTGGGGGGCAGTGGGTGGCCAACTCCAGGACACAGCCATGCTGGCAGGAGCCAGCGTGGCCAGGGCCCCCATGCTGGGGAAGTGTGCTGCACACACGTGGCCAACACGTCTGTGGCTTCCTTACTGTTTTCCCTGCCACAGGTGCCCACTAGGAGTGAGGGATCCAGCGCCACCATCCATGTTTCGTGCACTGGGCCCTCCTGACCTCCAAAAGACTCACTCCCCCGACTGCGCCCACTGCAGACAGGGCAGCCTCACCCGCCACTGTCCAGACGCAGCCAGGCTGCTGCAGCAGATGCCGCAAACCTGCAGCACAGTGTCCGCCATGACACGAGGCAGAAACCTCTCTCCTTCTTGGCGAGCACAGGGCAAGGTCCTGATGCCAGCACAGAGCTCAGAGCGCTGCAGGAACCTGCTCCTGCTCGGCTGCAGGAGCCACGGCGCTGGCTTCCCGTCAGGCAGGGCACGGCTCCTGCCTCCCCCCAGCCCCTAGGGGCGGTTACACAAAGGATGAGTGAGCGAGTTAGTCACAGCGAGGCAATGGGGAAGGTGAGACACAGTCGGACACCAGACACAGACGCGCAGAGAACACGAGAAGGCCGGAGGGAGGGGGACACCAAAGGAGACGTGCAGAGACTGAGACGTGCAGATGGGTTAGAAGTGTGAGGGAACGTCAAATCAAGGAAGCACACGTACCATTAGTCGGATGCTTTGCAAACGACACAGAAAATCGTTTTACGGCTGGCATAGACAAGAGCTCTGAGGAAATAAAAACACATCGTCTCAGTTAACGGCCTCCTCGGGATGCCCCGAGCCTCCGCATGCTTCCGGCTCGCTCCTGGCTAACCCGCCACTGGCCTGAGCCCATCTGCTCCCCAGACGTGTTGCTGCGCCTCGTGTCTGCATCTCTTGATGGAGCCCGGAAGGCCCTCCCATCCCACCCATGCCTAGCCCCGAGGGTGCCTCGCCTCACCCTGGCATCCGGGGGACTAGGGCGTGCTCGCCCAGGCAGGCACGATGCCACAGAAGGAAGCAAAGCACACCACTGCCCAGCTGCTCCACACTTGCTGGGGACAAGGGAGTCCCCAAGAGACCGTTTCCCCGCAGCCACCGAGAGCCCAGTGGGAAGCCGCAGCCCCAAACACAACCCTCTGCCTGGGCTAAGCAGAGCACCTAGGACTTGAATGCGATAGTCAGATTGACAGAGACCAGGATGAGTCTGGACACAGTCCCGCTGCTGCCATGGCCACATAGGGGGTCTGGCCACTTGCCTTGGCCCCGGCGCTGCTGCTCGGGGCACGGGCCAGGCCCCGCTGGGCCCCGCTCTGCACGAGTTACGCAGTGAGAGAGATGAGCAGACTCGAGCGTGGAATGGGACAAAGGGCTGGGCTCTCGGGACGTGTCTCCCACTTCCGCAGCCTACCAGCCAGGCCCAAGCCCCCCAGACGGTTCAGGCTGCCCTTCAGAGCCGACAGGGCAGGGTGGCTCGGATCAGGCTGAGAAAGCGGGCGACGGGCCCCAGCTGGGTTCGGTGCAGCCCACCGGTCAAACTTCCCGGGGCTTGGGAATTCGTGGCTCTCACACGTTTCTTTCATGCTTCCATTGCCCCCCATGGCCTCCCCCCATCGGGGGTCGCAACGCAGGGGCAGCGCTCCAGGTGCCTCCGGGCATGGGTGCGCGCGCTGCTGCAGGCCAGGCATGCTCAGGGCCTGCAGTCACGACAACATGTTCTAAGACTCGGCTACGTGTCTGCACCTCTCGCTGTACCGACGACCCTGGAGCCTGAGGTCCTCCACCTGGTCCTGACAGGGCAGCAACAAAGCAAGCTGATGTTACCGCTGCTGGACCCTCTCTACCCCAAGTCAGCCATGAGAGGAGAATTTGGTCTCATGCCTCAGTCAGCCCCCGAGCTCCAGGCCGAGTGCGGCTGCTACAGCACCAGCAGCCTAACGTGGCGGAGCATGAGCCCACCCCGATGTGCGCTGAGGGGGCCAGAGGCAGGCCCGAGGCCAACCACCACCACGAGGGGATGGCACCATCTGTTACTTCCATGCACCAGCCGTGGATTTATCGTTGTGCAGACAGCCCCACGGCACTCTCCCAGCGCCGGGCACGGAGACATGAGCCGCCACTTTGCAGCGATGCCACCTCTGGCAGAGGGCACTGGCGCAGGGTGCGGCACCGTCACTCTGCCCTTGGCTCATGTGTGAGACTCGCTCGCTGGGACAGAGTTGTGCTCTGCAATGCAAGCACTCGTTCTACCAGAACCGTTCCTAGCACTGCTGGGAGCACGTGCCAGGCACAGCTGGCACAACACACCCAAGCACAGTGTAAGCTGCAGCTGGCGTCTCCAGGGCAGGGGACTGCAACCTAGAAACAGCCTAAATACCAGCATATGTGGGCGATTCCTGTGCTGCCTATGTAAGCAAAGTATTCAGCCTGAGCACTTCCCTCTGCTCTGAGCTGCCTCCCCAAGGCACCTCGTGCCTTTGCGTCTTCCTGCCTGGTGCAGAAACCTCCAGCTTCCTCCTGGCCGCCTAGGCAGCACAGGGAGGTGCCAGCAACATGGAGCAGAGACAGCGTGAAGCAGCCGCCATGCAACAGAGGTACACGACTGTGCAGCCTGCCTGGGAGGACCAGGCGCCCACAAGTCTAATCAGGTAACACCTGCCCCTCCATGTGGACCTGGACCTCCAAAAAGGCGCATGCAGGGGCCTGGCACAGGGATCACACACAGACAGCTGGGAACTGCCCAGGGTCCAGGCTCTTGGCTAACAGCAAGTGGGAAGCTGCCGACTGGTCCTGGCTCCAGCCCTAGCACATGGGGTTAGGGTTGGGAAGCCCTGGGGTGCACTCCGATTGCTGAACTGGATGCATGGCCTCAGGCAGGTCAATTCTGTACCTGCTTCTCCCTAGGGAGTGGTGCTGCCTTTGAGCACTCCAGGAAGAAGGTGACCTGGCATGGCTGCCCGCAGCTTCCCCACCTGCCTGCAACATGGAGCCCCTGCTGCATCCTGCAGTCCAGCTCTCAGCTGGTGCCTCCTGGCCCCAGTGCTGTGGGCACCTGAGGCTGGTGGCTGCTGCCCTCTCCTGCTGTGCAGGGGAACTCCGACGGGCCCCATCCCTGTGCTTTCCTTTGCGGTCAGCAGCTACTGGGGGCTACAGAGCAGTTCTTAGGCAGCCGCAGGCGTAGCCACAGTCAATGTGGGGCAGGGACAAGGGGCCAGGGCTCTCTGCGAGCTGGAAACGCCCTCTCCACACCAGCTTGACAGCCCGGCCCCTGCCTCTGTCATTTTGATTCACGTTGTACAGGTGCCTACAAGGCCTGGAGCAACCAGCTGCCCTCCAGCCCGTCCCAGCACCCTGCACTCCAGGGCCGAAGGGCCAGCCCACCCTGCATCTCAACAGCATGATGTGAACAGGCGCTCTCCACGTGCTGCAACACATCGGCCCCCCGCCAACAGCGCATGGGCCGACGTGGGGGCAAGCCAACGTGCACTCCAGCAGCCTGTTGTGCTGGGCAGTCTTCATGCAGCTTCAGGGGCAAGTCAGTGACAGCAAGGAGCTGTCATCTCCTCCCGGCATCCCCATCGGCCAAGTGCCACCGCTAGAACACGGGGTGCTCACCGGGTCTCCCATGGGTGCCTCCCCACACCCCCTCCCCCACACTGCTGTCCTGACCCCACTGCCCCGGTCACCCCGCATGCAGGGCAGGCAGCCCCAACCCACGCACAAACTGGAGTGGGAGGAGCTGCAGGAGCGGGACTCAGACGCGGTTCCATGAGCATGTGGGAATTCCCAGCAGGCCTCTGGCCCGGCCACCTCCAGAGCAGGCAAAGTCCGACTACCAAGAGCAAGGGCTGAGCCCTGCGATCTCAGAGCGGCTGGGGGATTCCCTCCCATTCCCACCAATGCTCAGACAGTCAGGACCGTGCACCCCACACATCCAAGGCAACTGGCACTGCCACGTGCATGGGTGGATGCGTGCCTGTTCAGATCCATGTCCCTGGAGGCCTTGCTAAGCCTTGCCTGGTAACAGCTTAGGGCAGTGAGTCCCCCCCACCGGCTGCAGCTGCGTGCAGAGGACACACGTACCGTCTTTGTAGGTCAGGCTGGTGGCAAACTTCTTGCCGTGGCTGCGCGCGTAGTCCTGGAGGTTGGGGGCGCTGGAGGAGCCTCCCAGCACAGTGGTGCTGAACAGCCCGGTGCACTGCGACCCTGGGAAGGCACAGGGCTACATTAGTCACATCTCCATGGCCTGCGCAGGGTGTTGGGAGGCAGGGCATGCACTCCTTCACCAAGGGATGAGCTTTGGGATGGGGCAGCAATCCCCTGCCCCCGGGAGAGCAGTGGCAGAAGTTGGCAGTCAGACAGAAGCCTTGGTTGCTGGATGCCCCCTCCCCAGGCTTGGGGCACCTCCCCGGCTGCTTCTAGCAGAAATGCCCAAAGGGGCGGCAGCACCCGAGAGCAAGCAGTGACTAGGGGTCAGCAGCAGGATGGGACCCGTCTATGGGCTGGGCAGGGAGGGGCACCTGCAGCAGGCAGGGGGCTGCTGCGGCCAGCAGTCTCCAACCAGTCCTGCCCAGATGGGGCCTGGCACCCCTCTGCCTCAAGCTGCCTGGATGTTCCCATAGGATGCCAGGGGCATGTCAAACCAGGCCGCTCTCAAGGACCCTTTTCCTCCAGTCACATGCACCAAACCCAGAGCCATGGTGATGTAGTTGCTCCGGGGATACCCTGCTCTCCAGGCCTGGCTCTGGTGTGGTGGAGAGCAGACGACAGCCCTACCCCCTGCTTTGCCACTGCCTTTGGGTGGGCTCAGTGTGCACACAGCGCCGGGGGGAGGGGGTATGCACAGCAGAACTGGCCTCCCCGGGCCTGGCAGGGCAACCCCTATGCAGGCTCCGAGCAGCTGATGATCTCCAGGCACAGGCTGGGAAGCCTTTGAGAACCAGGGCCTGCAGCCCCTTCCCTGCCACAACTCAGGTTTTAGGAGTACGCCTGCACGGAGCAGTGAGGCAATGGCAGCACAGGCAGAGGCATGTGCATGCTCAGCCCGGCCAGTCAGGAGCAGCAGGGGAGTTGCAGGGACATGGCCTTCCTGCTGCTAGTCCAGGACACTGGGCCCTCGCCAGGCACTGCTCCATGTTCCTGGGGCTGAGCGGCACCCTCTTGCTGATGCTAGCTCGCCTCCCAGCAGAGCAGCCAGGCAAGGAGAGCCCGAGCCTCACACCTTCCGAGGCTCCCGCACCCCCAACGTGGGCATTGCTGTGCTAGGGACACCCTTCTGCACCGCTCTGCAGAGCTGCAAGGGTCCTCTGCTTTCCCCCAGTTAACACTCTCCAACTGCCCAAGATGCCTCCTCGCGAGCCTGGCTCAGCTCATGGCCACCGCTCTAGGCTGCATGAAACCCAGAGATCAGTGACCCCAGGGTGCAAAACCTGCTCCTTCAACGAGTCCCTGAGGGCAGCAAAGCTCCTGTCATCCTGCCAGGTGCCTCCAAGGAAGTTTCTCCAGAAATCCAGTCTGAGATGTCTGTTATCTGTGGCCAGCACAGTGGCTCTACTCCAGGGCACTGGGCAGTGCCCACCTAGACCATGCTCATGCTGGGGACAGTCTGTGTACATGACCCCTGTGAGCCCAGGGAGCAGGACGGTCTGTGGAGGAGGCTGAGAGCCGGGACCTGGGAGGGCAGAGCCCCAGTCCAGCTCCACCTCCATCTCAGGCTCTCTGTGAGCGATCCATAGGTTGTGCGGTTGGAGTTTGCTCAGCCGCTACCAGCTGGGGGTGCCCAGGCCAAGATCTCCTTGGCTCACAGACAGAAATACTGGGACACCTGTGATGTAGGAAGCATGAGGCCTCCCCAGGGAGGCCTCCAATGGGGGCTGTCACTGCTGTGCTCCCACCTGGGCCGGGCTCACAGCCAGTGCCCACAAGAGTCCTGCCGGGGGGACCCAGGAGGGAGCCCATGGAGCAGTGCAATGGTAGCTGTGGGCACGATGCTCGGGGTTCTGCACCCATTAGCCAGCGCTCTGCCCACGCCGGTCTGTGCTGATACCAATTGTGGGCCGCATGTGGAGCCAAGGGCGATGCTTCCCAGGAGCGATGCAGAGCCCCAAGCACTGGGCAGGGGCCTTTGGAGCACAGCGCCAGGCTCTGACCTTGCTTTCTGGTGCAGCAGACAACTCCACCCAGCCAGAAGTCTGGGCGTGGGCTGATAACCCAAGGTTGTCCTGGAGCCACAGTAAAGGGCTAAGCCTGCTGCAAGACTCAGTCTCAGGACAGAGCTCCTCGCTGCCCTCCAACTGCACGGGCCTGCACCATAGGGAAGCCTGAAGTCTGAGCTCCCTTCTCCAGCGCGCAGCCACAGGCACACGGAGGGCCAGAAGCACTCAGCTCGGGTCCTGGCATGAGGAATCCTCCGTACAAAAGCTTCCTTGCAACCAGAGTAACCCTTCGTTCAGCTATGCCTGCCAGCCAGTCCTTAAACGGCCCCGTGTCAAGGGCATGGTTCTGTTTTCATTCTGTATTTTCAAGTAGGATATTCTCTATTGTCCTGCTATCCCCTGCAGGGCATCACTCACCCCACACCAAACCCTCGTCGCTGCTGTTTCACACATCTCGCCAACGGTACAACGACAGGGGTGGAACAGACCCTGCAGAAACTGGCTCATCCAGGGACTGTCAACAGGATCCGCTCCCAGTGCCCGTGTGCCCTAAGCAGGTGGTGTGAGGTTCTCACTGAACAGCAGGATCCCTGACAGCCCTGCTCAGGGGCCTCGCACAACCAAGGTCCTGGGGGTGCAGCAGACACTGCTGCCACTCAGACGTTTGAGGTGGAAGACCTTACAACCACTTGGGCCAGCATGGGGGATCCAGTCAGGTGGAGGCAGAAAGTAGGTACTGCCGTCTGTGTGGCCAGCACCTCTTGGAGAGGATTAGAGAACTTCTGAGAACTAGAACTTCAGCCGCACGGAAACTTGCCCCGATGAAACACACCAACAGGAGGGTCTGAACCAGAAGCTCCGGATGCCCCTGCCTGGCAGATGTTCCAGCCGTGAGGAAGCCATTTGTACAGCAGGGTGGGCGGTGGCAGGCGCTTCTAGCCCAGTGCCCTGTAGCTCTGGAGCACAGGGTGGAGGCTAAGGGGGAGTGCTTGTGCAGAAGCCATCTAGACTGGTCTCCTCCTCTCCCGTCAGGGCTTCCAGCACGCTGAGGGGAGAGGAGTCCTGATCGGGGTGCTGTGCCCTCCTCTGCTACTTCCCGCTCTGACAGAGTGATCCTGCATGAACCTGTCAAGCCCTCTGCCAAGTACTGTCAATTGTCACCTCCCAGGATGATCACACTGTCTGGAACGACACAAATCATTCTGGGAGTGGGTGACGGGCCCAGAATCAATGTGGAGCCGGTGAAGGGACACCTTGAGAAACCGGACATTCTCAAGTCCACGGGCCCAGACGGATTGCACCCGAGGGTCTTGAAGGAGCCGGCAGACATCATTGCATCCCCCCTTGGCACAGATATCTGAAAAATCATGGCGCTCAGGTTTGGTCCCAGATGACTGGAAAAGAGCCAATGTGGTCCCTATTTACAAGAAAGGGAGGAGGGATGACCTGGGGAACTATAGACCAATCAAGTCTTATGTCCGTCCCTGGAAAAATCCTGGAGAAAACTGTCAAGGGATCCATCAACACCAGACTGATGGAAGGCAAGCTTCTGAATGCCAGCCAGCACGGCTTTGTGACTGGCAGGTCTTGCCTGACCAGGTAACGTGCCCTGGAAAAGGGAGATGACGTGGACATCATTTATCTGGACTTCAAGAAGGCCTTTGACCTAGTTCCCCACGATGTCCTTATGGTTAAGCTGGGGAACTGTGGCCTTGATCATCATACGGTCCAATGGCTAGGCACCTGGCTACAGAGTCAGACTCAAAGAGTACTAGTTGACAGGAGAAAAATCAACGTGGTGCAGGATGACCAGCAGAGTCCCTCAGGGCTTGGTACTGGGTCAGTACTCTTTAACTTCTTCATCAATGATCTGGATTCGGGAGTCAGATGTGAACTGGCCAAATTCACAGACAATACCAAATTATGGGGTAGGGTGGTCACACCGCAGGACAGGCTGGAGATACAGGCCTACTTGGACACGCTCTCAAAAGTGGGCCAACCAAAACCTGACGGCCTTCAATGCAGAAGTGCAAGGTGCTGCACCTCAGTAGGAAGAACCCCCAACACACTTACAGGCTCCGCAGTATTATGCTCACTAGCACCATGATTGAAAGGGACTTGGGGGGGTCTTGACTGACCACAAGATGAATGAGCCACCAATGTGATGCTGTGGCTGGCAAAGCTAACCAAACGCTGGCGTGCAGCCACCGATGCATCTCAAGCAAAGCCAGGGAAGACATCTTTCTGCTTTACTCGGCCCTGATGAGACCGCAGCTGGAGTACTGCATCCAGTTCTGGGCCCCCCACTTCAGGAATGATGTGGAGAAGCTTGAGAGAGTCCAGAGGAGAGCTATTTGTTTGATCCAAGGCCTGGGGGCAGGCCATACGAGGAGAGGCCAAGAGACATGGGACTCTTCAGTCTGGAGAAGAGAAGGCTCAGGGGGGACTTGGTGGCAGTCTACAATTATATAAGAGGGGTACATGAGGACCTGGGAGAACAGCTGTTCACCGGAGCTCCCCAAGGGATAACAAGGTCTAACAGCCATAAACTCCAGGAAAGCCGATTTAGTCTAGACATAAGAAAAAAGTTCTTTACAGTGCATGTGTCCAGGGTCTGGAACAGACTCCCCCAGGAGGTGGTGCAAGCATGTACTGTGGACTCTTTCAAAAAAACAGGTGGATATATTTCTTGTTGGGGTCACTTGATCCCAGCTGACTTCCTGCCTATGGTGGAGGGAGGCTGGACCCGATCATCTCACAAGGTCCCTTCCAGTCCCTAATGTCTATGAAATTGTTGGCCACAACGGAAAGCCAGGCAGCATGGTCCACGTGGCAATTCTCCGCTGTGGGGAAGAGATCCCGGGGCTCGTTGCAAGCCTGGCCAAAAGAATGCACGTGCTACCCTGCACGTGGATTTCCTGGCTCAGGAACGCTGGCTGTGCACTCAGCAGCCACATACAAACAAGCCAGCTCAGCCAGAAAGCCTCGGACCCTCCTGCCTGCTCCAGGCTCCCACCCAGCCTAGGGAAAGCTTATGGCCACCTTGGGCTTCCTCAACCCACTCAGCTGCAGGTGCCCAAGCTCAGAGCGAGGGATTGTCTCTGCCTCCCGCAGTGCGCGGCTGATGCTGCCCAGATCCAATGCCTGCTTCTCTCTGGCTTTAGATGTTATTTTCTCCCACCTCTCAAAATGTGATGCAGAACTGGAAGAGCCTGGAAACGATTCAGCCCATCACAAGCCCAGCCAGGAGGGTGGCTTCCCAGATACATTGGAACAGATCCTTTGCTCTGGGAAGTGGCTCTGCCCACTGGGTATGAATGTGCTGCCCTTCGTTATGACAGACAACCCTCTCGCTGTCAGGCTGGGGGCGATCAATGCTCACCGTGCTAGCTGCATCTGTCCTTCAGCCTGGGTCCCAGCCACCTCCTCGCTCCAGTGCCAAAGCAGCAATTCCAGCCTCTGCCCTGCCCGGTCCAGTACACAGCCCCCCGCTGCTTGAGACACCGCAGCTCAGCAGGTTAGACATGAGCAGCATTTCAGTGCAGGACCAGAATTCCCTTCCCTCTCCATGAGGCTGCAATGCATCAGGCTGTAGAGTAGGCAGAGCTGAGAAATTCAGTCTGATTCCTGGCTGATGTAAAACACGAGCAGGGCTGCTTTTTGTGGACAAAACCCTCTGGGAGTTCATCAGACACCACAGACATGCTGCCAAGGGCATTGGTGCACGCGCACTCCCTTTGCAGGTCACCTCTGAAGTGATGCCAGACTGTGCTGGAGACCGTAAGTATTCCTGCTCTGCTGAGCGAGAGGAGAGGCTGATGTGGGGTTTCTGCACTGCCCCAAGGGAACACCTTCCTCACTCTGTGGCATGAGTCAGTCTCACAGATTGTTCACAATTTCCAACAAGACGCTTTGTCCTGACCTGTTACGGTCCCGCTAGGCAAGAGCAAGCTGCAGAGCCCCAGGCTCCAGACAGAGCACAGAACCCTCCTTCCACAGGGTTCAGAGAATGAGGAGCTCTGCTCTCCACCCACAGACTCTGGCTGGAGACGACAAAGGGCCACGGCTGCTCCTACTGCTGCTGCCTCCTGCTCAGCTCAGCACAGCGGCATGAGAAGCCAGAGACCATCTGCGCCTGCCCCAGCAGCTAGGGTCCTCACTGACCAGGAGCAGCGGCAGTGCCTAGAAGCCTTCTGGGTTGCCACTCGCCTAGCAAGAGAGGCCAAGCTCTTCCCCAGGGAGACCAGCTGTCACCAGAGCTAAGGCTAAGGAGGGAGCGGACACCATCACAGCTCCTGGAGAAGAGCCCTGCAAGCCCATTCACCCGACAGGCCCTGAGCATGCCAGGGACTGCATGCAAAAGCCCTGCTCCTGCTGAGCACAAAGCAATGCACAGCACAGCAGCCAAGCACTGGGCCCTGTTGCTACCAGGGACACCCGTGCGCTTTCCCCGCAAGGAGACAGTGAGCACTCTGTGTGCGATATGACACGACAGAATACATATCAGACATACGTGGCATAGGAACCAGATGCACACCTGGAGGGACGGACAGATGTATATACAGACACAGAGGCAGAGGAGAGAGCATCGAGGGCAGGCGCATACCTAGGCCACTTTGCTTCATTTCAGACGCTTGCCTGGAGTAGGTGCTGAAGAGGCGATACCCACCCGACTTGGAGGAGGACTCAGACAGCACCTGCAGGGACAAATGGCACAGTCAGTTCTGGAGGGTCCCTGTGGCCGTGGCTGCCCACCTCACAGGCCTGTGCATGTCAGCGAGGGAGAGAAGTGGCCATGTGGCTGTGGGCAGGGGGAGGGATGTTTTCAAGAGGCAGCAGGGGTAAACGTGCATCCACCCCTTGTAGATCAGCTGCCTGCCCTGGGAAGTGACCCTGTAAGGGCAGAGCACGCTGCACCATGCCACGCAAGCTCCACGTTGCAGCTGTGCCACTGTTCAGACTAATGCCCTGCCCATCTGTGCTGCAGACATGCCCAGCAACCCATCGTGATACCAGCAGCAGACCCCAGTGGGGATCCCTTGCCTGCCTGTCACTGTACAGGCCCTGGGTGCCACACACATAATAATATAACAATGAACAAAGCAGATGTCCATCCCTGGAGACCAGCAAACCCCACAACTTCTGCCCCAACTGGAAACAGATGGCAACGGAGCTAGTTTGCTCTCAGGGGGAGGCAACTCCAGGTCTGGTGGGCTCCAGTGCTTGCACTCACAGTGCCTGGAGGAGCTGGAAGAGGAGGGGGCGTCAGCTGCGCTTGTCAGGACAGCGTGTGGACTGTCCTAGAAGTGCCCTGGCCTTTGGGCAGACCAGGGCTGTCAGGCAGCACGAATGGCACAAGCCTCCAGGAGAGGGGTGGTCGTGGCCTGAAGTGGCTTCAAGGAGTCTGCTCCCCCTGGGCGCACCTGGTCCCCCAGTGACACGGCTGCGGATGCTGAGACAGCTGTCGGGATCAGGGGTCCAGGCCCATGGGGCTGCTGGGACAGTCAGACCAAGCTGCCAGGACCCCCTACCCTCATTACCTCCATGGACCCTGTTTTGCGGTTCCGGATGAGGGGTGACCTCCGCTGGACGCTGACCATCTCGGAGGGCAGTGGCGACCTCAGCTGCGCTCGGTCTGTCTCAGTGATGTTCTTCACCTTGGAGAGATCCTCCATGCTGCCCTGGTCCGGCTTCTTCTCTTCGTTCTGCAGCGAGAACGGCAGCATCATGACCACGGCAAGCAGTGCGTCACCCAGCTGGGCTCCTTCCAGGCTTCACCCTTGGCAGGGTTGGGTCAGCAAGACGCTGTCTCTGCACGTGGACGTGGCCCCAACACCTCTGCACAGCCGAACCCCTTTGCCCAGCGGAAGCGGGAATCCTGCCCCTCCACTCGCTGGGAAGAGGGGACTGGAGACAGGGCCACCACAGACCGCACGGCCGCTGGCACAGGCTAACTGGAGTGTGACCGACTGCACCCAGCCCTCCAGTAGCTGGGGAAGAACTGGAGCCTTCTCCCCAGCAACGTGCTTTCCTGAGGGTAGGACCTGCCCTTGCCAGCACAAGGCTGTCTCAAGGCAGCGAGGTGGCATGTGCCTGGAGCCCATGGCTCCCAACATGGGCACGCTGCCTGTGCCGTGGCATGGTGCTGGAGCTCCCAGGAGCAGTCCTGGCTCAAGCCTGAACCTCGCTACACAGCCCAGCCCAGTCTTTGGACCGGAGCCCAGCAGCCAGACTCACCTCCGCTGATGCAGGGCGAAAGCCAAACCCTGTAGGGACATTTCCATCCTCCTCACAGCCCTTCACCCCAGGGCTGAAATGCAGCTCCACGTGAAATCGCTCCTCTGAGGATGGGTCCTGGAGACACACACACACACACACACACACACGTCAGTCGCCTTCTACATGGGCTCCCGCCAGGCCAAAGACCTGCTCTTGCCTTGCCAGTACAGCAGGCATCCCAAGCCCCCTTGGAGAGCTCGCAGACGCAATGAGACATGTCTGGGGCAGACCCAGTGGGGCTATACTTGCTGGCACAGAGCTGCTCCCAGAGGAACCTCCCAACAGAACAGGGACAGGCCCTTGCCCCTCCACAAACCCGACACTTGCCACATGGTGTAGGACTGCCTCCCAGCCCCACTTCTTTTGCTTCACATTGATAGAGGTGCTCCCAAAAGTTGATGAAATAGATGGCTGGGACTCGGCCCTGTCACGATGGAGGTGAGACTAGAGAGCTTTGCTGCAATGCCCCTAGCCTGCAACCTCTGGCCAAGTTAGTGCAGATCCTGTAGAAAGGGATGCTCTGCCGTGCCCCAAGCAAGCTGTCTGTCTCGCTGGTGAAATTCTCACCTTGTTTTCTTGTCTAAATTTGTATAGCTTCAGCTTCTCGCCAGCGGCTCCCCCTACCAACACTAAACTGAAATGTGTCTAATGCTTCGCCTTTTCCAGCAAATGCTACTCTTGCTAGGATTTATTTTGTGGCAAATATATTTAAATGTCTTAGTGTCGTTTAACCTGATTAGATGTTTAATATCTTTGGCTTCCCTTATCAATCACCTGCATTGTGTTGACTTCTAATGTCATAGATGTTATGGCCAGAAGTCTGACCTGTACAACAGGGGTCAAATCTCCCCCATAATTTCTGCATCAAGACCTCACATATAGCAATCACCATCAATTCCCCCCGTTTCCTTTTTGCTTTTTGGTTGCTGCTTTCCCTTCTCATCTAACCAAGAAAGCCGCCTCCTGAAACTGTGAAATCTACCCACGTACTTACACACCTCCTAACCACCGTCCGCATTGCTTTTAGCTCTTCCCTGCAAATCACTTTTAACAAGTGTTAATCATGATCTTATTCAGCTAGGGAAGTCGGTTCTTTTAACACACCAAGGGTGCACACACATGTACAACGGGTCAGGACGGCAGCCTGTTTCCATGTACCGCCCCCAGGTTTGATCACTGACATCCAGCAGCTACCAAGTTTTAGCTCAGTGCTTCTTAACTGCCGTATTTTCTCGCATATAACCTGCTCTCCCCCCCACCCCCCCAACTAGTTGGTGAAAATGGGGGCATTCGTCATATGCAAGAAAACCAGAGGCCCACAGGCCCAGCATCTGTGGCAAGGGAGCTCAACTTTCTGCCGGCATTAGTTGCTGTGGCTGTAGGAGCCATGGCTGTTAATGCTGCCACCTCTCCTGCGCTGCCAAAGCTCCAGCCCTATGGGGAGCCCCCGGCTTGTGCACCGTGCAGGCCAGCATGTGGGGTTGGTCTGTGGGCCACAACCGGTGCACAGGGCTGGCAGCAGGCTTGGAGTAGGCTTGGCCCCCTAGCTGCTGCTGCTTAGTTTCTACAAAAAGGAAGATATTTTTCTCTTCGTGCTGTCTTCCAAACACAGGGGGTATTTTATATGGGGGTGGGGTGTACACAAGACAATATGACATTTAACACATGCAGAGATCTGGTCGTTCACCCCACACGAGATCAGTCCCAGACCCCAGACCCCCACATGGGGGCCATGCTCCCTTCCCCTGCATCCAGGGGAGGTTAACAAGCCACAGCAAACCCGAAGGGCTCTGTGTACCTCTTGCTGCAGACAGAAAAGGGCAGCAGAGGAGGCCCCATGCCCTGAAACAAGACTCCAGGCTCCAGGGCCAGGCCAGACTACTTTGCCTCCAGATCTCACAGACGTAACCACAGGCCACCTTACAGCCAGTCTCGAGTCTCTGGGACACTTCCCTTCCAGCGGGGGGCAGGTAGCAGCTCAGGCACCTGGCTGTAGGTGCTGCTTTCACAGCCATGCTACAGCTCATCCATTAAATGCACATGGGTCTGAAGACTCTGCTCCACTTTGCCCCAGTAAGCAGGAGGTGCTGCCCCAGGCATTCGTGTTTGGAAGCAGGTGTGCCCTGGACACGGCTTCCTCACCCTGGAAGATCAGCTGGGACCTTGCTGCTGGGTGTGACGGGAGCCACAGCGTCCCTGGGGCTCTCCTCCGCAGCACGATGGAAACATGAATCTATGAATCCAGTTGGGGACAACAGCCGGGCATCAAAGCAGGGCATCTTCACCCCCATGCTCTCACCTTGTTGTTGTCCTCGTAGAGCATGATCACGATCTGGGTCATGTAGTTGAGCTCTGAGACGGCGCTCAGGTAGTCCATGGCTCTCTTCCATTGCTGGTCTTTGCTCTCCTGATGCAGACACACGGGACAAGCGACACGGACACCAGTGAGATGGAGCTAAGGAGGCTCCCCTCCATGTTGAGCTGCCATGCACATGGGTTCATGTGGAAGGAGGAGCACAGGCAGCAAGCCTGTGCCTCTGGGGGACCGGCGAGGAGCACGGGTGGCACAGGGTGAGGGAACAGGTACTGAATGGAGGACCGGGGCACTTGACACCTGAGGAGAGGCACCAGGCCTGCTGCACTGTGCCATGATGGACAAAAGGCCCTGCTAAATGAGCGCTGACACCTGCCAGGTCCCTGAGAGCCAATGCCCAGAGACAGGACAGAAGGTACCAGCAGGCGTCTGCAAAGCAGGGCTGCTCCTGCCCCGGGGAGTGCAGGTGCATGCAGAACTAGCCAGACCACCAGGGAGCTGCAGCATACCAAGGCCTAGTCTCTGCCAAGGACAGATCCAAGACAGGTGCAGGCTCCAGAGCCTGGCTGCCTATCCCTTTCCCCTTACTGCTGGAGACCCTCTCCCCCACACCCCCAATCCCAGGTCACTTCCTCCAGGGGATCATTGCCCCCATTGACTGCAGCTGAGTTTCCCCGAGAGCAGGACCAGCCGCTCAAAACAGCAGCCATCACTCTTGCTCACACAGCAGCAACTCGCCTGGGCTTCCCACTGAGCTCAGAGGGGCTGCATCTGGCAGGGACCGGCCACTGAGTGAGAAGAGGCAGGTTGGGGCACTTACATCCAGGAGCCCACCGTAGCGGAAGATGCTGAGCAGGGAGTGGACGTGGCTCTCGCTGGTGAAGTACAAGCGTGTCCGGACATGGCGGCCAGGCGACAGCACCCCTCGGGAATACCTGAGTCAAACCCACCGGTGTCAGCTGGTCACCCTGTGCCTGGGCTCCATATCGTCACCTCCTGGTGCCTGACAGAAGCCACTGAGCAGAGGCATCTGTGGCAGCCACGAGGGGCCAGTGCCGGACCAGCTGAGCAAGCAAAGGGTGCAGGAGCTGCCACAGCCTCTGCCAGAGCTGCCACGCCAGGCCAGAGATGGCCTCCCTTCCCCCAGCGCCTGCTGGCACTGACAGGAGCACCAAGCATGCACCCGCCCGCTACCACTGCCTGCCTCTGCGTGGCCCCCTGCCCCCGGCAGACAGCGCTACTCTGCACCCCTACGCCACTGCAACGGGGCCCTTACAGCGGGTGCAGCTTGTTGACAGACTCATCCTCGTGGGTCCTTTGCAGGTCCAGCTGGATCTTCTTGACAAGGGGGAGACAGAAGCCGATGGCGATCTCCAGCTTCTCCTCCTTGCTGATTCCATACTCCTGCAGCAGCGAGAGGAGACAGTCCAGCCTTGAGCTGGGGCCCAGGCCTCGGCTGTGCACAAGGCAGAGGTCCCCTTTCTTGTGCCCAGGCCCCGAGAGCTACTGCAGCACGCCCAGACCTGTGGCAGGCCCAGGCTCTTCTGCAATGCCAGCTCCCAGAGGCTGCGTGCTCCCTTCCTACCCCTAAGGCTCCTCCTGGAGGGAGGCAGGCAGGCCGGCCTGGCTGCCCCCAGCTCCTCCCTTTAGCTTTGGCTTCTGAACCAGACCTGGAGGATGTGGGGAAGGTGGCTGGGAGCGAACCAGAGTGCGGGGAGAGGGCCCCTGCCCGGTGGTGGCTGGCACTTGGGGGTGGAGGGAGCACTCAGTGCGACATCTCCCACTTCCAGGGCCAATGCCTAGAGCGCCCATGGGCTGAGCCTGCACCTCACCCCCACAGCAGCCCTGCCTGACAAGCCAGTGTGGTAAGCGGCCTGCCCCGCCCCTGCCCCTGCCCGGGGGGCCTCAAGGGCACCAGCAGCATGTGCCCAGCTCTGGCATCCAATGCAAACATGCCTAAGCACCGACCTCCCCTGGCAAGTGCCGGGCACCAACAGGTCCTTGCTCCTGGAGGCCAAGCCCCCAAGGAAGGAGTCCAGGACAGGAACGGAGCCCTCATTACTGCCTCAAGCAGCCTCAGCAGGTCTCCACGTGTGGTCAGCAAGCTGCCTGGGTGGGCATGGGTGGAGGATCAGCCCCACAGGCATCAGGTGGAGGGAGGGAGAAGCTCCCTGCTCACACTGAGGGAGCTTCGTGGAGAAGTCTGCTGGATGTCACGGGCAGCTACAGACAGTAGTGTCCTGCCGTGAGCACTGCAGGGGTGGCTGCACAAGCTGCTGCATCCCTGGGGAGATTCTGGCTGCGCCATTGCTACGTGCAGCCTGATGCACTTGGATACTTGGTCTGGCTCGTGAGAGACCCTTGCACACAGCCCTGCACTTCTCCTGGCAATGACAGCAGCATGGGCATGTGCAGTGCTACGCCCCACTGCTGAGTACAGGCTGCCTCCCGCTCGCACCCAGGAAGAGCCAGTTCACTACAGAACAGCTGGGCAGGGCCTTGAAAGAGTGAGGCCTGCATCATCTGCACTCTGGGCACGGGCCGGGAGGGTTCTGCACCGGCGCTGTGTGCGGGTGGGGCCAAGCCCAGGTGAGGTATTGGCACTGGCAGCGCCAGTGAGAGCGAGTCGTGAAAGCTTGGCAAGGAGCAGGGGGCATCTTGGCCTGGCTCAAGATGGAGCAGGATGGGGAAGCATCTGCCTTGCTCCGGGCTGCTTCTGTGCTGCTCCCTACAGGAAGGCGAGGTGAGAGCTGGGCTACCCTGCAAGGCTGCCAGCCGGGCCGGTCTGCTCCAAGTCACACAGCCCAACTGCTGGTGCTGGGTGACAGCCGACCTCCTGGGCTGTGCCACAAGCTGGGAACAGGACTCGCACCAGGCCACGGGGGAGAGGAGACCCTCGTCCAGTGGGACAAGAGCCCAGAGGACAGACCAAGCTTTGCTCAGACCCAGGACCCTGGTTCCAGCAAAGTCAAAGGCTCCTGGGCAGGGGGTGCCACTAGGGTACCTGTCCAAGAGTCCAAGGCACTTGCCAGCCCTAAACAGAGGCCGTGTTTGGCAGGGGCCCTGGCACCAGGTCCCTGGCACTGGCTCCACAGTGCTGTGTGCTCACAATGGAGCCACGCTGGCACCGTGCCTGAAATGACTCCTTCCACCGTCACACAAGTAGCAGCTCTCTGGGCTCCAGCCCTCAATCAGTGCCAGTCTGCCTTGGATCCCTGCTCCCAGAGGCCCGGAGCCATCAGCACAGTCATGGTGCCAGGCCAAGGGCAGTGCAGCATGTTTGGCAAAGCCTCACCTGCAGTGCTCCGCGTGAGCTCAATGCCTGCAGGTTTCCCCTTGTGCAGGCTGCCAGGCACACCTTCTCAGCCTGATTTCTAAAGACTATGGGGCTCCGAGGCTGAGGTCATCCTTGCAGCTCTTGACAAGACCGGGGCTGCTTCTTATGGAGTAGGGATGACAGATCCACAGGTCTGGGGAAAACCTCAGGCTGTAACAGGGCAGGAAGGGGAAAGGGCAGCTCAGCCCCTGTGTGCCCAGGGAGCCCTGGGCCCAGCATCCACTGTCAGGTCCCAGTGCTACCAGGCAGATCAGCCTCCAGGGAAGGCTGGGAGCCCAGGAGAGTCCCCCAGATTCCTTCCCTGAATCCTAGGCCCTCTAGAGCCACCTGTCAGTGCTGAGGATTCAGGCCATACAGGAATGGATCCACCACCTCTTCTCACGTGCTGAGGAGGGTCTGAGCAGCGGAGCAGCAGAAGGGGAAGTTCTTTCCTCAGATGTGCAGAGCACCAGGAGTGTGCCACTGAGGGGTTGCATGGGCACAGGGCAGCACAGCTGAGATCGGTGCACGACCCAGCACAGGCTAAGAAACACTGCTGTGTTATGGGCCCTCCTGCTCAGGGCACTGCACCCAGGCCCAGAGCACATGGCCTCATGCTCTGATGTCTCACCTGGGCTGTAGTATTGGCTCCTTCCATGCCTCAGCTCCAGAAGGAGCCAGAGACACAAGAGCCAGGCCTGCCCGGTGGGCACGGACTTACCCGGGGCCCGTGGGGGTTGACATCAACGTGGGACTTGGACAGCCAGACCCAACAAGCAAGGCCTGAAGGCTCCTCCCCACTGTCCCCCCATGGGGTGACGACAGTGAAGCCCCCCACTGGCAGTAATGGATGTTTCATCCTTGTCAGGAACTCAGCAAAGGCCCAGCACACATCCCTTTTTGGGCTTCATGCCAGGCATTCCAACTCCAGAGAGCAAGTCCTGCTTGCCCTGGAAGGCTGCAGGAGGAGTCGACGGGGCTGCAGCGTACCTGGGGGATGATCACGTCCGCCAGGGCCTTGGAAAGCTTGAAGAGCTCGGCTGTGCCCTCCAGCTGCAAGGTGCTGTTGTGCTGCACATCATATTTGATGCAATCATAGATGTCAGGGATCTTGCTGATGTCATAGCGCCCGTTCTTCATGCGGAAGTCCCGCTCCAGCTTGCTCCAGCGCTGCAGCATCAGCTCCAGCGTCTCGCTGTGGTACAGTTGCAGGTCTGCAGAGCAGCAATAATGCACATCACTTTGATGTGGGACATGTGTGCGGACTGGTGGCCCCAGGATAGAGGGGATGGATGAGAGTCATGCCAAACCCCTCTGCATGCTACTGCCTGCCGTGTTGCTAGCTCAAAGGCAGAAGCCAGCTCCACTGCCCTACAGCTCCAGACAGAAGAACCTTCCCACTCCCACCCACCTGGACCATGCTGCTCATCTCAGGCCTGGCCACTCCCTTCCAGCTTTAGCCTCGCCTCTCCCAGGCCTCTATCCAATGCGTCTGGGCTGCAGATGCCTGTTTGTAAAGCTCCCTGGTCCCCAGAAGCAGGGGTCCAAGCTCTGCCACAGACCCTCTCCTCCCAGCCCAGCTGCTCACCTGCAGATTTGGGATCCTCCAACCGTTTCTGTATCTGGGTGGTGAGGTTCTCAATCAGGGCAAAGACCTGGTTGCAGACCTCCACGGGGTTCTGAATGAATGCCATAGAGTTGGTCAGCGAGACACTGCCCGTAGGCGCCAGCTGCAGAGAAGCAGCTCGGTGAGGTCAACATCCCCAAGTACTGCGCCTCCAGCCACGTCCCAGCAGAAACACTTGCCTGCTCCCCTCGGTGCTGCAGGCTGCCTGCTGCCCCCTCTGTCCCACCCACCGCAGGCACGACAGCTGTCCACAAAGACCCAGGCAATACTGTCAGGGGCAGAACCGTTTCCATTCCATGCTGCTGCCTCTGGTCGCAACAGAAATGCTTCGTGACCACCCCTCCCGAACCCAGCTGCAGAGAGATTCTGCAGAATCTCACCACACTGGAAAGCCCAGATTTTGCTCCTAACGCATCAGAACTGGTGGAGACGAGCGCTGATGGGGGTTTATCAGTACAGGAACAAGAAGCTCAGTTTCCACATGGAGCACGTAGGGGCTGGACGGATGAGAGCCACAGACAGAAACACTCGAGAGGATTCTCCAGCTCCCCTGAAGGTAGGTGGGGACAGTGGGGGATGTTCTGGAAGGAGTGACCGTGAGGAGAGGGCTCCTGTGAGGAGGCAGATGGAGGTCCCTGGGGGAAGCAGCTGGCTGAGACAGGGGGGAGGGCGGCCCCGGGATTTTCACAGAAAGCCCAGGAGGGCTGGGTGGTGGTCCAAGCGTAGGGGAAGAGATCTGGCACTTTGTTTTGTTTCACTGTCTCAGAGCATTTGACCACTTTTTCCTTCTGTGCAATAAGCCCTTTTGTTTTACCCATTGTTTGACAAAAGTGCCTGTATTGCATTGTGATTTCTGGGCAATCAATATCTGGGGCATGCCCCTTTGGTGCAGTAGGGGCCAGTAAGCTTACACAGACCCAGAGTGCGTCTCTGGGAGACCCTGACAGCTCAGGGCTGCGTCACATCTGCATTGACATCACCAGACACTCTTGAGCCCAAGATGAAGACATGAGACAGAGAGGCCTGCTCTGTCACCAAGCCCAGTTTCTTGCTGCAACAGGCCAGGATGTAGCCTGGCCTCATTCAGGAGCTTATCAAGTTCCACCTTCTACAGGGGGGTTTCTGCCTCCGTCGCTCCTTCTGGGGGGGCTGTTCCAGGAGCCCGTGCTCTGATGGGCAGGACCTTCTCTGAACATGAGCTGCTTTGAGAGACTCGTGCCATGCACAGATCACACTGACCCAGGTCATATCTGCTCAGAGGTCTAACGCCTCAACGTTATCACTGTCAGCCAAGCCCATGACCTCAGAGTGCCGTGTTTGTGTGACAAACCCATTTCCATAAAGCCTTGCTGGTTACAACTGTACTCCCGCCCTTCAGTCCCATGCTGCAGTTGGTACCCACCCCTGCCTTTCACACCCGTGCGTTGGGCTGGCTCAGGGCTGCTGCGATGCCCTTGTACATGTTGGCACCTGTGGGCCCACCTGACCACAGTGGCGAGGGGACGTTACCTTCTCGTAGTCCTCATCACCGAACATGGTGTCCTTCTGCATGATCTCGTGTAGTCGGGCCTTCACACGGTGCTGACAGCTGCTAAGGGAGTCGCTGTCGCTGTCCAGCAGCCCGTTCATGTTGGCACTCTTCACCATCTGCACCAGGATGGGCGTCAGCTCCCCCTCCAGTGCCAGCAGCCCCTGCAACAGCAGCACAGGCATGGCTCAGTTTGGCCCCGCTGTGACCAGCTCTCCTGCTGTTGCCCGATGCTGGGGGGGACTTGGGGCAACAGCCCCAGGCTGGGCTCTTCCGCCAGCCCCAGCAACGCCCCACACAGGCTGCCTTCCGGCTGCATCTTGGCTAGGGCACAACCGGCTACTGGGCAGCCGAGCACCTGAGAGCCGCGTGACGCAGATGCACTGCTCTGCTCTGCATGCACAAAGTAAGCCCCTTGGAAGTCGAGCTCCAGAAGAAGTTCCCCTTGGCTGGCTGTCACAGTAGACTCCGGCCACCTCCCCCACACCACTGTAGGAGACCCCTCGCCAGCCATGGCCAGCAGCCCCTCACTCCCAGGCAGCAAGGCTGGCCAGTTTAAAAGCTGCTTTGATGGTAGGCAGTTCCATCCCAGGAGCTGACTGGGAAAGGGATGCCTGGGGCTGCCAGCACAGCGGCCATCAGGGCGCCCCAGGAACAAGTGAGATGATCCCCAGTACTATGGTAATGGGGAGCTACAGTGAAGGGTCCCCCAGAAGAACCCCCTCCCCCCCATGTTGGCTGGGCCAGCCTCAAGGAAAACCACTGTCCCTGGGGGAGCCCCAACGGAGGTCTGGGGAGCTTTGCTTTCAGGCAGGAGCGTGCCGAGTGGAAGAACCTTGGCAAAAGCTGCAGCCGTCATCTGCACACGGCCCTCGTCCGAAGCATAGATCTTGAGGTCATGGCGGTAGGTGCTGTGCAGTCGCAGCAGGCCACAGCCTGGGAAGCCAGCATAGTCCCCTGGAACACAGAGCCGGCTCAGCCCGCATCCAGGTGCAGCTGCCTCCATCCTATGCACCAGCCCCAGCTTCTCTGGGGATCACTGCAGCTGCAGTTCTGGGCTCAGCTCATTGAACACGTGGGCAGCCTCAGGTGCTGCGATGCTGGGGGAGGCCAGCACTACCCACCAAGTGCCAAAGGGAGAAGCTGATGGATGTGGTTTGACTGGACCTGCCGCAGAAAGGGACTGGCCCATCCTCCCAACCACAGATGCAGCAGCGGCAGCAAAAAGGGGAAGCTGCACAAACCAGCTCCAGGGGGTTAAAGGAATACGACAGACTATTCTCTCTGGCCACAGGGGACAGGACAAGAAGTAACTTCTAAGCCTGCATAGACAATGTGTTAGAGGCGTAGGGGGGCACAGGCAACACTGCCTGCCACCCCACCTCCTCCCTGGGGTAGAGCCATGGCTGAAGAGGAGCAATGGAAGTGACCAGGCCACGGTGGCAGGGCAGAGTGGCAGCCTGGTGCATGAGCGGATGGCGGCAGGAGGAGGTAAGGGCAGCGTGGCCTTCCCTCCCCCAGTTACTTGCGCTGCTGGCAGCGTGGCTGGCGCAGGACTTCCGGCAGCAGCGGCAGCAATGAGTCTCACTGCCCCACTCTGCCCTCCTGCACTGAGTCCCGCCTGCTGAGCCACGAAGGCAGTTCATACCTGTGCTGGTCCTTTGGGTTTTCCCTTGCAGGCTGGCAGAGCTCTACCCACCCCTTGCCCCATAGACTGGGGGGCCAGGGGCAGCAGGTCAGGAGTGAGGGGTACCAGCAGGGCCAGGGGGCTGTTTTCTACTTCAACTATTTACTGGGTCAGGACTAACCATCAATGTTTTACAAATGGGTCCTGGTACAAAAAAGGTTGAGAACCACTGCTATAGGGGACCCTACACAAGGCAACTGCCTGAACTGCTCTGTTTCTGGGGCCAAAATGCGAGAGGATCCTTCTCCTAGTCACAGGCTTCAGGACAGACACCAGCACGTGCATGGAGCTGTGTCTGCTCCTAGCCAGCACGTAGCTAACCACACCTGCTAAGCCTGTGAGTGCATGCCTACGTGTCCAAGCAGCAGGGATAACCAAATCGTTGCCTGCATGTGAGGGCCCAGCATGCCATGTGTGGGACTGTAAAGCTGCCTCAGGAGGTGCAAAGGGAGCAGGATTCCCCCACACAAGATAAGCATGCCAGCAGGGTCCTGGGCTGCACAGGGCTCAATGGAGGGGGGATCAAAACAGCACTGTCCCCAGCCCTTGCTGAGAACAACCTGCCCTTGGCACTGCATGCCACCCAAGATGGACCCGCCAAGGGGAGCTCACCTTGGCCACCGGGGTACATGCAGCGGAAGGCCCGGCCCAGCTCCTCCGCCTGGACGCGTCCTGCTGGGGTCAGCTCTCCCCCCCACTTCAGCACCAGCAGCAGTGATGGGGCTGCCTCCTTGCGGGCCTCTGCACAGACAAACAGGCAGTCAGGATGTCATCCTCCTGCTGTACTCGGCCTTGGTGAGGCCACAGCTGGAGTACTGCATCCAATTCTGGGCTCCACAATTCAAGAAGGACATGGAGAAGCTTGAGAGAGTCCAGAGGAGAGCCGCGCGCATGATCAGAGGACAAGAGAATAGGTCTTATGAAGAGAAGCTGAGAGCCATAGGACTCTTCAGCCAGGAATAGCGCAGGCTCAGGGGTGACCTGGTGGCAGCCTGTAAGTACATCAGGATCCGGGGGAATGCCTGTTCACTAGAGCACCCCAAGGGATGACAAGGTCCAAGGGTTACAAACTCCTCCAAGACCATTTTAGGCTGGACATAAGGAAAAGCTTCTTTACTGTCTGAGCCCCCAAGGCCTAGAATAGACTCCCTCCAGAGATGGTGCAGGCACCTACTCTGGACTCCTTTAAGAAGCATTTGGATGCTTATCTTGCTGGGATCCGCTGACTTCCTGCCCTTGGGGCACGGGGCTGGACTCGATCTCTTGAGGTCCCTTCCAGCCCTAATGTCTATGAAATCTGTGAAGTCATAGCAGTGCAAGCCCCAGGCACAAGCTCCAGGACTGATGGACCTGCAGGCGAGGGCAGGAGTCAGCCTGGGCTCAATTCAGGCCCACTGAAGGCTTCCCCAGGGACTGCGGTGGAGCCTCAAAGCTGGGAGCACCAGTCTGGACAGAAAGGATCCAGTTTTCAGGGGAAAAACAGGCACTGTGGACACAGAGCGGCAGCCCCAAGCTGCCCAAGAGAGCGGATCCCAGATCCTGAGGACACGAGCCCAGGGATAGCAACCAAGGGGAGGAGTGGCTAGTGCTCCTGGCTAGCACTGCACACTGGTACAGCAGGCCTGGGGTCCTGCCCTAGCCGGCACAACCCTGTTGGGCGCAGGCACAGGGATCAGAGCCCCTCAGCTGGAGGGCAAGGCTCAGGCCCTTACCTTCGTCTTCACTGGAAGCTTTCGGGTGCCCATGGGACAGGTAGGTCAGCTGCACCTTGCGGTTGATTCCAGAGAAGTGTCCATACCTGTCATGGGGACAGCAATGCAGGGAGGCTCAATTCAGCCCATCCTCGGGGACCCAGCAGCACAGCACAGTGCGCAGGCTCTTATGCCCCCATGTGCCCAGCCTGGCCAGGGCTCACATGGATGCTCACCCAGCACCATGGAGCAGCCAAGACCTCACCTGCTACTAGGGCTGGATTAACCCTTTAGTGGGCCCTAGGCAAACACACTCCTGGGCCCCTACTTTTTTTCCACTCAATAATTATAATACGTAAAATAAGCACAACTGGGCTCCTTCTTCACTTAGGGCCCTAGGCATGCGCCTCGTTTACCTATGTGTTAATTCAGCCCTGTCTACTAACCCCACGCACACTATGTCCTGCTGCCTCGTGCCCCCATGCGAACTAGAGACAGGCTCCTGTGCTCAGCAGCCAGCCAAGCTAATGCTGCCCAGAGAAGTGCTGGATCTCATACACCTGCCAGCTTGCACCCTCCCCTGCGCTCAAGGTACAAGCCCAGCATGAGACAGACCGAGCAGGGAACAGATGCTCTGCCCACAGCACATGATGGGCAGCGTGACAACAAACAAGTGCCACCTAGGCCCAAAAGGGAGAGAGCAAAGCTCCTACTTGTAGGATATTCAGGATCCCCTGGGGCCTGTTGTTCTGGCCACATAAGATGCTCTGGGCAGCACAAAAGCCAACGCCTGGGCCCTGGGCTCATCAGGGTTTTCCATGGTGTCTTTTCTGCGTGCCTGGTGCTACCACAGCCTGCAGTGGTCCCCCTGCTAGGGTGGAGGCCTGGGTTGCGAGTGCTACGTGCCCAGGGGACAGCTGCTCCTGCACCCCACAGGTGCTGGCCCTCAGTGCCCACAACAGTAGGAAACAGGCCCGTGGTGCCCTGGGGCCAGTGCTGCCTCCTTGGGGCACTGCTGCCAGCTGACCTGGTGCCCCCGGGGCCAGCTGGGCAGATGCCAGCCGTGACCTGCTCCAGCAGTCCCCCCACCCATGGCTGCCATATCGTCCCTGGCTATTGGGCTGAGATGAGCCACCTTGTCCTGACTCACATCTCGAGGACACTTTTCAGTTGCTCCAGCTTGGATTTCCTTTCCTCCATCTCGCTGTCATTCTGTGTCCCCAGCTCCACCACGAGCAGGCGCGCAATGTCCAGCACTTCCTGTCAGGACCATGGATGCGACGAGTCAGCATGAGCCCACGGACCCCCACACCTACTGCCCCAGCGGCCACGGCCCCCAGACAGCTACAGCAGCCCACAGCCACCCACCTCCCAGGCCCCACAGCTTCTATTTTCATACCCACTCAGGCCCCAAGACAAGCCCCCAGTCATCCTGCTGGCTGTTTGTGAAGATCTACCCAGCTGCCATGGCCATGGTCAGGACTGCTGGTCCCATGGGAGATGGCCTTTCCTCCTGGCCCCAGGGAGGGGTCAGGCAGCAGACACTTTCCCCCGTCCTCCCAGGCTCTTGCATGCAAGGCCCCCAGACGGCCTCCACTCACCTGCAGCTGCTCTGGTCTCTTCAGCTTCAGCTTCCCCGTCTTGTAGCCATCGTACTTCTCAAACAGCTCAAAGAACCTGCGCCGAGAGCAGAGGGGCCCAGTGCATCTTCCAGCCAAGATGAGGGTCCTCCCTATGAGCCCAGCCAGGCTGCCCTGCGCAGGGCAGAACTGGCAGGAAACGGGCTCCTCCCTGCCCATCCCACCCCAAAGCCTGGAGGAACAGGTGCTTTCAGCCGGAGCCGCTTGCTGGGAGCAACAGGGACCCATGACCTTGCAGCACCAGCCGTCACCAGGAGCTCCCCCTGCTGGGAATCCTGGCAAGACGGCACCAGGTGAGCAGAGTCTTGGCTGAGGGCAGCACCTCCCGGGTGGGGCCCAGACCTCTGCCCCCCCAGCGCCCCTCCCCCCCTCACCTGGGATGCTTGACCTCCATCTTCATCTTCTGCTTGGGCGTGCGGTCCCCGTGCCGTATAACCGCGATCACGCAGCGCAGCTCCATCCTGGGGCAGAACGGGCAACCATCAGGACAACATGCCTCCCCCAGCAGAGCCCTTCCTGCTCCCAGCCCACCCTGCGACCTGGGAGAAGGCAGGGCTGGACACCTTCAAGACCAGCTGGGTCAGAACCCCGACTCCTGGCTGGGCTGACCCTGCCGACATGCAGGGCTGTGCACAACAGGTAGCAGAAGGCTCCTGCCCCATCCATGCTGGAGCAGATGCTGCAGAAGGCAGGTCAGGGGGCCTGGGCCAGGGGTCACGGAGGCAGCTGAAGGCAGATTCTGGGCTGTGGCACAGTCCAACAGGACAAGCCTGGGCTTCCCAGCACGGCTGGGAATCGAGAGGCCAGGCTCCACCCGAGCAGGGCCAGCACAGACAGTAGCTGCTTCTGAGCAAGAAAGCCTGCAGCAGGCGGCAGCTCCTGCCCCCACCCGCCTCAAGGTCGGTTTCCTCCTGCTCCTAGGTCAAGTCACGTCCAGTGCAGGGGCAAGAGGGCCACATCCCTTGCAACCGTTATAACCGGCTGTTCCTGTTCTCCACAGGAACCTCAAGCCCTGTTAAGTGCCAGCCATGCCACGCTACTGAGGCCATGTCATCCTCAGGTCCATGCATCGTCTCCCTCGGGTCCGAGAGCACCAGCAAGTTTCAACAGCTTTGCAGGCCCCGTGATCACCGTCTTGTCAGATCCATTATGAAGATCTGGCTTGCTCCGAAACACCACAAACCACCTAAAACAACGCAAAGGACTCTCAACACCAAGTCTCTTCAAGACCTGAAGGTCTAGGAGGATCCAGCAGCGGCCCCATGAAAAGCTCTCTGCACTGTCCACAGATGAAGGCAATACTGAGGAACTCTGGAAGTGGTTTAAAACTGCCGTCCATACGGCCTGTGCTGAATTCACTGGCTATACCACCTGGCGACACCAGGACTGGTTTGATGAGAGCAACACGCCCTCGACTGGAAGAGAGGGGCTCATTCTGCTTGGCAAGATGACACCTCATCTCAGAAGGAGATGCATCAGCTCCTCAAAGCTGAAGCTCAAAGGAAGATCTGGGAAATCAAAAATCCCAGGTGTCAAAAATCCGCAGTCACTGACATATTGGACATATTGGAACGGTGACAGATCTGGGAAATCAAAAATCAGTGGTTGCAAGATAAAGTTGAGGAGACCCAGCTCTCTGCTGACAAATGTGACATGCATACCTTTTTCCAGGCAAGAAAAGCCATCTACAGTCCAACTTCAAACAGTCCCACTTTGCTGCAACCGCAGGATGGCTTGACACTCCTCAAAGACACTGACTCTATCCAAGCTAGACGGAAAGAGCACTTTGAGGCACTCCTGAACTGGGAGTCAATAGTGACAGATAGCATCACTGAGTCCATCCTTCAAAGAAGCCTACCAAACTTTGGGCCTCTCTCTCAACACTGAGAAGACTAAAGTGCTCTATCAGCCTGCTGCGGGCCAGGAATGCGACTCCCTCCCCAAATTACCATGGAGGGAAAAACCCTGGAGGCAGTTGAGCTCTTTCCCTATCTCTGTGGACACCTCTTTCAGTGTGAGCACTGATGGGGAGGCCCAGCACAGGATCCAGCGCATAAGTGCCTCCTTTGGGAAATTGCTTCAGTATGTCCTTATTCACTGCGATCTCCAGAAAGCACCAAAATCCAAGTCTGTCATCATCTCAACTCTACTCTATGGATATGAAACGTGGGTGACCTGCTGTTGTCATTTCACAAGCCTAGAGAGGTATCACCAACAATGCCCATAGAAGACCTTCCATGTCAAATGGGAAGATGGCAGCACAAACACCAGCATCCTCACTGGAGCCAACGTTACCAACATGGAGTTGGCGATCCTCAAGCACTAAAGTTCGCTGGACCAGACATCGCGTGTGGATGCCCGACTCGACTCCCAAAACAAGTGCTCTGCTCCCAGCTCAGTAGCGGCCTGAAATCTTGCAGTGGCCAGAGGAAGCGCTACAAGGACACAGTGAAGGCTACTTCAACAAAATGGATACTGACATCAAGAGCTGGGAGGAGCTGGATGCCAACCGACTCCAATGGTGCCACAACCATAACCAAGCAGTAGGCGATTTTGAGGTGAAGCATCTCACCCTTGAAACAGAGAAGAGCAGAGGAAGGGAAAGGAGAGGAATCCCAGCCTGAGTCCTACTCTCCCCTGCAGAAAGACCTGCAACCTCTGTGGACATGTCTATGGCTCAAGAACGAGACCCTTAAGTCACCTCAAGACCCATCAGTAAGCCGTGGTAGAGGTCATCCTTGAATCAAGGGATTGTTGAGGGTGGCTCATGTGGTGGGAATGGGCTGGGGCTCCCAGCTGGCCCTTCCATGCACCACATTGCTGAGCACACAAGCCATGCCCCTAGTACCCACTCCACTCTGCAGGGACAAGCCTGACCTCCTCTGCCCTTTTTCCTGTACACTGCCAGTGTCAGACACTGAAGACTCCCAATAAGGCACTGGCCGACATCATTGCAGAGCCACTGGCGGGAATATTTGAACGCTCGTGGCGCACGGGCCAAGTCCCGGAGGACTGGAAAAGGGCCAATGTGGTCCCCATTTTCAAGAAGGGGAGGAAGGAGGACCCGGGCAACTATAGGCCAGTCAGTCTCACCTCCATCCTTGGCAAAACCTTTGAAAAAATTATCACGGCTCACATTTGCGAGAGCCCGGCAGGACAAGTTATGCTGAGGGGAAACCAGCACGGGTTTGTAGCAGGCAGATCGTGCCTGACTAATCTAGTCTCTTTTTATGACCAGGTTACGAAATGCCTGAACACAGGAGGAGGGGTGGATGTCGTATACTTAGACTTCAGGAAGGCCTTCGATACGGTATCCCACCCCATACTGGTGAAAACAGAATGCAATAGGCAGGGGTCCTATTCCTCCCTGGGCCTTTCTTTTACTCTCTATATATCTAAAAAACAATTTCTTGTTGTCCTTTACTTGGGATGCCATCCTCAGCTCCATGGTAGCTTTGGC
>NW_005842464.1:456578-462553 GCF_000455745.1 Alligator sinensis
TCCCCTACCCTGGGGGTCTTCAAGAGGAGGTTGGATATGCATCTAGCTGGGGTCATCTAGACCCAGAACTCTTTCCTGCCTATGCAGGGGGGTCGGACTCGATGATCTATTGAGGTCCCTTCCGACCTGAACATCTATGAATCTATGAATTCTGCAGCCTCCTCTCAGTGATGAGGCCCTGAGCACATGGCACCAGGCACGACTTCCCACGCATGTGCACAGTGGCGCTCCAATGCTCCCACCACACTGCTCCCTGCTAAGGCCTCAGGACCAGGACATCCCACCTGCTCTTCCGGACTCAGCGTGCTGTGAGCAGGGGTCTTCCTGCCCAGTCCTGCCCCAAGGAGGGCGAGATGTCTGAGCAGCACCTCTGATGTACACCGCCCAGCACTTGCACTACTGCATTCCAACCGCCTGGTTGGTGCTGCCCCACACGGGGCCAAATCCCTCACAGGATGGTTGGAAACACAGACCATGTGCCCCGGGGAAGCACAAGGGCTGCACAGACTCACCAGCCCAGGACATGCCATCTCCTGCCCATAGGCTGCAGCTGGCACATACTCACATGGTGCCTGAGGTGGTGGGGACGATGGGGATGTCCTCAGCCTCCGTGGGGATGGACCAGGGGATGTGGAACTGGGGGGCCAACTCCCGCATGATGATGTTCCTGAAAGAGACCCAGACAACTCGCAGGGAGATCTGGCCCCATGGCCTGCTGCTCCTGTGTCCCCACTCCGCCTTGCATGGTCCAACTGCTGGCCATACCTGGCACTTCTAGGCCTGCGCCTAGGTCTGATCTGCTGCATCACAGCTGCACTGCAGACATGTGCTGTGTGCTAGGGTCCTGTGGCAGCAGGGCCTGCCTGCCCACCCGCGGCATCTCCCACGCAGCAGCTGGGGCAGCATGGTCAGAAGCCCCAGGTGACTGAGCTGCAGGTCAGAGGCACTGCTGGCTTCAGCACCTCCTGCCATGAAGAACTGAGCCCTCCCTCCCCATGGCAGCAATGTCCCAGGCTAAGCACCAGCTGTGAGCTCACAGCATAAGGTTCCCTGGAACTGCTAGTGGAGCCAGGTTGGCGATGGCCAGCTCGTAGTCCACCTAGCACTGCTGTCTCATGGACCCCCCAGCTCCTGTTGGCTCGTGGCCTGCCTCCTGCCCTGCCGGCTCACCACCCCCTTCCCCCCACCCCGATGGTGCACCCAGCTAGCACGTACCCAAGGATCTTGGCGCAGTCATCGTAGTACTTCATGGAGTTCTTTACAAAGCTGAAGCCATTCACGTCGCAGACGAAGGAGTGCCCGTTGGCACGCAGTAGGTCGAAGCCGCAGACCGTCTGCTGCAGGAGATGGCAGCAAGGAGGAGTTGGGTGTGCTGCTAGGTCTGGCTGGCAGCATGGAGAGTGCATGCAGCAGCACAAGCCCAGCCAGCGCCCTGCCCCATGGCCCCGCTGGGGCCTTCCAAGACCCCTCAAGCTGGAGCAGCTCAACACCCACCCTCACTCCACCAAGCTGAGGAAACCAGGGAAGGGAAGAGGAGGCAGATACTGCTCAGCCAGGGCTGGTCCTTGGTCAGGAGCCTTGGCATGCTCCCCAGGGGTCACCAAGAGATCCTTGGACCTTCTAGAGACCAGTTTCCTGTGGGGGCATGCCCCTTTCCCCTGCCCTATCCTCAGCTCCCCCCTCTATTCTGTCTGGGGTCAGGACCTCATGAAGGGGACAGGACTGTGCCCAGGGGCCCCGGTACACAATGTTGTTAGAGCAGTGGTTCTCCAGCCCCCCAGAAAACACCTGCACTTCACTCAAACTTGTTCCTGGATTACAGACAACTAGAGGTGCTGTTCTGCTGGGAAGAACTCAGTGAGACACCACAGCGCAGGAAGAATCAAAGAAAATTCAGGTTGGAAGGGCACTCAGGAGATCATCTAGTCCAACCGCCTGCTCAAACAGGACCATCCCCTACTAGATCATCCCAGCCAAGGCTTTGTTTTAAAAACCTCCGAAGATGAAGACTCCACCACCTCTCTGGGCAACCTGTTCCAGTGCTTCACCACCCTCCTGGTGAGAAAGCTTTTCCTAGTATCCAACCTCAACTTCCCTTGCTGCAGCCTGAGCCCATTGCTCCTTGTCCTGTCGTCTGCCCCAACTGAGACCAGTCCAGCTCCGTCCTCTTTGCAACCCCCTGCAGGGAGGTGAAGGCTGCTATTCAATCCCCCTCCGTCTTCTCTTCTGAAGACTAAATCAGCCCAGTTCCCTCAGCCTCTCCTCACAAGTCATGTCCCCCAGCTCCCCAACCATTTTCACTGCCCTCCTCTGGACTCTCTCCAATGTGTCCACATCCTTTCTGTAGTGGGAGGCCCACAACTGGACACAGGACAACAGATGTGGCCTCCCCAGTGCGGACTAGAGGGGGAGAATCACGTCCCTCCATCTGCTGGCAACGCTCCTGCCAATGCAGCCCAGGATGCCATTAGCCTTCTTGGCAACAAGGGCACACTGCTGGCTCCTGTCCAGCTTCTTGTCCTATCACCCCCCAGGTCCTTTTCTGCAGAGCTGCTGCCCAGCCAGTCGGCCCCTGCCTGTACCAGTGCATGGGACTGTTCTGTCCTAAGCGCGGGATTTTGCACTTGTTCTTGTCAAACCTCATGAGATTTCTTTTGGTCCAATCCTCCAATTTCTAGAGGTCACTCTGAATCCTAGCTCTACCCTCCAGCATATTTACTACTCCCCACAGCTTGGTGTCATCTGCAAACATGCTGAGGGTGCATTCTGTGCCATCTTCCATCCACTGATTCCTTCTAGGTGTGTGACCCTGTGCACTATTTGAAACATCTGGGTTTCTCATGTGTAGGTGTTTGCGTTCCTCAGTGCTAATGCTGCACAGCACCCTCGAAGGGAGGCTGTGACCATGGGCTGAGAATTGCTATGCTGGAGACTCCCTGCCCTTTTTGTGAAGAGGAATCCCTCCAGCCACACCCCAGGGGTAAGCAAGCATGCCAGGACATGGCTACTCACGGACACAGCTGTGCAGGGGGCTGGGCCAGGGCTCCTGGGTGCACCTGTGCTGCTTGCTCTCTGGATCACGTCTCTGCTATGGGAGCGTGGGCAGGGGAGCGTGGGCAGCAAACTGCACCAGGAAGCCCTACAATGAATGTGGCATAGGGGCAGCTACAGTGCCTGCCTCGGGCCATCTCAGGGCAGCATGCATGCTGGGGCCAGAGCAGGCATAACACAGTCCAGTCCTTTTGGGCAACATTTGAGCTGTCACAGAGCAGCACCCCCTCTTGCCTGCACATGCCCTGGGAGTGGGAAATCCTGTGGGGGACTATTCCTGCTTGCATGCTCTGCACAGCCATGGCCAGAGCTCGTTGTGGCCTCGGGGTTTCTAACCTGGGCACAAGGTGGATCTAGAACAACCCATGGGACTCTGAAGTCGCACCACTGCCAGGCTCTGGCTCCTTCCCTTCAGGCTGCACTTAAACTGCGTTTCCCAGGTCTCCCCCTCGACGCAAGGGCCAGGGATGCAGAGGAGACTCTTGGGGCCACCACATGAAGCCTCAAAGGCGGGCAGGTCTGGCTGTAGCAGGACCTGTTCTGAACGCTCACGCTGCAGCCACCTCGCGCGAGCGTGGAGACTAAGGGCAGATGGAGCCGCTGTGAATGTCTGGGTGGCTCTCCCCTCCTGGCCCGATTCCTAGCACCAACCTCTGCAGATAAAGGACCCAACCTCTTTCCGCAGGTGCCCAGTGGTGGACATGCCACAGCATCCCCAGCTCACCTGTCCCCAGGTGAAATTCCCATGCTGCACAACCATGTGCCCCATCCCAGGCGGAGGTCACCTGGCTTTGATGTCCAGCCATGTGCACAGGCCACCCGGGACAACCTCAGCTCAGCCGAGCGTGCTGCCTCGCCTCATCTCTCCTTACCCTCTGCACAGCAACTCAGCCTTTCCCTGGGCACAAGGGAAGTAGGCAGCCTCCCTGCTAGTACAGGCCCTTGGCAGGGCTGGGAGTGAGGCCTCTAGAGGTGGGGGCACAGCAGCACCCCAGATGTGTTCATCCCTCCAGGCAGGAGAGAACACGAAGAGCTGGGGGAGAAGGGAGGTAGAGAGGGTGACGGAAGGCAGGACAAAGGCAGCCAAGGCAGAGGAAGAGACACTTCTGCATGGGCTGTGAGAGCCCTGCAGGGTGAAGACAGAGCCCAGAGAGACCTGGGCCGGACGAGACGGCACAGAAGCATGGAGCTGTTTGCTGTGTCCGGCAGTGGTTGGAGCAGGATGGCTGAATCACCTGAGCACCTGGCTGCTGCCTGTGGCCCTGCAGGGCAGGGAAGACCTAAGCAGAGGCAAGGCCAGCCAAGTGCCAGAGGGGCAGAACAGCCTCACGGGCAAGCACATGTGGGACACTGAACACAGCAGCCAGGGCAGTTCCCTACATGGGAAGCTGAAGCAGTGCCAGCGCAGGTCCCAGCCCTGCCATCAGCACAGCTTGTGGCAGAAATGCCACCATCTGTGTCTCTCCAGAGACCTGTCCTGGTCAGCTTGGGACACGGGGGTCGAATTCCTGAGGGAGGGGGGATTGTCCTCCCTGCCTACGTGACAAAGCCTGGTGCCGAGGGTGCGGTCCCTCTGGTCACCTGAGTGAGGGAAGGAGAAGCCCCTGCTCCTCTGCCCAGGTAACTGGTGATGCTTTTTAAATTGGCTGGCTAGTCACCAGCACTGCTGGCTTCTATCTGACTGGGCTGCTGGGGTCAGAAAGGCGATATAAGGGCCTGGTCCAAGAAGGGGGAGAAGCCATTTTTCCAGCATGGCACAAGCATCAGGACACAGGGAGAGAGTCTGATCCAACTGAAACGCTCTCTCTCTGGAAATCTCCGAGCCAGATCTCTACCATCTTCTGGATGATACTTGTAAGTGTTCCTAGAGAGCTCGTCAGCTCCCAGCAATGCATTTGCATATCAAACGGCTACCTCAGCCAGTCTGTTTTGCTCAACGGTAATCCCTTGATAGTGCTCTACCTCTTACCCTATTCTACCCTACCCTTTGCAACCAATAAAGTTCTCCTTTGTGACTGGTGTAGGAGACTTATTGAGAGGTGGGTTTAGTTATGCCTAGGAGGCCCCTTAGGTCTGCGGTCTAGGGGAGAATATCCTTTTTGGCCCCCAACTTTGGATTGGGTTGAGTACCCATAGGACTATTAGGCCTGTGTTTCCCCGAGGACACAGAACCTAGAAGGTCCCCTCTCGGGGTGGTGGAGGCCCCTTACCCCCGGACTCTGCGGTGGGGCTCGAAAGGGGGCCTGCCAGGGCTTAGGCGCCCCTGGAGAGACACGTGGAGTCCGGCAGGTGGACGGGCGTGGGGAGGTGGGAGGCTCAACACAGGAGCTCCCCCGACTGGCCCGCCACACAGCTGGTGCCCAGGGGAGGTGCTGAGCCATGTGGCTGTGCCGGCACCAAAGGCGGCAGTGCCCAGGGCACTGCTGCAGACATGGAGCAGGGCAGCCAGGGCAGGAGCACACAGCTAGAAAAGGGTAACCCATGTCCACCATCGCTGCTGGTCTCTGGGATATACTAGCCAAAAATGTACCCCACAGGGCAGGTGGGCAATACGGTATCACGTCAGCCTGCTGGCATCGGGGGTACACAAGCCATGCTCAGGTCCATGTGTCCAGTTCAGGCAACCAAGGGGCAGAACGGCCTCGGCCTTCCGCAGAATCCCTGGGGCCCCAGCTCCCAAGCAGGAAGCAGGGGAAGGGGGAGATGGAGAAACGTGCAGAGACGTACTGTGCACAGACGGGCCACGGTGCTCAGGTCTCAGCACGTCCCATTGCAGAGCGTCTGCAGGCAGCAGCTCTCTGGGGCAGGAGGTCAGTGTGGCGGGCCAGTAAGGGGCACTCCTGCATTGAGCCGCCCACCTCCCTGCTCCCAACCACCTTCCAGGCTCCGAGTGCCTCCCTGGGGTGCCTCCCGTCTGGCCGACC
>NW_005842464.1:463045-477749 GCF_000455745.1 Alligator sinensis
GGTCAGGGAGTTCCCACGGGATGCCAGAAGAAGGAAAAGTGAAAAACCTGGAACATGAAACAAGTTGAGATAATAACATACAGAAACCATAAAACCTGATGGCAGTCTTACACTAGTGATCTCCTCACTAGTCCTGAGTCCCGAGGACCCACTACCCAGAGTCCTTTCGTGACAAGGCATCCGCTATCACGTTCTGGCTTCCTTTTATGTGTTGGACCGTAAAATTAAATTCCTGCAGCTGCCAAGACCAACGCTGCAGTTTGGCATTGGTGTTCTGCATGGTCTGTAGCCACTGCAGCGGGGCATGGTCCGACAGGACGGTGAACTGTTGTCCCCCGGGCACCGACGGGGGCATTTCTGCCACAGTCAGCATGTACCCACACCTCAGAGGCTGCTGCTACAATGGCCTAGTGAATAGGGAATGGGTGACTGGGGGATTGCACTGCCCTTTTGTGAGTGCCTGGGCCTGGAATGAGCCTACGCCCAGCTACACACAAGGTCTGGGACTTGCAGAGGAAACCATCTGCCTGAAGCACAGTTGGCTACATCCTGACAGGACCAGGCTAAAGGCGATCCTCTGCAAACCGCTGGGAAGAGGGATGCTGAGCAAGCAACGCTTGCCACCGTGGGCCCTGGGGCTGCTCCCGAGTCCTTCACCCTGCCAGTGAAAGAGGGGAGGACTGGGTGCACCCAGAGGCCATTCCTCTTCTCCCGAGGTGGGCAGTTCAGGACAGACTGGCAGGGAACTAGCTGAGGCAGCATCTACCAGTGCTGCAGGCACACACCAAGGGGAAGCATCAGCAAGACCTTGCTTTTATCACCTGATGTATACAGGAGACCCGCGGCGCTCAGCCTCTGGCTGATGTTACAGTGACCAGGGAGGCTACCACAGCCCATAGCCAGCCAGCCCGATCATGATCCTGGGATGCTGGTAGCACACAGGATGGGCAAGTGGCCTGGAGAAGCAATGTGGCCTAGCCAGGCTCGGGCTGTTGGGATGATCTTGGCATGGGCCTGCTTCAGTTTTTGGAAAGCCCAAGGTGGTGGGGGGGGAAAGCAAAGGCAGAGAGCAGCTCTGACCCCAGGGAAACAGGAACACAGAGAGCACCAGTGGTGGTTAGGTCAGTGCCGAGTAAGGCAATGGGGAGCCCAGTACTGAAAGACCGGTACACCCCACACAGGCCTCTGGCATCAACAGCATCAAGACTACAGCTGTTCTGAGCACTGGTACAGTCAGTCTAGCTGGGGCTAGTCTCAGCAGTCAGCCCAGCCTGCACTGGACTCCACGCTACAATCCACACCAATGCTCCCCAGTCCCACCTGACACCCTCACTCCCACCATGGCACTGGCAGACTCTGCAGAGCCCTTACAGACACCAACTGTTTCCTGGCCCTGGAAACTTCATCGGGTGCTAGCAAGCCAGAGGCGTGATGACCTTGGCTAAAGGCCCAGCTAAAGGGCAACATCTCTTATCAGAGCAACCCAAGTCTGACCTCTTCAACAGGGCAGGAGGTGCTGGCGGGTCACTTCTAGGCAAGGGAAAGTTGGGCCTTTCAGCTCCTGGATGTCCAAGGGCGGAGCCCAAGCACAGGCTGTTCTAAGAGGGATCACCTCAGCCCTGCTCCCGAGAACCCAGGGCCCCTTTCGTGACAGTTCTGCAAATGCTGAATTTCTAGGCAAATAGGGCGCAAACAGGACCATCACTTGGGGCACAACAGACACAGAGGGAGGATGTCATGGAGGCCCAGGGGTTCTGCACACAACAGGGTCAGAAATCTCCGGTTTCAAGAGGAGAACAGTCCCCCAAGCAGAGAGGCTCCTTAAATCATTTCTGCAGAGTGAAGGACCAAACGCTTGGGAAGGATGGTGAGCAAGGCAGCGAGGGTTCCCCAACTCATAGCAGGGGCACCACAGCACTGATAGGGCTTGGGCAACCAGGCCTCTGCACCAGCTGCCCTGAAGAGCCTGCTGCCACCAGCCTGATGTGAGCACACTAAGCAAACACTTCCACGAGCGAAGCCTGCACAGGCACGCAGCAAAGAACCAGGACCCATGGACCTGAGGCAAGAGGCACTGAAGGGCAGGGGAAGAAACCAAGACACTAAGACACGTATGAAAAAGAGAATTAGCAGCAAAAAAAACCCAAAACGGGGCCTGACTGGAGCAGACTGAGGGCAGAGCACACCCAGGCAGTCGCATCCCAAACACTTCAAATATGAGCCAAGACGTCCTTACCACCTGCCTGTCCCCCGTGCACGAGCAGCCAGCATAGCTGGCAGCAGGCCTGACCATGCCCAGCTGGTGGCAGGCAGCTGACACCCAATTGTGGGGTGCTGGAATATCAGAGCCCAGGCAACGGGCTCAGGCAGAAGTGGGTGCCTTGGAGGCAAGTAGGGAACCATCTACTCCCCACAAAGCAGGAGACACGAACCTTAAAGGCCACACAGACTTTCCTGGCCACCAGCTTCTCCATGGCTGTCAGCATGACCGGATAGCGGATCTCCTTCCCCTCACTATCCCGCTCTACCTTCCCGTCCAGTGCTGGGGACTTCCGAGCTTCTGCATGGGCGTAGTCCGGCCCCACTGTGTATACCTAGGCAGAGATGAGAGGGGCCCAAGTCAGAACTAACTTGGCTCTGCGGCTGCATCTAAGCTGCGGAGGCAGAAAAGCAGGAGAGGTTCTGGTACTTGTGTTTCCCCACTTGCATCTGCAGTGGCAGCAGCAGCACAGGAGCTGGTTCTCAGCTGCATGAAGAACTGTGGCCCTGGCAGCGGGGGTGGGACTGAGCACCCAGCCCAGCCTGCCTCACAATAAGGGAGTGAAGAGGAGGATGCTTGCACCCACGCTTTGGGCCCCTGTGGCTGTGCACTGTCCCTTGTCTGCTTTCCCTTCTCTCCTCAGCATGAGTTCAGTGACCCTCACTGGCCTGCACTTGACTAAAGTCTGTAGAGACTGGTCCGATGAGGGTTGCAGGTAGCGTTTGCAGGGGCTGGAGGGGCATGATACATGGCTGTGTCAGGTAGGGAGTGAGGACACATCTGGTTGTTAGACAGATTCTTTCACTGGACAAGCTGTGCAAGGGGCTCAGTGACAAGAAGCGCCAACAAAGGGAAAAAAGAAGGACGAGGGGCAGGGGGGAGGATTGTTGAGTTCTGCCTGCATAGAGCAGCAGGGGGAAGGAGGCGGCATGTGCAAAGCAGCATGGCGGCCAGGAGGGCTGACCAGACCAGCGTCACGGAATGCTTGCTGTGCCCATGAAACACCGAACCAGTCCAAGAGCAGCGCTTCATTTGCCAGCTGCACTTCTGAATGGTCTCAGGAAGCTTCAGACAGGTTCGAAAGGCTGGTAAGGTCCCTCTGCTTCAGGTTAAAACCGCATTTAACCCAGTCTAAGTGTCATGAGTGTCCAAGGCCTCAGGGCTCACCCCAGGGAAACACTCACACCTGCAGAGCAGGGCTGCAAACCCCTCAACAGCCAGAAGCGGCAGAGACCTCCCACCCCAGCCCTGCTCTCACCTTGACGTCTGTGCCATCCGTGGGCATGAACTCCTCATAGATGTATGAACCTGTCTTCCGCACACTGCTCTCAGGGGAGTACACGCTGCTCCGGCTGCCGATCTGAAAGCACAGGTGGAGGCGCCTGAGAGGTGGCAGGAGGAGTTTACAAAAGCCTTGCTGCTGCTGGGCACATGCTGCAGCCCTGTCAGCCAGCAGTGATGGGGAAAAGGCAGCTGGTGACACAACAGAGCCTCCTCACCCTGTGCACTCTCCATGCTGGGTGTAATATCATTCCCTGGGGTACAGGTTGTACCTGTGTTGGTCTAAGGACATGGTCTAATAAAGAACCGTGCCTGCCTAACTCAAATAGTTGGAAAAATTCTTCTTTACAAGCTTGCAGGTACAAATACCTTTCACACCATCTCTTGAATACTCCAGCACCAATATCTCCTTTTTTAGACATGATCACTATCCAGAATGGTAAAATACAGACCATGATATACAGTACAAGAAACCCATGGACCAACATACGTATCTGCACAGAACCAGCAATCACCCTAAATGCACCGAGAAAGTTGTAGTATGCAGCCAAGCCCTCAGATACCACCGAATTTGCACCCAGGAGAACACCCATGATTGCCACCTCACAAATCTCAAAACGGCTTTCACTCAACAAGGACACTCCTCCAGAGTGAGAGATCACACTTTTGAAAGAGCCACCTGGATACCACGTGAGGAATTGCTGCATTACAGAAGGAAACACCCCACGAATCACACACCGCTGGTTATGACGTATCACCCCTCCCTCGAACCTATATGGAAAATCCTCAAAGAATTGCTACCGATACTAGAAGACAACCCAATTCTTAAAAAGATCTTCCCAGAACAGCCCATCCTAGCCTTCAAACAAGCACTGAACCTCGCTAACCTCATCACCAGAAGTAAACTTCCCACAGCCCAAAACACACCACATGGATCCAGACCGTGCCATGACAAGAAATGCAAAACCTGCCAACACATCTCCACCACCCCCACAATTACTACACCCCACAACAGAGCCATCAGTGTTCCTGGGTATTACAGCTGCACCTCCAGCAATGTAATAGCTTATCCAATGCCCCAGTGGAAAATACATAGGAGACACCAACAACAACTGCGCACCAGAACGAACCCACACCAGAAATCTATCAAAGACAAAATACCCAATTATCGGTGGGGGCGCATTTCTCACAAGAAAACCACTCTCTCTCCAGTCTCTCAGTTCTGATCCTCAAAGGGAATTTACAAAACACTTTTCACAGATGAGCCTACGAACTTCACTTCATCAACCTCCTGGATACAAAAAATCAAGGACTAAAATATAGACACTGGATTTATGACACGGCATAACCTGCCTGACATCTGACTCCCCAGGTACCTCTCCACTATTTACCAAGCTACATTCATCCCCCTTCCAGCCCCTTCCCCACCGCCCTGCCCAGCCTCTCTCTCACGTACCGACTCCTCAGTTTACATCTTCACCGACTGGCTTTCTAACATGCAGCCCAGCCTCTGGCCTCTTTACTATTCCTTTCATCCAGGAAGAGCACACACCAACTGCACATGCTTCCTCAGTCTAACAAAAGATATTTGTACCTGAAAGTTTGCAAAGAAAATATTTTCTGACTATTTGACTTGGTCTAATAAAAGATATCAGATTTACCCAAAGAACCTTGTCTGCCCATGTCATTTCCCTGCATCCTGCCCTGGCCAGGCCAGTACACACCTTGGCTTGGCTTCTGCCCAGCAAAGAGCTAGCTGGCAGTTTACCCCTCACACCACTGACTCTATTCAGACCATGCCACAAGACGTACTTCCCGTGGGACCAGCTACACCAATGGGCTGAGCCCAAGGGGCAGCATTGGACCTACCCCCCATGCCACCAGCACCAAAGCTGAGCAGGAGGTTTAGCTTTACACCGTGAAAAGGGCATGGGCCAGCCCACAGAATTCAAATGATGCACTGCCGTGGTGGCTGGGTGGGAAGGGGATCAGAGGTCAGGTACTGTCACCCCTGCCAAGGGTTCTGTATGAGGGCGCTTCCTTCATTGTGGCCATCTCTTGTCAGGGAGCCCCCAGCCCCCTGGGCTCTATCGCCTGGCTCTTGCTGCCCTGGCAGGCCATCTGTTCCAGCACCAGGGACAGCCAGACTTTCGTCCAGAGACTCCCAGGACTTTTCAGTCAAAGGGATGGCCTGGGCCTAGGCCCAAAGCAAAACTCACTACACCCAATACATGCCAGGTGCAAATGACACCGCTCACTTCCTGGAGCAGGGAGGGGACCTAGAGTTCCAGCTTCACTTCCACCTGCTGCCTAGATACACCCTCAGTTCCCTGCCTGTGTCCCTGGTACAGCCACCGGCTGCAGCCTGGAAGGCAGCAAGGGAAATGGGACATGGAGCCACAAGAAAGACCCCAGCAGCAGCCAGGCAGGATTTCCCAAGTACACGTCTGGGAGGACAGGGGGTTCTGCTGCGTACAGATGCAGGGAAGGGAAAGCAAGCAATGTCACTGTGAAGCCTCTGCATCAGCTTACAGCTTCGGCAGAGCTGAGGCCTCCTGTTGTCTACAACAGATGGAAGTAAAAGCCTCTGGGGCACGTGAGTGACACTGCTGTTGGTAGCACAAAGGTGCCCAGGGCCACACAAGCCTTTCCCTTAAAATCATACCCCTAAACCGCGCAGCAGAGCTTCTCACCTTCCGGAAGAGCCGCTGGCTGCCCCCACCGGCGGAGGACGGGTAGTAGATGTAGACGTTGTGATCCTCGGCACTGACTGGCTTCTCTACAAATGGCTTTGGGAACATGATGCCATTCACCTCCACATGGTCCTCGCCCTCCACCAGGTTGCACTCTGCAGACAGTGTGCCGTCAGGGGTGAGGAGTCTGCACGAGACCCCTGCTCACCACCACCCAGCCCCGAGCAGGGCCCTGCAGCCCCGGCAGCTGGCATGCTCTGGCACCTGGCCCTCAGCCCCCTGCCTGGGTCAGCCACGTGGCCAAGTCAGGCCTGCTCCAGCTCCCTCTTGGAGCACGCACTGTGCAGCAAGGCTCCTCTGGGCTGCTGTAAAAGGCCTGGACAGACCGGCCCCGTACAGGCATCCCAGGCAGGAGCACTGAACCCAGAATAATCGCAGTCTGACTCTCAAATGGGTGCTGGGGGTATCAGAACCACAGGGCCATGGGGCTGGCAGGGAGCTGCAGAGGCCACATCTAATCCAACCCCTGCCTGTGGCAGGATCAGCCCTGTGCAAACCAGCCCAGACACATCCACTGTCCAACCTCTGAGCAAAACTACAGTCAACCCCAACACAACATAAGGCATCACCCCAGACCCTGCCACAAGGAAAACAAGACTGCAGCAGCGAACTTCTTGCTGCTATAAAAGGTTGCTAATATATGCTCAAGGGACCCAAGGCAGAGGCCATGCCCCACGCTACAGAGGAAGGCAAAACCCCCCACAGTCTACACCACTCTGACCATGGGGTAAAATTCCTTCCTGACCCCAAACAGGGCGTCAGTCTGACCCTGAGCAGAAGGGCAAGACCCTCTAGCCAGGAGCCTCTGGGTTTAAGTCCGAGCAGGAGCACTAGCACAGTCCAGTTGCCCTCCTCCGTGCCTGAGCCCCAGTTCCAGGCTTGCCAACAACCACCCCCATCAATACCAAGCTCACTGGGGAGGTGAGCTGGATGCCGGCTGCCCCCAGCGCCCTGGGGACGCTCACCGTTCGGCTTGTCGGGGTCGCGATTGAGCACAGCATAGCGGGGCAGGTCTATGCCCTCCTCCTGCAGGATCCGGTACACTTCCCGCCTGCAGGGGACACAGCACAGTTGGCGACAGCCAGCGCAGGGAGCTGGGAGGTCTCCACTGAGGCCTTGGGGCTCAAGCAGCAACAAAAACTGAGTGCTAGACGTTAGGCCAACAGCAGAGCAAAGCCAGCGTGATGGGGCCAAGGCCTTGCTCACACCTGCCCCTCCCCTTCCTGGCGTGGCACACACAAGGATGCTGGCAGAGATCCTCCTCCCAGGTCCCTGCGAACTGGCCCAACCCCAAGGCCCAGACCCTTGGGTAGCAAACATCCAGCCCACACCTCACCAGCACCAGGCAGAAACAGCTGAGGGTCAGTGGCTTCCCCTGCTCAGGGAGCTCCTCAAGGCTTTTGTGCCCCAGACACGGAGCTGGGACTCTCCCCCATGCGATGCCTTGTATGCTCTGGGGGACAGGGCCAAGCCTGTGAAAAGCTGCACCTGGGAGGCCAATTCATGGTTTGAAGTTTTGGCAACTTCCCCACCCAGGGGCCTTGTCTGTTGCCCCTGTTGCTTGCTGCCAGCCAGGAATCTCCCAGCCATGCCAGCTCCCTGTCCTGGAGCTCACCCCCTGCACTAACTGCTCCAGCTTGGTCTGTGAGCTTCTGCCCTGTCCTGACATGGGGACGGCTGTTCCTGCAGCTCCTCCCTCCCTGCCTCACTCCAGCCAGGTCCCAGCCCTCTCATCACTGAGCACAGCGGGGAGAACCAAGGCACACAAAACCCACCAGCCCCATGGAAGGTGGTGCTATAGCCACAGAGCAGGCTATGGGGAGGGGGCTCCGGCGGGCAGGAACCCACCTGTCCTGGATGTAATACTGCATGTCAAGATCGTTGATCAGGAAGGGCTTGCACAGCTTGGCGTAGGCCACGGCCTTGTCCAGAGGAAATCCTGGGAGACACCGGGAGGAGTAATGAGTTGCGCATGCCACAGGCCAGTCCAAGGGAGGCGGCAGGCAGAGGCTGCTGCCCTGACCTTTACCTTTGGAGTGGAAGGAGATGAGGCAGTCGCAAAGCGGCCAGTTCTCCACGGGCTCATTCAGGATGACGTCCTCACCCATCACCACCACTGTGATGTACTCAAACTTGCACAGGCGCTCCAGGATCTGAGTCATGGGCTTCGACTTGGACTTCTTGGTCATGGCACAGATCCCCACCACGATCTGCCGCTCCGGGGGCTGGGGGAGAGATATGGGCAGGTGAGTGCAGGCAAGCTCGGGCAGCGAGCTCCCTTGCAGGACAAGAGGAGATGGCAGTGGGAGCAGGCCAGGGCTCTCCCCAGCTCACACGCGCTCTTTCATTGAAGCCCACTCAGACAGGGCTCAGCAGGTGGGAACCATTAAAGACCCTCTTGATGTGCCTGCTCCTCTGGCAGATGAGTCTCCTCCTCCCGCCAGGTGCCCATGTGACCCTTGGTCACCCCTGGAAGTGCTGCAAATGCATAACCAGGGCACTAGCGTGCAACACCCTTGCACGTGTACACACAGACAGAGCCATAGACTGCAGAGGCAACTGCACCAGGGAGAAGCACAGCCCTTGCTCACCCCGAGGGCATGTCCTACAGGTAGCAAGCAAGCGCCATCTCCCAGCTGCTCTACTCCAAAGCCTTGGGCCATATCTCCAGAAGGACACAAAAACTGAGCAAGTGCCTACAGCCTGCTTCCCTGGCCCCAGAAAGCCCCACATGCTAATGGGATCATGGCTGAGACCAAGTCCAAGGGAATGGAGAAAAAGGACAAATGTTTACTATCCAGCGCCTGGAGAGCAGGGCTTAAAACGGGGCTCCATAGTGTGGCCAGGCCAGACGCTGCTGGCCCTTCCGCTCCATCCCTTCCCCCAGAAAGGGACTGGGGCTGCTTCTCGGAAAAGCAGCAACAAGGACCAGCCTGCAAGGAGCTCCTTCCCTGCCAGTGACACCTAGGAGGAGCCAAATGCTGGCGTGCTGGGCAGATGGTGTTTGTACTGTAGGGGGGCTGGCACTTTACCCTGCTGCCCTGAGCCTCAAATACGCAAGAAGGAAAGGCTGGAAGGGGGGGGATACTGACTGCTCTCAGCGTGCAGTCTGAAATCAGTCTCCTGCACAGACAGGGAGTCCCCCAGCACCAGCGGAGAGCTCTGGCTGTTTGTTCTCCCCTCAAACAGCCTGTGGTGGCATCGCTGGCTCACTCGGCTCTGTTTGACGAGGTCTGCCTGAAAAGGCTCCGCAGGCTGTACTCGGAAGCCCATGGCCTCAAACCAAAGCAGAGACCTGAACACCATGACCCCAGACAGTCTGCACCTTCAGCTGGGGCTTGAATGCTGCGCCAGGCCTCGAGAAGGCAGGCACAGCCAGAGCAACCCAGGAAGGAAGCTAGAACAAGGCACCACAAGTACAGCACATGCTAAATGGATCAAACGCCAGCAAACTGACTCATTTCAAGGGGATGTGGCAGGAAGCAGCTACATCTAACAGGGTCCCCTGGGACTAGCCCCCCACTCATTGGGAGTGATGTTAATGACCAGGGAGAAAGCAATTCCTGACAAGGCTTGCAGGGGACAGTCACGCTGAGGAGGGAGGGGGTAACTAGAGAGAGGCAGGTCACTGAGCGGGAGCACTCCAGCTTGCTGGTCAGCAAACATGATGCCCCATAGCATCAGCCTCAGCTCACACCTAGGACCGTGGAGCACTGACCAGTGCAGGCTCCCACCCTGCAATACAGCGACACAGGGTGAAGGAGAGCTCAGCTCTGGGGGCAATGCTGGGGTAGAGTGCCAAGCGCCTCTTCAGGTGTACAGGTGGGGACAGAGGCACTGAGCGCAGACACACATGACAACCAAGCCAGTCCCCAGCATCACCACTGGGACCTGGGTCACAGCTGTTGTGGGCTGGAGGTGTCTGCACATATGATGCTGTAGCGCCCCAGTAAAGCAGGCGCCTTCCAGGCACTGTGATGCCACGGCTCCAACTGCAGGAGCAAGACAAAGCATCTACCCTGACCCAGTGGAGGAGCTGGGGGGAGAGGGGGGCTGCTCCCACACTGTGGGTCCCAGGGGTGGGAGACCTGTAGCTGGGGTGTTTTCATCTGTCTGCTTTCCTTTGTCTCCCAAATGCGAGTTCAGTGAACCTCACTGGCCTGCACTTGACCAAAGCCTGCAGATGCTTGTCTGACAAGGGGCAGGGGATCCTTCTTGCAGGGGCTGGAGGAGCATGACACAGGGCTTGGGAGGCCCAGAGGGAGGGGGGCACGAGGAGCAGTGCAGTGTGCAATGCCTAGGGGACTGATGAGACCCATGTCTCAGGACACCGCATGTCCACACCCAACGCTAACCGTTCACTGTAAGTTGGTCCAAGGGAAGGCTCCATTTTCCAGCTACACTTTGAACCCTTCCAGGCAGCTTTTAACCAGTTTGAACAGGCTTGCATGTCTGCCTGCTTCCCGTTTGAACTGCACGTACACCAGCCTGACTGTTATGTGTCCAAGCCTCCCCATCACCTCAGCCTGCGGAGCCAGTGTGGCCACTCCTGAAGCCATGCATCCACAACTGGGGAAGGGCAACAACAAGCTGGAGAAGGTCGGAAGGGTCATGCAGGGATTGGGAACAGACTTTCTAGTGGCGCAGCACAGAGAACAGGAGGGGGCGACTCCCATGGCCTGCAGGGATCTGACAGCAGGGACCCCACGGAGCGGCAGGCCCAGCTGTGCTGCCCACGTGACACTCTGAGTAAGCTGCGGTGCCTCACAGGGAGGGCTTGCTGGCTGTGTCAAAGCATCAAGCAGCACCTCTGACTAGGTGGTGACAGCACTTCTAGCCTTAAAACCCTGAATCCAGGAATCTAGCATCCAAGATTGCACGGCGTTTCACAAGCCCTCAAGCCACAGGCTCTGGGACCCTGCAGAGACAGGAGCAGCCTGGAGGTGCAGGGCCCTTTGCATGCCTGGGAAGGATGTGGATGTGGCACAGGAGAGCAGGGTGTCTGCCCTGCCAGCCCAGCCACCACGCTCCTGTGGTTACAGACTACTCTGCATGGTCAGGAAGCCTCTCGGGTGGGGTGTTGCCGGCACCACACTCGGCAGGGTCCGCACTCGGCAGGGTCTGCAGGACAACCGGAGGGGGAGCCATGCATCCACGCAGCCCAGGAGCAAAGTGCACAGGCCCCAAGTACCCACTGGGGCAGGGACACTGACTGTCGCAGAGACATAGCACCTGCCACCCCCAAGGATGACAAAGGCCAGGTGAAAGCCAGGGACAGGGAGAGCTACACCAGGATAAAGCTGGGCGTCCTGGACATGGCAACGGGACCTTCCACCAGCACCATCCTCCCAGCATGCACAGAGTGCCCAAACCCACGGCCTGTTGAGTTAAGGCCTCAGCCTCCCACCTTTCCTCACCGTGGCATTCACAGCACCCCTCCCATCAAGACACCTCCCTTCCAGAGTGGCCTAACACTGCACTGGGTCAAGTCTCCAAGGTCTGCCACTTCGCAGCCAACAGGCCTCGACACTCACCCTGCCTTCCCCAGTCTGCAGCTCAGGGGAAGAATCCCCATTAGACAAGAGCTGTGGAAACACCAGCACAAGCACCAGTCACAACAAGGATGGTTACTGCTACAGGCACCAAAATCAGATGCTTTCCTGAACCCAGGAGCTGCTGTGTTGTAGTTACCATGTCCAGGTTTCAAAGGCAGCGCCTGCTGGGAATGCTGCTGTCATGGCCCCAGGCCAGCACCTGGACTTGGCACAGCATCATGCAACAGCCAAGTGCGCAGGACCCCCACTGTGTCTGCACTGTGGCTGGAGATGACAGAGAGCCACACTTCATGCTTTCCAAGGAGCTACTGCAGCAGGAAGATGCCCAACAGCGTTCCAGGACCCCCGCAAGGAAAGGTGACCTTTCGCCTCATGGTGCCATTTCACAGGTGAAAACAGGTATGACCTTGGGATAAGCAGAGCTCTTCAGGGCCCAGTGGGCTCACAGCACCAGCTGCTCCACGTCAGCTGGTGCTCACAGACAGGGCCTCGTTCACACACCAGAGCAGTCAGCTCAGTCCCTTCTGCACATCCCTACATGTCAGGTGTGCAGACCCCTTCCAGGCATGGCACAGGACATGTCTGAAGCGATCCCAGAGGCTTCATCAGCATCACACACTGGAAGCAGGGGCACCCAGGAGCTGCAAGTGAAGTCTGGCAAAGGACCCGTGGGCTCCACGCACCAGTCTGCCTGCACCCTTCTGGGGGAATTCAGCTCAGCGAGGGAGCACGAGAATATGAGAACACCCATGGAAGGAGAAAGTGCAGCTGGCCCCGAGTGACCCCAGCCCAGAGGGCTGGGAGGGCCCCACGGGGGACAGCATGGATGCAGGAAAAGAGCATCAACAGACACAGGTGATGCCCTTTCCTGCGGCACCAGGGGGTCACGCAACCACCCCCCCAAGGGCCCACAGAAACCCTGCTCCTCCTGGGCAAGACAGCCTGGTGCTTCTGAGGGCTGAGTGTGGGGACCCGATTATTCAGGGACCAACAGGCATCCAGGACACTGCGTTTTCCTGACTGCCACACCATGTGTCCTGGTGCCACCTTCCCTGCACGTACCAAGAGCTGGGACCTCAGCAATCACTGCACTATGTAGATCAACCAAACAGAGAGCCTGGGCCAAGCCCCATGCCAGCCCCTGGCCCTCCTTACCGATTCCTCCTCCTCCTCATCCTCAAAGAAGTCGATCTCGTCGGGGTTCATGTCTGGTCCCAGGCAGTCTGTCTCATCATCTCTGGAACCAACAAAAAACCTGGGAGCGGAGCCCTCGCCCTCAGTGGGGGTCGTCAGGGACGACATCACAGTCCGGGGAGCCGACCATCCCGCTCTGGAAGCATCACGTACAAACCAGGATGAAGGAGGGCCAGCACAGGCAGCAGCCAGGGGCTGACACTATGGGGCAGAGCCAAGGGTGCATGGGGCAGGGGCAGGGTAGGCGCTGCATGGAGGGACCCAAGGGCGTGACGGCGGCACCCGCAGACAGCACCTGGGCAGGGAGAGGTGCCGTTAGGTGGGGTGGGGGCAGAAGCCAGGGCAACTGGAGGGCGCCCGGGGGGAGGATCCGGCGGGCGCCATGTTAGACAGGCTGCTCCCTCCTGCGGCCGGGAGGGGACGGTGCCATGGCTAGTGCCGAAGTGACTTAACCCTTACAGTGCTGCATGTTCCGGGCTGCCAGCTAATTCAGCGCACAGGACAGTGCGCTTGTGAGCTCCTGCAGCCGAGGTCACTGGCTAGGACAGGAGGCTGGGAGGGGGGTGAGAGTGAAGGTGACTTTCCAGCCCTGATCCTCAGGCCTTTAGCTGGTCAGGGAGACCTGCAACGAGACAGAGAGAGAGAGGCGCCAGTCAGGAGAGGTGCCCAAGTCAGATCGCAGGAAGGAGCAAAGGGCAGCACCACGCAGGCCAAGGCAGAGCGCCAGGGCCCCGCTGTCAGGAGACCATGAAGCAACACCCCCACTTCCGCGGGGCCTGGGTCTGCCTTGTGCTGGAGCAGTAACACCAACACCCACCATACGCAGGGAGGGGACGGCAGCACTCCCTGCCCCCTTCCCAACTGCAAGCAGGGACAGACTTGCGCCCCAAGTTCCTTCCCCACCAGGCAGGGCTGGGGAAGGAGACGCCATCGAGTCCTCCGGACGGAGCTGGGTGAAAGGGGAGGCATCAAACACTCAGCTGGGGATCCGTGCAGTCCAGACCCACCCCAGCCGTGGGGCACACCCCCCAGCGGCATCAACACGCAACGCACAAGACAGCTGCAGCGCGGCCCGTCCCAAAGCCACAGAACACGTGGACCGACACTGAAGCGCCCTGGCTACTCAAGAGCGCGGCTGGGCCTGGTCCGGAGACAGGGGGTGTGGGGCTGGCCGGCTCGCCGCTCGCCAGGGTGAGGAAGCCGCGCTCCTCTGGGGCAGACTCTGGGGCAGCCGGCAGCGCGCGCAGGCTCCGTCCCCACAGGGATGCAGGGCGCCTCTCCCCGTCGCAGGCTGCACGGCCTGGCAGCGCCCAGAGCTCGGCCTCAGCGCCAGCCCGGGCGCCCAGCCCAGCACGGCACGGCAAGCCTGAGGCTGCTCTTCGCAGGGCCCAAACATTACAACCCACCCTGAGGGGCAGCGGACTGGAAAAGCCTTGCCCAGAAAGCAGCCGGTGCCAATCTGAGCTCCTGCCTCGCCCGGCACAGGCCTGGCGCCACCAGCGACGGGGCAGCCCGGCAGGCACAGGAGCCTCCCGAGGCCAGAGGCCGCAGCGGTGTTGCTCGCCCGCGGGGCAGTGACGCTTCCTCCCTGCTATTCGTCCCTGAAAGAGGCCGCGAATTCCCATCCAAACCCATCTGCTCGGTGGGCGTCCAGGAGCCAC
>NW_005842464.1:479306-482731 GCF_000455745.1 Alligator sinensis
CACCCCTGGACGGGGCTCCCCAGACCCTGGCCCCCTAGATGGACACCTGCCCCCCCAGACCCCCGTGGCCCTGGACAGGGTGCCTGGCCCCAGCAGCACAGCGCAGCCCCCTGCCCCACGGGACACCCAGCCCTTGAGGAGGGAGCATGGGGGTGTGGCGCGCCCCCTGCAGGGGGAGGGGGTGGGGCACCCCTTCGGGGGGGTCAAGGCGCAGGGTGACTGGCAGGGCTCAGCCCACAGTAGGTGGCAACAGCTCTGACCCAGCGGAGTGGGGTGCACGTGCTGCTCCCCTGAGGCCCCTCGAGGGCCCGTGCACCCTGGTCTGAGCCCAGCAGCCCAGCTTGTCCCTCCTGCCACGATGAGAGCAGCCACCGTGGGGGCAGAAAGGTCTGGGGGTCCACACCTCCTTCTCCCTGAGAGCAGGGATAGGGCACTGCCCCGCAGCGGGGACTGGTGATGGCACACGTGGCCCCAGCGCTCTGGGGAGCTGCCAGTGCACTGCCCTGCAGACGGGCACCAGGCTGCCCCAGGCCCTCCGATGGCCACAAGTCGCAGGAGCCTTCAGTGGGCAGCGTCTCCACAGCTAGGTGTTTGCATTGCGGGAGGACAGAAGGAGCCCTGGGTACATGGGCTGTGGGCGCGCTGCATCAGCAACACTGCCACCCGGCCCCCCCCAGCTTAGTCACGGCCAAGCACCCCAGCAGTGAGAAGCACGGGTGGTGGGGCAGAAGGGGACATGGGGACATGCCCAGAGACTGGAAGGGAGCGAACGTGCCCACAGGGGAAAGGCAGGTCAGGTGCATGGCGGGGTGACTGCAGGCCAGGGGCTGGTGCCTGCCCTGCACAGGGAAAAGTCAGTGCAGCATTGAGTCAACAGGAGCTGCAGAGAGCAGCACGTGGCTCACGGCAAGCAGGCCCAGCCCAGCACGCCTGATAGCAAGACAAAGCTCACGGTGCTGCCATGCACACTCAGCTCTGGGAGCTCCCATGATTTAGTGTGGCACCCCGGCGCCATGCACTGTCGGTAACCATGTGAGCAGACAGCAAGATGGTAATGGGCCTCCGTGGGGCATGGAGCACCCTCCTTGCCTGGGGTCCCTAGTGCGGCCACATCAGGATCTCCTGGAGGCTGGAGGCCTTTGACAGTATTTATGACCTGGGAGCAAACATACCGTGGCTGACAGCGTGTGGGCACTGCACAGGGGCACTGCGGGGCAGAGGGCAGGACAGTCATGCTGGCCAGCCGGACCCCTGGCTGGTGTCCTGCCAAAAAGGTGCTGGAGATACAGAGAAGCAGGCCATCCCCACAGGGGCAGCGATGCTGGAAGGGAGCGAGGGCACCAGCGAGCAAACAGGAGCTCACAGCGGGGTGCATGGCACCGAGTGCGGCTGATGCAGACACAGGTGTAACGATCAGGAGCAGGCAGCAGAGGAGACTGCTCCTGCTGCAGCACCGGGGAGCGCCGGCGGGAACGCTGCCCGTGCTGGCGTCACCCAGGGAGCAGAGCGCAGAGACCGGGGTGAGGGCTGGAAGCAGCACACGCAGGATGTCACCAGGCCTCGCGTGTCGGGGAGGAGACAGGGAGACGGCCAGAGCACAGTGTCCCAGCCTCCTCCCAGGGAGCCAGTGTGGAGGGGCTCCCGTCTACTGTGGAAAGGAGCAGCAAGGGCCAAGGGCAGGAAGAGAAGGCAGGAACATCATTTTGAGAGGCTTTTGGCCTAGTGTTCAATGCCTACTCCATGTGGCAGCAGGTACCACTGGTATCCCTGGTTCATACACTATTCATACCAGGCTTGTCTGGGGGTGAGTCACACCAGGGGATTGCCGCTCCTCCTGTTTTCCAGGTCTCTGGAGTAGAAACCACCCCATAATGCTGAGTTATAGCAGCACCACCTGGGACTCGCCTGAAAACATAAAGCAAGGGGCCCCTGCTAGTGGCACATGTGATCCTGTGTGTTGGAAGATGTGTTAGCCCTTGTCCTTGTTACAAGTGCCCCACGGTCTCTGCCCCAAGGTGCAGACAAGATGACTGCACAGGGCAGGGCATGGGGATGCTTGTGGTGAGTGGTCTCGGGCCTTTGCCAAGTGAGCCGGTCGGCTCCATGCTCTGCTGCTCTCACCTCGTCCCATCACAGCTGAGGCAGGCGGCAACTTTTGGTTCCTGACACGAATTTGCCTCTTGGACCAAAGGTCATTGCAAGTACGTGACAGCAACCACCTTTGCACACCTGCCAGCTGGTAAACACAGCCCAGACACTCCCTGCACTGTGGTTTATTATCAGGGATTGCAAATGGAAGGAACGAAGGAGAGGCAGCCCTGCGCCAAAGAAACCCAGCTCTCTGGAGCTGGGCAAGGGCCCACCCTGGCCGGTCTGTGCTGAGCCTGCACGCAGCTCCTGCCCTCTGGTTCTGCTCGACAAACGCGGCTCCTGCCCACTCACCAGGAGGCTGTAACTGGATGGCACATCTGGGTGGGGAGCACAAAGAGGAAAGCATGAGGAGGGGTCCCAGGGGAAAAGGGGCTGGGGTCCCAGAGACACATGTGCGACTGGCAGGGTAGGCGAAAGAAGGGGGCAGGGTTGTGGGGTCCCAGGGATGATGAGACACAGGTGAATTCTGCTGAGCCAGGAGCACTGCAGCGTTGTCCAGCACACTAACAAGGTGGCTCCATAAAAAGAAGGGATTATTCTGCTTGTCAGCTAGAGATCTCTGGGCAAGAGACAGGCGGGGCTTGAACCTGGTAACTGCGCCTCAGCTGTAAGACGTGGCAGGCCCACGTGCTGCAGCAGCCTGGCCCCGGGGCTGGGCAGGAGCCCAAGGTGGCTGAAGGTGGGGCAGCACCACCCTAAATGCAAGGGCGCATTAAAGGCTCCGTGCGTTGTGACTGTTGCTGCTGAGCAGAGCACTAACACCCCTCTTCTCCAACAGCATGCGGCGGGGTCACAGCCACCAGGACTCAAGAACTGCCCCAGCCTCCCTGTGGGGTGGTGGGCACGGGGTTGCACTGTGGGAGTGTGAGCCGGGGCCCAGTGAGGCCTTTCGGCAGTTCACGGGTGCAGCATGGGGTGGTGGAGGGGAGACGCCACCAGGCCACTCCAGACGTTGGATGGCTCCAGGAAGGAGCCGAGCGACCCGGACCTTGCTGTCGCCTCCTGGTCTCTGTTTGCCCCACTGGTACCGTTGGCCCTCGTGGTGCCGCAGCCTCCAGAGCAGCCAGATCTGGCTCAACCCCAAGGAGGCTGCAGCCCGTGCTCCATTCAGTGGCAGCTAAAAATGGAGCAGCCCAGGTGCCAGGCACAGACGATGCCATGCCCGTGCCTGTGCCCGGAGGCCTGGGGCAGGAGCGGGGCTCCGTGGGCCGGGACCTCGCCCGGGAGAGCGGCCGTCGGGCCGGCTGCTGGTTCCCCGGCTGCTGCCGCCCTCG
>NW_005842464.1:483952-497135 GCF_000455745.1 Alligator sinensis
TGGGACAGGCTGTGGGCGCCCCCGGCCCGGCCGGATCCCCACGTGGCCCCACACCCAGCCTTCCCTTTGCCTTTGCCCTTGCCACGTCCTTGCTTTGCTGGCCCTGGCAGAGGCGCGGGCAGCGCCATGCTCTGCGGCAGCAGCGACCCAAGCCCTGGGCTGCACCTGCTCCTCCTGGCTACAGGGCTCATCTGGTGCCTAGGACCAGGTTGGCACACGGCCTGGCAGGGCAGGGTGCCCCGGCTGCCAGCTCCCTGTGTGGTGGCACCCAGGCCCGGGCGACTCCCTAGGGCTCCAGGCAGCACTGAGCTCTTGGGACCATTCCCCACTGATGGCCATGGCCAGGAGCAAGGGAGCAGAGGACCCCGGGGAAGGGCACACAGTCACTGGCAGTTTTGGGGGGAGCCGGGGGGGGGAAGACTGTTCCTCCACTTCCAGAGTCTTCTGCAGCGCCAGGCTCAGGAGTGGCACCAGGGAAGCTCCCGCCCATCCCTTGGTCTGGGGCTGGGGCTACCAGGGTGTGGGCCTCAGCTCAGCCTGCCCAGCCAGCCTGACAGGTCCACACACACCGAAGCCTGAGCTGCCATGTGACTGCACCTCCAGGGCCAGGTCCCGTGGGCGCTTCCCAGAAAAGCTGTTGGCACGTAGGCTCCCCTGCGGGTTTCCCTGGGTGAGGACATTGCTGGCCTTGAGCCAGCTGTGGAGTGAGCAGGGCTCTCCCCGTCCCACCACCAGCCGCATGGACCATGGGCCAAGGGCAGACAAGCCAGAGTCTGGGTCCAAATAGGAGTGTTTCAGGCAGGAGCCGAGCTTGGCGACCTGGTGCCTGTGAAAGGTGCTGCCAGGGTGGGGATGGAGCCAGGCAAGGCCTCAGTGAGATCCTCGGCCCAGCTCTGCTGCCTGTGATGTGCAGGTGCCCGGTTGCTGCCATTGATAGGAGCAGGAGGGAGGGAGTGGGTCCCGGAAATGTGCCTGGGCCAGGGGAGAACATGTCTGGGCGCAGCTGCCACCTTGCAGCACCTGGCTACGCAGGCCCTGTCTGTGCACCGGTGCCTGGCCAGTGGGAGGGGCAGCAGCAGGGGCCACTGCCTTTTGGGCATTGGTGCCCACGAGCCCACAGGGCCCGTGGGGGGGAAGGGGGAGGGTGGCCTGCTGCAGGCAGGTGTGTGTGCCAGGACTCCCAGCCAGACAGTGCCCAGCAAAGTAGCACAAGCGAATGCCAGGCTGGGTGGGCAGGTGCCAGAGAAGTGGCTCCTGAGCCGTAGCTTAGTGCATGCTTGGGGGGATCACTCAAGGCTGCACCGCACCCCTGCAGGGCCTGCTCCAGATCCCTTAAGCCTGATCACAATGAGCAGCAGGGAGGTGCCAGGAGGGATTTCCAGTCACCAGCCCCCACTTGCCCTTGCCATGTCTTTGCCCTGCTCACCCCCGCTAGCGCTGTGCACACACTCCAGCATCTGCTGGTGCTGGGGCAGCCCCCATGAGCTGTGCTCTCTGAAGGGAGGCAGCAGGCGAGGGCCACACAGCCACAATGTGCTGCAGCCACCATGGGCAGGGTCAGGAGGGAGAAGGGAGGTGATTCCTGCACCATGCTCAGGGGCTCAGCGCCATCCACGAGAGGCTTTTGCAAAGCTCCTAAAAGCAGAGCAGAGCACTCACAGCCCTGCCCCTACTGCAGTGGGCCCAAGCAATAGGTGAAGGGCTCCTTCCTCCTGCAGCCCAGGGCAGGCAGGGCACGAGCACCTGCAGGAAGCCCAGGGTGCAGAGAGGCAGGGGAAGCCACAGGGACACATCACCGGCTCCCTGCCCCCGCCCATGCCCACTTCCACTGTGACTCCTGCAGCCAAGGCCCCCGCCCCCGCCCCCGCAGTGCAGGTGAGAGCCTGTGCCAAGTGCACAGAGCAGTACAGAGGATACAGGGAGTGCCCAGCTGCCAACTCCCAGCACCACAAGTCTGCCAGACACACCAGCACTTGGAGCAAAGCCCGCAGCTTGAAATCCAGCCGGTGTCAGCTCTGTGCTCACATCCAGTATCCCCATGGCCAGGATCATGGCTCCCAGCTTCTCTTCCCACCTGCTACTGCCCATCAGTGACTCCAGGAGCTGGGGCTGTGGGGATGAGTGGCAGACATGATAGGACTGGCATCTGCAGCACAGGGAGCAAGTCTGCATGTGCACATACAAGTGTGCATATGTGTGCATGGCTGCAGCACCATAGGTGAGGCAGTGCCAGCGATGCCAGTGGTGCACAGGCACCTGGTGCCACAGCAAAGGGAAGGAACGGTACATAGCAGCACAAGGTGGGTTGTGCCCATGGCCTGTGCCTGTGACCTGCACCCAGTGGCTGTCTCAGTGCTCACATGGGTAGGAGCTGAGCACCTGCACCTCTCCCCTTGCCCGCTCCCCACCCTCGCTGTCGGGTGCCCTGCTGCAAGGGCTGCCCAGCCCGACGAGATCCCAGCCAGGCAGGAGCCAGTGGCCTGGGAGGGGGTGCTGAGTCGGAAATGCTTCCAAAGAACAACGATCAGGACCCCCCCAGCCACAGACAGGAGCGCGCAGGGCAGCCAGAGCCATCGTGTTTCAAAGCCAAGTGATTCTGGGACACTCCAGTTTCCACGATAAGCAAAGCTGCGTGGGTGCCCGGAGCATTGGGATGCACAGACAGCCCCGCAGGCAAGACCGAACAGTGTCTGCAGGAGCTGGCCCCACGCAGAGCAACATCCCTGTGCCCGAGCCGGGTGGGCCGACTCGCTCCCCACCCATGCCGGCATTGAACCAGCAGCGGTCATCCATCCACCCGCCCCCCTCGGGATGACAGCTGGGCGCCCATGACGCAAAGGCCCCACTCCTGGCATGACCCAGCCCCAAGCTGTGGCCCCCATGGAGCCTTCCAGCTTTTGGGCCACTGCCTTCAGCTCAGCAGCCTCACGCTGTGCCTGGGACATCCCGGAGGCTGCGCTGTCCCGGGGTGCTCTGGGCACAGCTCACGCTGCTCCTGCGAGCGTGGGGGCCGCCGCACATCTGCTCCCGAGGCCACATAAGATCAGGGCAGCGGTTGGCACAGCACCGAGTCTGCGCCAGCTCTCGCGCCCAGCACGGCCTCTGGTGCTGGATGGCCCTGCCCAGCCGGACAGGGCAGCTGCCCCGTAGGCGAGAGACAGCCACATTCCTGGGCCCCTGGGCAGCGGCACGAGGGAGGCAGCACGGACACAGCTCAGCTTTGTGCTGTGTGTGCAGGGGCGGCGGTGATGGCCAGGGGCTGTGGCAAGTGCCAGTGCCCCTCCCCTCACACGGCGCCCACTTGCCCCATCGGGGCAGCTCCGGCCAGGAGGTCCCAGTGCCACGAGGTCTCTCTCCAGCCCTCGGGCAGTGCCTGAGCCAACAGGCGTGTGCTGCACCCCCTGCACTGACGGGCCAGACCCGGCTGACGAGGCCGTGCCCTGCCCAGTCGGCCCCCAGCCAGCACGGAGCAGCACGGAGCCGTCTGAGGAGGGAGTGTGGTCGGGAGATATCTCTGGCCGCACTGAGCCGATTAGAGCCAATATTAATGCAATAAACTGCACCGGCACAGAGCGGCTCTGCCAGCCACGGATTGGGGTCAGACACTCCTTCCCCGGCCCCTGCCCTGCCCTGCCCTGCCCTGCCCTGAGGAGACACCTGGCAGCCAGACACTGCCCCAGAGGAGGCGTCCGGGCCAAGGCCAGGCCCGGGACCACATGACAGATGGGCACGGCCCAGCCCCAGGCCCGGGGCGACCACGTCTCACAGCTGCAGGGTGCCCGGAGGCCGGCCGCCCCCAGATGCTCAGCGGGGGCATCAAACCTGGCAGGAGGCATTTGACAGAGGAGCAGGGACCCTGGTGCCCTGGGGCAGAGGGAGGGCTGGAGCAAGGGCCAAGGGCAGGGTAGGGGTAGGAGAGGGGCAAGCTGGGCCCAAGGGCAGAGCAGGGAGCCAAGAGGGTGGACAACCGCAAGCCCCAGGGCAGCTGGGTGAGGCTGCGGGCAGGCCTGGCCCGGCCATGCTCCCACTGCCCCCACGGTCCAACGCTGCCCGCGCCCTCCCCGCAGCGCCGAGTACCCCGACCTCCGCAAGCACAACAACTGCATGGCCAGCAGCCTGACGCCCACCATCTACGCACGGCTTTGCGAAAAGGAAACACCCAGCGGCTGGACCCTGGACCAGTGCATCCAGACTGGCGTGGACAACCCTGGGCACCCCTTCATCAAGACTGTGGGCATGGTGGCCGGCGACGAGGAGACCTATGAGGTGAGAGGTACCAGAGCCCCTGGCACCGTGACATGCCCCTGGCACCCCCATCCCAGCCCGGGGCAGCCCAGCCCTGGCCACAGCGCTGCCCAGAGCCCGACACAGAGCTCCCAGCATGGGGCCCCACAGCAGCGCCTGCCCTGCCACGAGGCCTGTTGGGTCTGCACGGATCGACGCCGGGGCAAGAGAACGCAGCTGGCCCCTCGCTGACCTCCGGGGTCAGGCCTCCTGCCACACAGGAACCAGGGCACCAGCAGATGCCTGGGGACTGTGCCCCAGCTCCACCTCCAGGCCCATCCCCAAGGGTGAGGGTGGCTCAATAGGCATCGTTCCCAGGTCATTAGCACCAAAGCCTGGCCTGGGTTTGCAGCTGGGTGCTCCCTGGCCCACTGCAGGGGGGGGGCATACATGCCCCACATCCCAGCGCCCGGGCCTTTCCGCAGCCCTGCACGCGCCCCCTGCTCTGAGCCTCTCTGGGCAGCGCCGCATGGGCTCCCCGGGCTGCTGGCCTGCCTGGCACTGCCCCCTCTCCGGCCCCACAGCCCCTCGCTGGCCTCCCCTGGCTGGCTGCCCCCAGCAGCCGCCTGCCCCACAGCCCTGCCCCGCTCTCACCTCTGCCCTGCCCCACGGCACTTGCAGGTGTTCGCCGACCTGTTCGACCCCGTGATTCAGGAGAGACACAACGGCTACAACCCGCGCACCATGAAACACATCACAGACCTGGATGCCAGCAAGGTGCGTAGCGCGGGGGCACTGCTCTGGGCATGGGGGAGTGGGCATCGCCTGCAGCACAGAGGCCCGAGCAGCCTCCGCTCCAGGCTGGGCTGGGCTGGGGTAGACCTCCACAGCCCCGCAGGGCACTTCCGGGCCTCTTCCTACAGGCACTCCCCGCACCCCGGGGCTTCCCCTCCTCTGCCCCTGCCCTTGCCCCACCCCGCCCGGGTCTCCCCTGCCCCCGCTCCACCCCCAGATCAAGGCAGGGCACTTCGACGAGCGCTACGTGCTGTCCTCACGGGTGCGGACGGGGCGCAGTATCCGCGGGCTGAGCCTGCCGCCTGCCTGCACCCGGGCCGAACGCCGGGAGGTGGAGAAGGTGGCTGCGGAGGCGCTGAATGGGCTCACGGGCGACCTGGCCGGCCGGTACTACCGCCTCAGTGAGATGACCGAGAAGGAGCAGCAGCAGCTCATTGACGTGAGTCCCAGCTGCCCTTGCCCTCGCCTCCCCTGGGGTCCTGCAGCCCTGTCCTGCACCGTGACAGTGCCTGCCCCAGCCCCAGGCCTGGCCCGGTCCAGCCAGGGCTGCTCAGGGACTTCCCAGCGGTGCCACCCTGCGCCCAGCGCCGCCCTGGCCACGTGGACCCAGCTGATGCTCGCTGACCCGGGTCCCCAGGGCTCTGGCGGGGCTGAAGGCCAGCGGCGGGGGGGCCTGTGCTGCCCTCATGCCACTCTCCTCCCCCAGGACCACTTCCTCTTCGACAAGCCCGTGTCCCCCCTGCTGACAGCGGCCGGCATGGCCCGGGACTGGCCCGACGCCCGCGGCATCTGGTGAGGCCCAGCCTGCAGCCAGCACCGGCCACTGGGCTGGGCAGGCGGCCAGAGGGCATGGGGGGATGGCAGGCTGCCCAGTGGGAGCACCCCGCATGCCAGGCACGGCCCCCCCACGTCTCCCCCTGTGACACGGGCAGTCCTGGGCAGCAAGCCACTCACCCGGGGGCAGTCCTCGCACCCATCCCAGCACCCGGGAGTGCACGCAGCCCCCTTTATCCCTCTGCATGCACCGAGCGTGTAACATGCCCGTGCAGACCCACACCCCCCACGTAACGGCCAGTCTCCCACACGCACTGCGCAACCACCCTGCACATGCCAGCTCTGCACGGCCACACCATGCAGCACGCAGCCTCCATCGCCCTGCACGGCCATGAACCCCGCCATATAGCCACCCCTGCACGCTCTCCAGCCTAGCCCCACACACGCACACTTGTATAACCACCCCTGCACACACGTGCGCTCTAAAACCTACCCCCCACACACGAGTGCTTGTGTAACCACCCCTGCGTACGCTGTGTGGCCAGCCCCTACACCCCCCAGTCTGTGCACCTATACACTCTGTACCCACCCTCCCCTCACGTCGCATAACCCCCGCAGTGACCCCCGCCCAGCCGATAACCAGCCTGGCCCCGAGCGCTGCCCGCTCCACACCCCCTGCCGTGCACCCCCGCTCCCTCGTCAGCCACGCTGCCAGGGCCTGGGCACGCGCTGCCCGCTGCTCCCCACCCCCACGCTGTCAGGCAGCCTGTGAGCAGAGCTGCACACGTGTACGTGCCATGCCCACGTCCTACCCCCTGGGGCGGCCCCACTGTGGTCACACACGACGGGCACGTGCCTCAGGCGTGGCTGCAGCCGTGCCCGGGCCGGCCTGCCTGGCGCCTTGTCTGGGGGCAGGTCGAGGTGGGTGGGGAGCAGCCGAGGGCTGGGGGGGGCACATGGCCACAGATGCTGATGGGCCACCCTGCCCAGGCACAACAACGAGAAGACCTTCCTGGTGTGGGTGAACGAGGAGGACCATACCCGCATCATCTCCATGGAGAAGGGTGGCAACATGAAGCGGGTCTTTGAGCGGTTCTGCCGTGGCCTGAAGGACGTGAGTCCTGGGTGGGCGGATCGGGACGGGGGGCATGGGGGGCGGCCCCTCTCTCTGGTGCCGCATGTCTGCGGGGGCCGAGGGGGACCCCCGGGCGGCCCAGCCCCGTGAGGCCTGGGGGCTGCTGACGGGCTGCGGGTGCCTCTCGTAGGTGGAGCGGCTGATCCAGGAACGGGGCTGGGAGTTCATGTGGAATGAGCGGCTGGGATACATCCTCACCTGCCCCTCCAACCTGGGCACTGGCCTGCGTGCAGGCGTCCACATCAAGCTGCCGCTGCTCAGCAAGGTGGGGCCGCGCTGGGGGCTGGGGGCTGGGGCCAGCCTGGCACGGAGCTGGCGTCGTGCAGCACTGGGTGCAGGATCAGGGGCTCTCAGGGCACAGAGGAGCAGACCTGCCCCGACCCTGGAAGCTGCCCGCCGGGGGGCTCCCAGCACCCAGCACTGCCCGCCAGCTCCCAGGAGCAGTGCGGGGCATGGGTGGCTACGGCAGGAGTTCGCCTTTGCCTGGTCTCTGGACATCCCCGGTGTTGACACCACATGTGCTCCGGTCCAGGACAACCGCTTCCCTAAGATCCTGGAGAACCTGCGACTCCAGAAGCGTGGGACAGGGGGTGTGGACACGGCCGCCACGGGCAGCATCTTCGACATCTCCAACCTGGACCGCCTGGGGAAGTCGGAGGTGGGTGCTGAGCCACGGCAGCAGGGCTGCACATCGTGGGCACGGGGGCACGCATGGGCACGGGGACGGGGCAGTACAGATGGGGGCTGGTCACAGCTGGATGAGCCAGGTGCTGGGCCACAGGCGGTGCTAGACCAGGCCGTGCTGTGCGGGGCAGGGGTGGGAGCCGACCAGCACCCTGCAGCGGCAGCCGCCACCACGGCCCCTCTGGTGTCTGGCCTGTGCAGGTGGGCGAGGGCTTGGGCGGGGGCAGCAAGGGCCACGCATGCCTGGGGGACCAGGACCCCATGAAGGAGCATGGTGGCAGGAGAGCGCGGGGCCCAGCCGCCCGCCCCGACCCACCCCGTGCCCTCTGGCCGCAGGTGGAGCTGGTACAGCTGGTGATTGATGGTGTGAACTACCTGATCGACTGCGAGCGACGGCTGGAGCGGGGCCAGGACATCCGCATCCCCTCACCTGTGTCCCAGTTCAGGCACTAGCCCGGCCCCGCCGGCCACAGCACCTGGAGCGCCGCCCCCGTAGCCCGCGTGGCCCCACGCCCCGCATGCCCCAATGCTCTGCGCTACCCCCAACGCACTGCACCAGCCTCCATAAACCGCTCGCTGCTGTGACCCCGTCTCGCACTCTGGTTCTTCAGCGCCTGCAGCCCCAGCCAGGGATACCCCAGCCCAAGGCCTGCAGCTGCAGCTCCTCCTGCCCTGGCAGCCATCACCCAGCCATAGCCAGGGCCCCGTGCCCAGAGGGCAGCGGGCAGCTTCATCCCCGGAGCAGGCAAGAGGCCCTGGTGCAGCTGCCTGGAGCAGTGCCCAGCGCATGAGGGGCACTGGCTCCCACCCCAGGGCCTGCAGGAGCCCTAGCCCAGGGCACGGTCCAGCTGCAGGACGGAGCAGCTCCCGCCAGGCCGGACCCATGCCTCGCCCCCACCAGCTGCAGCAGGACACGGCACAGCAAGCGGCAGGCAGGGCAGCCGGTTTATTACAAACGTGGGCACGGACGGCGCTTAGAGGAGGTGAGAAAGCAGGCCGAGGACAAGCACCAGGGCAGGGTCCGACGGGGGCCAGGCCACGTTCCTGCCTGTGGGCAAGAGCAGGGAGGTCCATGAGGGCCAGGCAAGGCTGGGCCAGGCCCGTGTGCTGTGGTGCCATCACGCACAGGCGGGCGGCTTTGGGTCCCGCAGGGCAGGGCAGGGGGCGGCTGCTGGTGAGACCCAGGGGGCAGGAAGGCAAGGGCAGGCCAGGTGCCTGGCCCCACATGGAGCATGTGCTGGGCCTGATCCCCTGGGCGGGGAAGACTGTGGGCTGCACCAAAGGGAGAGCCAGAGGGTCCTGCTGCTCAGCCCCATGGCACGGCAGGAGCTGGGGCACCGCAGCAGCCATGGCTGGGGCAGGGGGCTGCTGCCTCCAGCATGCGGGTGTGGGGGTGCAGCCCCAGCACACGGGCGGGAGCAGAGGCAGCATGCAGAGGGTGCGTGCAAGGGACCGTGCAGGGCGCTTACCCCGGGCATCCGGCACCAGCTCCCCCTCATACTGGGCACTGGCGACTGCCTGGCGTTGCTCGGCACTGAGCAGCTCATACTGCTCAGGGGTCACGGCCACGGCCTGCGCGCTGGTGAGGGCGAGCAGCTGGGCCGAGCGGAAGACCACCTGCAGGGTAGCGGCGGCGCGGCTCAGGCCCCGGGCACTGCTGGATCGGGCCCTAGGCCAGCAGGCATAGAGCTCAGCCGGCCAGCGCCCAGCGCCCCGGTGCTGCCCCAGGGACAGAGCCCAGCCCCTGGCACCCAGCGCCACGAAGGGTCCAGTCCCTCGTTCGTCCGGCGCCTAGGCTCTGCCCGTCTGCTGGATTTCTGCATCTGCTGCACCACGACAGCAGCCCCCAGCCCTGGGCCACACGCCCTCACCCACAAGCCCCGCTGCGCCCCCCACGGCTGCTCCTGCGGGCACCGAACAAGGGTCCCAGGGGCAGGGCTGGGGGCAGGGAGAAGCGGGCACGCTTCTGTGTAACTCACCAAGAATTTGGGGGCAGGGATCCCGGCGACGGCCAGTGGGGTCAGGGCCCGGATCTGCTCGGGGACGAGCGAGGACAGCTCAATGTCCTGGAGCCCGGCTGGGGGTGGCACAGAGGAGGCAGGTCAGGTCTGTGGCTGGCGCCTGCACCCACGGCAGGACCTGGCCAGGGCAGCCGGGAGCAGGGAACGGCATGGGGCTGGGGGGTCCAGGGGCCCGCTCTGTCCCGGGGGGAAGGCAGCATATGCGGGTTCTGGGGGCTGGCCCAGGGGGTCTCATGGGGGGGCCTGTCCCGTGCACCACGACACGCTGGGACACCAGGTCATTCCTTGCACCCTGCGGCCCACCCGCCGCAGACTGCCTGCTCCCGGTTGCCTCCAGCCCCGCGGCCTCCTCACCCGCCAGCGTCCCGATCTCGGTGAAGATTTCAGGGCCCCAGCTGTTGGCGGGGCCAAAGGCCGAGCTGGATGTCAGACGTGCAGCCAGCGCCTCCATCTGCCCCTCCGAGCAGCTGTGCTTCAGCGAGCCCAGGAAAGGGGCAGCCTGGCTGTGGGGCAGGGAGACACCAGTCAGACTCACCCGGGCGCCCAGGGAAACCCCCCACCCCACCCCACCCCACCCCTCCCGCAAGATGCCGCATGTCTGGTACCTCCCAGCTGTCACCAGCGCCCGGCTCCCGAACAACCCCCAGTCCCCAAACCCGACCTGAGCTCCCAGCTGTCCAGCATCTGGATCTCGTCCTCCCGGAGCCCGCACAGCAGGTGCCCGAGGGCAGCCAGCTCCGGGAGCCCCAGGCCCCGCGCACCGCCCCCTCGCTGCCGCAGGAAGCTGGAGACAGCTGCCCACATCTGAGGGGAGAGGGGCCGCGGTCAGCCAGCACGGTACACACACGCACACGCACGCCTGTGCACATGCTCCCCCAAAACACATGCACACACATGCCACCCTCATCTATGCACATGCACTCACATGCACATGCTGTTCCCCTACTCACAGGCACACACGTGCCTGCTGCCCCCCAAGACACACACGTGAACATGTGCAGGCACACAAACACTGTCCCCCCCCTCCAAAAACAGGCATGTGCACGTGCATCTGCACATGCACATGCCTGCCATCCCCTGTAGCAGGCAAGGGGCAGGTGCCTTCCTGCAGTCAAGGCCTCACCTGCTTCGCCGTCCAACCCTGCAGGGCCCCCAGGGTGGACAGGGCCCCCCAGTCAGCGAGCTCCATGTCCTGCAGCTCCCGCTCGCTCAGCTGCGTGGCCAGCAGGCCCAGCTGCAGCGTCTGCACTGGCCTCAGCACCCGGGGGTTTCCAAACAGCTGCATGGCACCAGCGTGGCTCAGCACTGACCCCGCCACAAGCCACCAGCTCCACAGCGCTGCCACCAGGCCCCTGGCTGCATGGCCCGGTCCCCCCGCATTGGTGGCAGCTAGGATCCTGGCCCAGGCTGCACCCCCTTGGCCGCTCTCACCTGCTTGGCCTTGAGCAGGGCGGCGCGGCGCTGGCTGGGGGAGAGCGCGGGGTCCTGGCTGATGAGCTCAAGGCAGCCCTCAAAGTGTGCAGGCGCCATGGCGGCAATCTGGGCGGCGCTCCAGGCCGCAGGGAAGGTGGCGCGCAAGTCAGCGCAGCTGGGGATGGGGTCTGCGAGGCAGAGAGAGCATCCAAAACACCCCCGGGAGCACTACCCATTTCCCCTTGCCCGTGCTGCCGGGGGGCAGGGGTCTGGCAGGGGGCACGCGCGGGTTGGGGGGGGGCAGCGAGCTGGTACTGCGCTGGGGCACGGGAACGGTGCGTCAGGGGCCAGGAGGGGGTGACACTAGCAGTGCCCTGAGCGGCCTCACCTCGGCCTCCCGGCACGTGGCTCCTGACGAGCCAGGACACCAGGGCATCCCGCGAGCTCCTGCCCTCGGGCCGGGCACCGGGCAGGTAGCAGAGCCGGCCCAGCTCGCTCCGCTCCCAGGCCCGCTGGCTCTGCAGCAGCTGCTCCAGCGTGTCTCTGCTCAGCAGTGCCTGGAGAGAGCAGGGCAGCGCGTTGCCGGTGAGCGGCGCTGGGCCAGGCCAGCAGAACCCGTGGCCCCCGGTGCGGTCAGCAGGGGCACGGGGCAGGCGCCGTCTCACCCTGGGGACGTGCCGGGCGCTCTCCTCTGGCAGCAAGAACACCAGGCGGCCCAGCTGGGCCAGGTCCGGGGGGCCCCAGTCCTGTGGCGGCCTGCAGGAGGAGGGTGCGAGTGAGCAGCGTAGCTGGGGGGCCGGGGCCGGGGCTGGGGCCGGGGCGCGGGGCCTACCCCAGTGCACGCCTCGAGAGCAGCAGTTGTCCTAGTGTGGTGGCGAACTCATCCGAGAGGCAGGCGCCCTGCAGCGTCTCCAGCCGCAGCAGCAGGCTCTCGGGCCGGATCCGGGCAGCGCTGTCTCGGTCCAGGAAGCCCAGCAGCGGGCCCAGCAGGTCCAGGACCTCCCCCGGGATCTCGGGCTCCAACGGGGACCGCTGGCAGGGCAGAGCGTGGCGGGTGAGGTCCCCCGCGCCCTCTGCACTGCCCCCTCCCCGACCGGCCCTTACCAGGAGCTGCAGAGCCCGGCGGGCCAGGGCGGTGCGGCGGTGGAGAGGCAGCGCCAGCAGGCTCTGGGGGTGGCTGCTCACGTGGTCCAGAACCAGCCAGAGCGAGTCGTTGGGCAGCCGCTCGACCAGCTTCACCCTGCGGGAGCCACGGAGGCCATGCTGCAGCCAGCAGCCCCGGGGGAGGGGGCCTGCGGGCACCGGGGGGGCACCAGGCATGACTGCAGCAGGCGCTGCCCGCAGGCACCGGGGCTGCGCTGGTGCCTGGCAGGATGCTGCGGGGAGCCGGCTTGGCTCCAGGGCCAGGCCCTGCCCATGGCACTTGGCCCCTGGGAGCTGGAGCTGCTGCCCGCCCACATCCCCCAGCCTGGCGCTCCCACGTGCTGCTCGGCCCGGCTAGGCCGTGGGACACGGGGCGGCTGCAGGGAGAGGTGTCCCCATGGCTTTGGGGGGCGAGGGGAGGGGGCCATGCCGGGCACCTACGGTAAGTCCACGAGGAAGGCAGGTCCCAGCTGCGCCAGCTCCTCGGCCGTGGGTCCCGGGCGCCAGCGGATCTCCTCCCCGATGCAGTGCCGCTGTGGAGCGCACCGCTGTGAGCCAGGGCCCGGCGGCAGTGGGCGGATGTGGGGGGCTCCGGGCACCAGGCCAGGAGCTGGGGGACGACGAGCTTCTTACCAGGCTGGCGGGCAGGCGGCCGGGCTGTGCGTAGAGCGTGCCGAGGATGCCCAGGAAATCGGGGCGCCGGCTGCAGCGGTGCAGGGTGGTGCAGTCCATGCCAGCTGCCAGCGTGCCCAGCGCCCTGGTGAGCACCGGCACAGCTGCACTTCGGCCGCTCCTGCTGGCTCTGGGGCCCAGCCAGACCCCCCCACCATCACCGGTCTGACCCCTGCCCACCCCGCCCCCCCCCCCCCTGCAGGCTCTGGGCAACAGCTGGCTGGTCCAGACCGGCACCCTGGGCCAGGCTCTGCTGGGGCCTCCCTCACCAGACCGAGTCTTGGGTCACGTTGGCACCGGCTCCCCCCGTCCCTCCGCGCAG
>NW_005842464.1:497815-500131 GCF_000455745.1 Alligator sinensis
AGCGGGGCAGCCACGCCGGGGCGGCACTCGCCTGGGCGGGCGTCAGTGGCGCGGCCTGCAGCTCCGGCAGCAGGGCGCTCACCTGGGCAGGCGACAGGCGCTGCAGGAAGCCCGTGCCCAGCTCAGGGACAACCCCCCTCCAGGCCTGCAGCTCCTGCGGCTCCACAGCCTCTGGGCCCGCCAAGCGCAGCAAGTCAGCCAGTGCATAGGTGACCTGCAGGAGATAGAGGTGCTGTGAGCCCAGCGCACCCAGCACCCCCATCCTGTGCTGGGGGTGGTCCCATGGCCCGCACGCCGAGCTGCAGCGTCCGAGGGAGCAGAGCGGCTCTGCCAGCCAGCAGCCCTGGAGCCGCAGCCCCAGCAGCTCCCCTACAGCTCAGCTCCAGGCCCAGCCAGCGCATGGGCATGGGCCAGGGCAGGGGCGCTCTCAGCAGCCTCCCAGCCAGCCTGGCACCAGGGGCTGGGCAGGGCCAGGGCACATGCAGGCGGCTGCACCCCCAGGAGCTCCCTCTGCCCTCGTGGGGGCTCCAGCACAGGCTGCTCCTAAAGGGTGACTGCCCTGCACAGGAGCCCGGAGCACGGTCCCCTGCTGCCAGGCTGCCCGAGACAGGCCCTACGCTGGCTCACCTGCCCGTGCGGGGGCAGTGTCCCGTCCGCGGCACACGCCAGCAGGCTCTGCTCCACAGGCCCCCGTGGGTCGCGCAGCGGCGCCAGGGCCTGCAGCTCCTCAGGGCTCAGGAAGCAGGCGAGGGTCCCGATGCTGGGGACGGGGAGGTATGAACAGGGGCTGCAAGCCTGGAGCCCCGGAGCAAGGCCTGGTGCCCGTGGCCTGGCAGCAGCGCAACCCTGGTGCCCCCACAGGCAATGAGGTGATGACACGCCCCCGCATGCTGCTGCATCACGGAGCTGCCCCCGGGCGGCCATGCTCACCTGCGCACCTGCTCCTCACCCGCCCCGCGGCTCCTGTTGATGAGGCTCCGCGCTACGTGGCGCCCCTGTGCCAGCCCCAGTCGCACGTCCTGCCAGCCGTCCGCCAAGCCCTGCACCTGGGGCACAGACGGGTGAGCGCGCTCCAGGGGCCGGGGCAGAGGAGCAGCCTCACAAGGGCCAGGGACACCTGTGAGAGCTCCGCGGGGGCAGTGGCCAGCACCCAGGACCAGGCCCTGCCCCGGGCGCCCACCTGCTGGGGCGTGAGCTGCATGAAGCGTCGCAGGGGCAGGTGCGGCAGCAGCGGGCCAGGTGCGGCAGCAGCGGCTGCAGGGCACGCAGCAGCGCCGGGGGCCAGGCAGGTATGTCCCCCAGCGCTGGGGCCTGCAGCAGGCGCTGGGCGAACGCGCTCTTCTGCGCCCGCGTCATGCGTCCGCTGTGGCTCTGGAGTGCGGCCAGGCTGGGGACGGACAGCCGGAGCGTTAGAGGTCATGCCCTGCATGCGGGCCCTGCATGCGGTGCTCAGCCCTGAAGCGGGCACCCACCCCTGCCCGTGAGTGCCAGGCGGGCCCGGGCTGCGGCACCAGATCCACGCTCCAGAGCATGGCTGCTTGTGGCACGGCCCAGGCAGAGCAGCCCACGGCCGGCCGGTGGCTCTGGACAGCAGGGACGCAGGAGGGGTGCGCCCAGGGCCAGCTGGGAGGTGCTGAGAGGCACGGGCTCAGGCTGCAGGGCATGCTCGGGGCATGGGGCAGGTCCCGGGGCCATGCCCGGGCGCTCACACGCTCTCGTTGGCCAGGAGGGCAGGCGGGAAGCTGGAGATGTCGGAGGCCGACAGGAAGGGGATGAACTGCGACAGGTCGACGGGCGTCAGCGGTGGGAAGCGGCGGAGCAGCAGCGCGGTCAGTGACTGCAGTGCACCCTCATCTGCTGCTGGCACCTGCGGGGTGACGCCAGTGCTGAGCCGGGCCCAGCCAGGCACCGCGGCACGGCCCAGTGCCCCTTGCCCCGTCCCAGCCCCGTGGCCCACGTCCCACCTGCAGCCGGTGCCAGGTGCGGTGCATAAGCGACAGGAACTGCCTGGCGGCCTGACCCTCCACCGACAGCAGCAGCTCGTGCAGGCTCTCCGGGGGCATCTGCAGGTACTCCTGTGGGCACCCAGCCCCGCGCGTCACCAAACCCTGCTCGGGAGCTGGCACGGGAGAGCCCAGGACCCGGAGCCCCATGGACACCGTGTGCCAGGGGCAGGGGATGGCTGGGGGTCCAGCCCGGGGGCACCGGGGGAATCGGTACCTGCACCAGCAGCTCCATGGCCGGGGCGCCCTCCTCACGCTGGATCAGGTCCCAGAGCACGGGCTGCGGGAGGGGAGGGGAGGGGAAGGGAGGGGA
>NW_005842464.1:500173-501215 GCF_000455745.1 Alligator sinensis
GGCTGCCCGGGCCCTGGGGCTCTGCCCAGAAGGCAGCAGCTCCATGCCCACGGGGATCAGCTCCAGCCCAGCCCCTGGCACTACCACGCACGAACCAGCAAGGGCCAGGCACCTTCATCAGCTCAGGGTCCCTGCGGAGCTGGCACTGGCAGCCCCACAGTGCCTGATGCAGCCCGGCCAGGGCACCCCAGCCCTGCACAGTGACCTGGGAGCCGATCTCTCCCCGGCTCCACCTGCTCACAACGCGCAGCTGCCCGAGCTGGGAGCGAGGACGGCCGGCCCAGCCACAAGCCCCATGGGAGGGCGCTGCTGGTGCAGCTGCACGGAGCTGGCTGCTGGCTGCCCACAGAGCAGGAGGGGTCTAGCAGCCACCCACCCTCACAGCCGCCTGCCCCAGTCGCTAGCTCAGCACCAGCCTCCTCCCGGGCCCTGCCTTCCCCTCCTGCACTCTCCCAGCACCGTGCAGGGGGGGCAGGCAGCTAAAGTGCCCCTGTCTGCACACACACACGTGACCGTGCCACAGTTGCACCCCCTCCCGCTAGTGCCACTGCAAACATGGGCAGGGCTGGGCCCCGTGCAGCTTGGGCAGCAGGGCTGAGCGGTGCACCCGAGCTGGGAGCCCGCACGCCCTGCCCGCCGGCCCCTGTGGCCCAGCCCTGGCCATGCGCGGGGAGCAGCACTCACGCCAAAGCAGCTCAGCAGCTCCTTCTTGGTGGCAGGGTCTTGCTCCTGCTCCAGATAGCGGCCCAGCGCCTGCAGGATGCTAAGGGAGGCGTTGGGCCGCAGCGAGGCCCAGAAGGAGCCGTTGTCGAGCAGGCTGGAGAGCAGGATGGCCTCGCCCAGCGGCCCCTGTGCAGCCCGCGCCCCCGCGCCCAGCTCCGGCAGCGCCAGCACGAAGCGCAGCAGGCGCAGCAGGTAGTTCACGTTGAGCAGCCAGCGCGCCGTGTCCTCCTCGCACCAGGCCAGCCGCGACACCACCTCCAGCAGGTAGGACACGGGGGCCTCGCACAGCCGCGCCGCCTCCACCTGGGGCGACAGCGGC
>NW_005842464.1:501384-502136 GCF_000455745.1 Alligator sinensis
AGTGCCGGGGGGCTCCCGCCCGCCACAACAGCGGCGCAGGGGTCAGCACTCGGGGGTGGCGTGGTGCTCAGCGCCTTGGCCTGCAGCCGGTGGCCGTGGCAGAGCCGGGAGATGCCAGCACTGGTCTCGGTGGGCAGTCCGTGCAGGCTTGCGTTGTTGCACAGCCAGCGCACCCAGAGAGTCTGGTTCTCCAGGAAGCAGCTCCAGAAGCCTTCGGGGCTGAGCGGGGCTCCGCGGAGGGCCTCCAGGCAGCCGCCGTGCTTCGGCACCGCGACCTCGGGCGCTTGGTGGGACAGGTTGGCACACAGCTCCTGCAGACGGGGCTGGTGGCGGCTGGGCAGGTCGCGCAGCGTGGCGTTGCTGCAGACCGTGGCATTGAACTGGGCCGGGAAGTGCTCCCAGCAGGCCCGGGCCCAGACTGAGCCCCACTCGGCCGCGTGCACCAGGAGGTACCAGGCAGCGTCGGAGCACGTGGTCCCCAGGTCAGAGGCCGTGGGGCTGGAGGCGCTGGAGCCATCCACGTGGTTGCAGTAGAGGTAGAGGGTGAAGTTGGAGACACCTGGCAGCCCTGGCGCCGAGCTGTTGCAGACGGACTCCAGGTCAGCCAGGATCCGCGCCTCGCCCCACGGCTCAGGCAGCGCCCGCTTGGCCATGGGCCGGGGCCGGCGGGGCTCCGCCGCGGGGTGCATGCAGCGCAGGAGGGGCGGCGGGGACGGCAGGGGCCCGGTCGCGAACCCCAGCGCCTCCGCGTC
>NW_005842464.1:503696-509137 GCF_000455745.1 Alligator sinensis
CGGGCGCGCCCCCGCGCTGCCCCCTCCCACAGGCGGCAGCCGGTCCCCGGCGTGGGGGCCTGGAGCCCAGGTCCCCACCCCTGCCCTTCCCGCACTGAGCTGCCTGGGTCCTCGTACCCCATGCGTTCACCCCCAGGACTCACTGCCTGCGGCGGCACGGAGCCCAGAGCCCGTGGGGCTGGCGGGAGGAGTGGGCACCCCCGTGCCCGCCAGGATCACCTGCTGCATGGAGAGCAATAGCTGTGCCCTGCCCCAGTGGGGCAGACCCCCAGGGTCCAGCTCTGCCCAGGCACCAGGGTCCGGGCTGCGCAGTCCCGGGAGGAGCGGGGTCAGGAGCAGCCAGGCGAGACGGGAGGTCCCAACAAAAGTCCCAGAACGGGCCTGACCTGAGGCTGGCTGAGTCTGTGGCCGGACCCTGCCGTCCTGGCATCGGCCTGCCTGCCGCCACGGGCTGTGTGGTCCCCACTCTCTGGGCCCAGCACCCCCGAGCCCCTGATCCCTGCAGCCTGGCGCTCACCGGGGGCAGGGAGGGAGCGTGGGGGCAGCAGCAGCAGCATCCAGACCCCCCCCAGGAAAGCAGCCATCTCTCGTCCTGGTCCTAGGGCCGGGGGCTCCGGCCGGGAGCTGAGACACGGGCAGCGGTGGCTGCTGCAGAGCCGGGAGCGACTGCGTGGGCTGTCACCGGAGCCGGGGGCACTGGCCCGCTTACCTGATCCCTCCCTGCCGTCACCGAGCATTACTTACAGCCAGGAAGGACCCAGGAGGACTCACTTTACACTTTCCACAGGCGAGGGGGGGGAGCCAGGCCCTGCCGGGCGGGCGGGTGGGGACAGGGGGTGGGCTGCCTGGTGTGCAGCAGCTCTGCTACAGCCTCCCGGTGAGGGACGCTGTCACATCACTTAGCTGGGGGCTGCGGCCCCTTTGTGGGTGGTGCAGGCCCAGCCCTGGGAGGGAGGGAGGGAGGGGGGGGCACGAGAGGAAATGAAGCCGGGCGGGGGGGGCAGGGAGCCCCTGCATGAGGCAGTGGGTGCGGACCCCAAGCTGCGCATAGCTCAGGGGCTGCAGCCGGGTCCCCCCGGGCCTGGGAGAAAGAACCCACCAGGTGGGTGCACCGTTGCTGCAACACGGCCCCCGGCCCCAGCAGGGACTGGGCACGCCGGGCGCAGGCCCCCAAGGCACGCCCCGTTCACACTGCTGCAGCCCGGCCCTGCGCCCTGGGGCTCAGCGCAGGACCCCCCGCACGCACAGCGACGGTCCTTGCCCGACCCCGCGCCGGGCTGGGCCCCGACAGCTCGTCCGAACCGTAACCTGAGGCCGGCCCCCCCGGCCGCCGGTGCAGCCTGTGCCACCGCTGCTGGCCCAGCCCCACGCCCAACAATGCGCCTGCTCCATTATTGATGCCTCGGGAACGGCCGCACGGCTGCATTCACCAGCAGAATAGCAGATGGGAAGGTGAAACCGCCGGGATCGAGCCGACTGCCCCCCCGCCCCGTGCCAGGCTTGTCGCCCAGGAAGCAGCCAGGCTGGGCAGGGGGGCCAGGGCCAGGGGCCAGGTATCTTCCTCCAGCCCTTGCTGCCCTCGCAGCCCCCTTGCATGGGCACCCTGTGCCCGACGGGCCACGAGCCACAGCCTGCTGTGCCACCATGCCCACGCAGCCAAACCAGCGCGGTGCCTGGTGACTGCCAAGGATGCTGCTCCTTGCCCTGGCCCCCAGCACCCATGGGAGCGTGGCTATGTGGGCCAGTGGCAGGAGGGGCAGGAGGCAGCCAGGCCCCGGGCATCTGCTCCCGGCCCAGCCAGGCCCGGAGGGGGAAAGCCCGCAGCGTCTGCTGGGACCAACACAGCACGTGGCTGCAATGCCACCCTTGGCCCAGCAGCCAGGAAAGGTCAGTGCCACAGGAGCCTCTGCGTAGCTCCCGTCCCCACTGCCTGCCCTGCCCAGGCCCGGCCCGGGGATCTGCCCGCACCCAGGAGGGCATCTCCATCTGCTTGCAGGGGGTGAAGAGGCAGGATGAGGGCAGGACGTGCTCCTGACAGCACCCCACAGCATCCCGTCTGGGGGTCAGCAGGGCCGGAGAGCTCATGCCTGCAGCGCCCGAAGGGTGACGTCTGACTCACTGTCACTCACTGGCGGTGACGAGCTGCTCCCATTCCCGTGACCAGGGAGCACTGAGCCCGCCACCTTTTCCAGCGGGTCTCATGTCACCGGCATGGCCTGGCCCTGGCCCTGGCCCTGGCCCTGGCCCTGGGTGGGGACCAATGCGGGTGGGTGTGACCCCAGGGACTGGAGGCTGGCTCCTCTGGCAGTGCCCACGGGATCCCTGCCCCCTCGCAGGCTGCAGCCACCTCTGCCCCTCGCTCTACCGGGACCTGGCCCAGACCCTGGCCGCAGCTCCCCACAGCCCAGCCAGACCCTCCCCCAACCCCACCCCCACCGCAGATCCCGGATCTGCTTCAGATAAGGGCCACAAAGGGTCAGGAGGCAATGGGGGAGGGGAGCAAGGAGGCAATGGGGGAGGGAAGCAAGGGTCGAGAGCCTTGCTCTCCCAGCCCCTGTGCTGCGGCCACAGGAGGCAGGACCGACCCTGTGCATTGCCATGCAAGCCCCCAAGCCCAGGGTTTCTGCCCAGCACCACTCTGCAGGGGCAGGGGCAGGGGCAGGGGCAGTCACCCTTCCTGCTTCAAGGCAGCAGTCTCCAACCAGGGCGCAGAGGGATTTTCCCAGGACCGTGTGGCAGGAAGCACCCAGGGCTGCACCCCCAGCCTGCAAGCCTCTGGCTGCTGCGGGGACAAGCCCCAGCACCCCAGTCTGCAGAGACCCTTGTCCCACTGGGGCCAGGCGCCCCGGGCCCGCGGGGTCCTCTGCCACACTCCGCTGGGGGATCCCAGCCGCTCTGCTCTCTGGGGCTCCTCTGCCAGGAGGTGGGATGGGATGCCAGAGTGTGGTTGGGGTACACAGGGCAGGGCAGGGGGTGCCACGGGGCAGCTGGTTCTGGCGTCCCTGCTGATGGGCACAGCTCGCCTGGGCTCTGCGCTGGGTTTCCTACACAGGCAGAGCAGATGCCAGGGCCGGTGACTCATGAAGAGGCATTAATAACCCGTCTGCTGCTGGACATGGCACTGATACTTTCAGCCTGGCTTCAGAGAGATGGCGCTGCCCTTAGCAGGGGGGCTGGAAATGGTTCCCCAGTAAAGAGGATCCAGTCCCAGAGCCAGGCCCAGTGCTGCTCCTGACTGCCCTCGGCTCAGGGAGCAAGCAGGGAGCAGCAACCAAACCTCCCAAACCCCCCCCCCCCCCCCCCAAGCTGGCACTGTCTGGAAACACCAGATCATTACGGCAGATGTGAGCAGGGTCGCGATGCATATGCAACCGCAAGATGCATATGCAAGCCGTGGCAGTGAAAGCAGGACAGACAGAGCAAGAAGCCTTCCTCCTGACCCTGCAGGCGCTCGTGCCCAGCACCAGCCAGCTAATTCAGGGAAGGAGGCTCTCTAGGAAACTGCACAACTTCCCGTGGAGCCCTGGAGATGGGCACCATCGCTTACGCGCAGCAGCCTCTCGTGGGAGCAGACAAACGGGGCTGCCTGCCTGAAAGTCACTGGGACCCGGGTTATCACGAGCTGGGTGCTGGCGACCAGGCAGATTTGGTGCTGGGAGCCCTGAGGGTTTGCACCATCTTTTACTGGACCAGCAGAAGCCAGACAGGTTCTACTTTTCAGTCACAAACGCACAACTTGCAAATCAGATGCAGACCTAGAAGGGAGCTGCTGGTCACAGCTGCGCTCCCAGGGCGCCTGACAAAAGTTCAATGGAACAAGATAAATACTGTACGTGGCAAAGCGAGGAAAACGTGGACTGTGATTGCCAGAGCCACCGCTCAGGAGAATAGCAGAAAATGACTGATGTGACCAGCACGTGGCAGCCAGGGCAGCTTGCTCCCAGCCCAGGGGGCAAGTCTCAGTGCTAGACTGGATTCTGCTCAGGCTGGTAAGCCCTGCAGGGTTATAGGAAAAGACACTGACAGTGACACGGGGAGGTCACTTAGACCTGAGTAGAACTAGGGACATTTTATACGGGCTTCAAATGCACAGAGAAATCAAGAAATATGTCAAGGCTTTTGTACATGCCGAATACACAGACCTAGTCAAGCAAAAGAGCCCAGGCTGCTGCTGGTATAACTGCCCCTTGAACAAAGTAGGCCCAGAATTATTTACATCAGCTGGAAGAGACGACACGCACGCCCCGAGCTACAATTCTGTCTCCTGTGACGGCCTCTCTACGAGACGGTACGGCTCAACAGGCGGCTGTCGTGGCCACTTCTTCTGACACTGCACCCCAGACAGCGACACCTGACCACAGACTGGGGCTTAGTGTGCACGAGTCCACTGACCAGTGGGGCTTTCCCCCTCTGTTTCAGTGGGCTTGGGACCAGGCACGAGGGAAAAGCCAAACGCAGCAACAGGATTTGGGGTCCAACAGGTGCCGCGACTTCAGGAACACGACACACCAGCCTACGATGGAAATCAGTGGTGGCCTCCAGCGCTGCCCATGCCCCAAATCTGTAACCAGAAGTAAGAGGCAAAAGTCTCTGCAGCTTCCCAGAAGGACGGAGAGAGTCAGACTCAAAGGGAAGCAGGGCTGGGCGGGACCTCTGGAGATCGCATCTGCAGCCGTGTCCAAGCCACCCAGACAAGCCTTTGTCTGACTCATTCCTGCAGTGACACAATGGACCCTGCAGCTACAGGGCACATGGTCCAAGGACACCAAAACCGCCGTCACGTAACCCTAACCTACCATGAGGGCTCTCACTGCTCCCAGGTTGTTAAAATATGCTGCAGAGTCCCCAGGCCTCGGCAGAGGAAGGCAAACCCCCCCAGTCTGCACCAGTCTGACCAGGGGAAATCCCTTCCTGCCCCAGCATGAATGCTGCGTGCCCCCGGAGGCTGGAGGGGCTTGGCGACCACCCGCAGGCAGCCGTGGTGGTGTCAGCGGGGGTGGGTGATCACCTGCAGACGCAGGGGCCAGCGGCGATTGGAGACGTTGCTGGCAGTGTGGGCAGGAAGGCGGGGAGGTGGTGGTGAGCTGCAACCCCCCACAAGCACCGCCACCAGTGTTGGTGGCACTTTTTCCCGGGGGTGTGCCGCCAAGCTCAGGGGGTGCATATGCACCCGCGTTCACCCGCTACACATCGCCAACGTGCCCCAGCGCAGCATGGGTCCCAGCCTGGGCAAGACCCGCCAGCAGCAGCATCAGCACAGCCCAGCCCAGCCTCCACAGCCTCCAGCACAGCGGCGGCCCGGAGGGAGGTGAAAAACCCGAGCCCCGGAGCTGGAGTTTGCCATTTCGCTCGAGGAGGTGTTGGGGGGGGCGAAAGCCGCGGGCCGGTGCCAGGCCGGACCCGACAGACCGAGCGGGGCGACCGGCGCCCGCGAGCCCCGC
>NW_005842464.1:510001-512428 GCF_000455745.1 Alligator sinensis
CGCCTGGGGAGCCACGTGGCCACCCGCTGCTTCGTGGCCTCCGTGGCCGCCTTCGCCCTCATGTCGCCGCTGGGCATCGCGCTGGGCATGGGCCTGTCGCAGAGCCGCGGCCCGAGTGCCACCCTGGCCCAGTGCTTGCTGCAGGGGCTGGCGGCCGGCACCTTCCGCTACGTCACCTTCCTGGAGATCCTGCCCCACGAGCTGAGCGCTGCCCGCGGACGCCTGCCCCAGGTGCTGGCCCTGCTGCTGGGCTTCTCCGCCATGGTCACCCTGCGCTTCCTGGGCTGACGCCCCCGGCATGGCCCAGCTCAGCCTGGCACTGCTGGCCCCGGGCCCAGGGGAAGGGCCGGGCTGTGAGTGGACTGCGCCAGGCTGGCTCTGGGGTGGGAGCGTGGCCGGGGCAGCCGCTGGCCTGCGGGGTGGCCCCGCCAGGGCTTTAGGAGTGACGGGCAACAGTGTGCATTGCCTACAGGTGACGTGGGGTCTGTTTTTATGTGGCGGGAGGGCGGGTCCCGCTGGGGTAGGTGTGAGCAGCTGGTTCTGGTGGATGTGGCCTGTGGACAGCTGGGCCCGTGCCCCTCGGCCACGAGCCTTTTAACATGGGGTTGGGCCTGTTCTTATACGTGGCGTTTGTATTGCTGAGTATTAAAGACACTACTGCTGCTTACACACCGGCTCCGCTCCCTGCCTGCCCCAACCAGGGGACGGGTGGGGGGTGGCATCCTCCCTGGACAGAAGGGGGAGCTGGGCACCCAGGAGACACCCTTGGGGCTGCAGCCTCATCTCCCTTGCACAGGTGGGGCAACAAATGGGCTCTGGGGGCAACGAGTGGGGGCACAGAGCCAGCACTGCTGCACCCAGGGGCTGCGGGGGGGCAGCCTGGGCTCGTGGTGCCACAGCGCCCCCTGGTGGGCACGAGGTGCCATGGGGAGGCGTTTCGGGGGGCCGGGGCTGTGGCCCGGGGGCAGGCAGCTCCCAGCTGCAGAGGGCTCTGGCAGTGCCACTGCTCCCTCGGCCAAGGCAGGAGCAGGTGGAGCCTGGCCTTGGTGCAAGATGTCGCTGCTCTCTGTCCCTGGCCTCCCCTGTGGGCAGGGCTGGTCCTGCCTTGCTGGCACTGGCAGGGAGGGCCCGTCCCAGGGCTGGCACCAGCCCCAGCCCCAGCCAAGCGCTCGCTGTGCCCCAGGTTGGGAGGAGCGGAAGCGGCCGGGCCCCCGCGGCTGGTGGCGGGGCTCTCCCAAGGAGCAGGTCTCGGGGATCCAGGCTCCAGCGCTGCTGCTCTGCACTCGCTGGCCAGGCCTCCTGTGGGCAGTGCCCTGCTTGGGTTGGGGGGTGGGCACTGTTCCCAAGGGACTTGACCACTGCACAGCACCCTCAGGCCAGGGAGCAGAGGGCTGGGCCCTGTGGGGGTGACTGAGAGGGCATCAGCTGGGCGTGCAGGGGTAATGGTAGGGAAGCCAGTCCTCTCTCCTAGGTTTAATCAGCAACAGGGGAGCAGGGGGGGCCCAGTGGCTGCTGCATGAGCAGGGCAGGGAAGCCAGCCCGGCCTGCAGGCATCTCGGCGAGTCCTGGGGCAGGCGTCTCTGTGGAATGGGCCCTCGGCGGCTACTTGTCCTGCATGTTGGTCAGTGCCCGGACTGCGGGGGAGAGCAGACGGGGCCCTGGCAGCAGCCGGCAGAGGAGCACCTGTGCCCCCTCCCACCGCTGGGCCACTCCAATGGGCTTGTAGCACATTGGGCAACAGCAGGAGGGAGCAAAGTCCTGCAGAAATGGAGCAAGAGCTTCTCTACCCCCTGCCCCTCCTCACTCCACCACGAGCCGGAACAAGGGAGAATTGTCCCTGCTCTGGCCCAGAGCAGCCAGGGGCAGATGAGCTCCCGTGGGGCAGGAAACACAGGGGGTTGGCACTGAAACCAGCTCCCTGCCCACTGTAAGGACCTGCTGGGGGACACACGGCACAGAGCGACCACATGTGCCTGAGAGCTCAGGGGAACAGAAGGCAGGAGAGAGACGGGCCATGGGCATGGAGGCTGGCACCAGAGCCGGGGCCTCACAGCCCCTCTGCTCTGCTCTGCGCTGGGCCGGGGCGCGGGCGCGAGCGCAAGCGCTCACCTGCATATTCCTGCAGCCGCCGGCGCTCCTCCAGGTTGTACTGCAGCTGCTCCAGCAGCTCGAAGTAGCGGAAGAGGGAGTCCCGGGGCCACACCACCTGCTCGCCCTCGCCGCCCTCCCGCAGGCTCTCCAGGTTCTGGTGCACGTACGTCTCCCAGTCCACTGGTGGGCCGAGGCGCCCAGTCAGGGCTGGTGGTGGGCAGCCCTGCTCACCCCATGCCCCCAGTGCCCCCCCCCATGCTGGGATAGCCCCACCCGCAGCCTCCCCCTGCCAAGGCAGGGGCCGGGGGGGGGGAAGGGGGTGGCTCCAGGGTCCCA
>NW_005842464.1:512879-522078 GCF_000455745.1 Alligator sinensis
CCCCCCCCCCCATGCTGGGATAGCCCCACCCGCAGCCTCCCCCTGCCAAGGCAGGGGCTGGGGGGGGGAAAGGGGGATGCTCATGGTCCCCTGAAACAAAAACCCACACTCTGGACCGCTGTAGGACGATAGGGGAGCACCACATCCTACCCCACCGCCCCCGAGGTCCTGCCTGGGGCAGCACCGCAGCACTCACGGTCCTTGGAGCTCCTCTGGTCGGACGATGAGGTCGGAGGGCTGAGCTCGGAGGCCAGCTCCTTCTCGGGCTCCAAGCATGAGAAGTGGAGCTTGCGGGTGCTGTGGGAGGAGAGTGAGCCATGGTGGGCGCTTGGAGCCAGGCTCCAGCCACCCCAAAGCTCCCCAGCAGCTCTACTGTTCCCTCGGCACCTGCCTGAGCTGGGGTTGAGCCCTGCTGCCCTGCCCCGGGGCCTGGCAGAGGCTGCATGTGCATCTGGGCCCCGTCCAGCTCCAGGCCCATCCATGTGGGGCAGGGTCCTGGGCCCTCGCCCATCACTGCCACCCTGGTACTTGCGGCTCACCTGGACGAGCTCTCCAGACTGCCCCCCAGGACGTGGGACTGACTCTGCCGCCTGCAGGGTCCGAGCGGGCTGTTAGTGAGAGGCCCCAAAGCCAAACAGCAGCAAGTGGCACCCCCCCCCCGGGTTACCCCCAGGAGCGCGGGTGGCAGGGGGCTGGGCAGCTGCCAGCTCCTCTCCCCGCAGGAGCGCAGGCTGTAGGGAGCGCCTGGCACAGCCGCTCCCTGCCCAGCCGGCCGGGACGTGGCATGGCCTCACTTCTCCCTGATCTGCATCTTGAACAGGTCGGCTCTCTTCTGTGTCTCGATCTGCTTCACCTCTTCGATCAGGTCGCTCCGGATGTTCTTGAAGTTAGTCACTGCCAAGCCAAGAGACACCCGTGAAAGCGGAGGGGCCAGGGGCGTGCAGACCTGCCTGCGCCCTTTGGGCCTGGGCAGGCTGGGACCTGTGCTTGCTGAGCTGTGGCAGCAGCTGGCTCCAAGCAGGGTCTGTCCTGCCCTGCCAGAGCCCCGCAGCTCCTGGAGTGCCCGCAGGGATGGATGGGGAGATGTGGGCGCCGTTTGGAAGGAGCCTCGGCGGGAGCGGCTGGGCCGTGGCTGCCTGCGTGGGCCCTGGCGTGAGTGAGGCGCCCCGGGCCCAGGCCCGGGCACTCACCCATGATGGCCACAAAGATGTTCCTGAAGATGAAGGAGCCAATGAGCAGCCAGAGGATGACGTAGAGGCCGCTGATGACCTTGTTGATCTCGGGGATCTTCCAGGTGTCCTGGAGCAGGCTGTACCAGTGGTCCATGGTGAAGAGGATGAACACGGTCACCAGGGAGTTGGGCAGGTCCCTGGGGGCAGAAGCAGCTCGGTCACGGACTGCCTCAAGGCCGGGGGGAAGATGCGCAGGCCCAGGCACCCTGGTCCCTAGCCTGCGTCCTCCCGGCTGCTCGGACGCCGGCTCATCTGAGGTGCAGGAGCAGAATACAGCAGGTGGAGACACGGCTGCACGTGCGTCCCCTACCAGCCCAGCCCAGCCCAGGGAGGGAGGGCGCCGCACGGCCGGGGTGGGGGGACGTGGGGACACACCGGAAGTACCAGCTGTACTCCAGGTCAGCACGATCCGAGCGGCTGTAGCTCTCGAAGAAAAAGATGCCGGACACAGTGAACACGTAGAAGAAAATCAACAGGAGCAGCAGGATGAAGGTCATGGCCTGGGGCAGGGCAGAGCAGAGCGGGGTGACCCTCGGCTGGGCGGGGAGGCCAGGGTAGGGACATGCCAGGCAGTCGGTCAAGGGGGTCAGGGCAGTGCTGGCCCGGGGTTCGGCTGCGGCAGCGGGGCCAACGGCAGCCCCCAGTCTCCTACCTTCAGGGCCTTCATGATGGCCAGGACGATGAGCCGCACCTGCCGGAACCTGGAGAAGAGCTTCAGGGAGAGGGAGACGCGGCCGACCCGCAGCAGCCTCCGGCGCACCTCCCAGTCGGCCACGGGCAGCAGGTACAGGAACTCGGGCACCAGCGACTGCGGAGGACATGGTGTCGGGGGTGCCCAGACGGCCCAACCCGGGCTCCAACGCACCGCCACAGCCACAAATACCAAGGCCATCCCCTTGCTGCTCGGGTCACAAACTCCCTGTCCCGCCCCAGAGCTACTGGCATCCCAGGATTGCTGGGGCTGGGCCAACTGGCTCACGGACACGGGAGCTGCTGGCACAGGCGAGGGGCTGCTGGGGGAGGTGAGCACGGCTGGGCCTGCGGGGAGCAGCCATGGAGAGAGCAAGGCGCTGCCCGCCTGCCGTGCCCCGCCGCCGCGCATGCTTGCCCTGCCCCTGGGGGCAGAGCCCCAGCCTCACCAGCACCGTGATGCTGAAGTCAAAGATGTTCCAGATGCTGTGCCAGTAGCCCCTGAAGTCAACAACCCAGCTGAGCCCGATCTCCAGGATGAAGATGGCGATGATGAACCAGGTGAGCACCTCCAGGCTCAGCATGAGGTTGCAGATGCTCTCCCCCGTCCAGTTCATCATCTCTGGGGAGCATGGGAGTGGGTGCTGGGCCCCACGCCTGCCGAGAACCACCCGGGGCTGGCCCTGACTGCCCCCCACGCTCCCACTCACCACTCTTGATCATCAGGATGACCGTGTTGAGGAAGATGAGGATGATGATGAAGGACTTGAAGATGGTGCCTGGGGTTCTTGCTGAGGAAAATGCAGGGAGCCAGGATCCTCCTCCTCCACCCGTCGTGGAGGAGCATCCCTGGGAGACCCATAAGCCCGCGGGCAGGGACAGGGGCGAGGGTGGGGGCGGAGAACGGCTGTCTGCCAAGGGGCGCTGGCCCATCCCAGGCACGTGGATCCGACGCTTCCCCAGAGCCAGCCCCTCCTGCCGGGGAGTATCCTGGGGCGAAGGATACTGCTCAGCAGCCAGGAGGCCCACATGGCGAGGGGGGGCCAGCGGCCGCAGCGCACGTGGAGCCGGCTGCACAGGCGCCGGCCCCGGGGTACACCGCCGTTCCTGACTAGGGCGATGTTGAAGCGGATGAGCTGGTGATGGTCTGCAAGCATCAGCTTCTTCCTCTTCTTGTGGTCTGCAGGGAGCAGCGATGCTGGGAGGGTCTGGAGGGCCCGGTCGCACCTCACCACAGGGGCCGGGTACCGGCCGGGGAGCAGCTGTGGCCCCGGGCACAGGGGCCGGGACGCTCCCTGGCGGGCACGGCTCCCCTGCGGCAGCAGAGGGGCTGGGCCCAGCACAATGACCATCTGGCCCCGCAGGGTCAGGCGGGCCGGCGATGGCCAGAGGGACCGCATGGCTGCAAGGCATAGCTGGGCCCCCACGCGGTGGTCAGGTCCGCACCGGAGGGCGGCAGCTCCCAGACACCTGGACAGACTCCCGTGTGCTGGGCTGCAGGCTGTGGCGCATGGGTAAGCAGCCTACGCAGTGCGGAGCCACCTGCCTTGCCCAGGTGTGTGCGGCCAGCTGGTGCCAGGGCTGGGCCCAGGCATCTTGGTCCCCATCTCCCACCCTTCTCGTGTCACCTCCCCACAACGGGCCCTCTGTCAGCCTGCTCTGGTCCAGGAGGGCCTCCCCTCCCTCCCTCCCTCCCCATCCAGGCACCCCCCGAGCTGGCTCCAGTGCCACGGTCTGGGGTGCAGTGCCCACGGCACAGGGCTGGGGGAGTCCTTCCTCCCGCCCTCACCCTCGCCACGCGGGGCTCTGTACTGACAGCGGAGAGGAAGCGAGGCCCTGAGCAGCGGCTGCGCCCCCCACTTACAGCCAGCCCCTTGGGGTCCCCTGCTGCCGCAGAGCCAGGGCACGTACCCAGGAAGTCCCGGATGTTGTGTCGTGGGACAGCCTGGCACAGGCCCTGCAGGTGGTCCACGAGGTAGAAGGTGTAGATCAGCTTGGAGCGAATGGCATCCGCGCGGGGCAGCAGCGTGAAGGAGGCAGGGCCCTTGTCTTTGGGGGCGTCCTCCGGGCTCTGCAACAAGAGCGGGGCTGGGCTGCAGCCGGTCCGAGCAGAGACGCGCCAACCACGCTGCCCCCCCTGCCGTGGCACGTGCGTGGCACATGCGTGGCAGGGAGGCTGCTGGGGCCCATCCTGGCACTGGGTCCAGGCAGCTGAGAGCGAGGTGTGGGGAGCAGCGGGGCTGGGGGCTCGGCGCACGTGTGCCAGGCTGCAGCACCCGGGGAGCAGTGCACGAGACGCTGCAGCTGCAGTGCGGGGGCCTAGCGACAGCGCTTACCTGCGGCGGGTCCATGGCTCCCACCTGGCGCCCGGCTCCGCTGGTGAGGCTCTCTGCTGCGGCGTCACGGAACCGGGCTGTGACCTCACAGACGGGAGCGGAGGGGGCATGGGCTCCGGCAGCCAGGATCCTTCCCAGCCCCTGCCGAGCAGCGGGCAGCCGGAGCGCGCCCCGGGGCGAGCAGGCTGAAGGTGGCTGGCAACAGGCAGGGGCTCCGGGTCCCTCGGTGCGTGCCCTGGTTGCGCTCCTGGCAGTCAGGTGCGTCTCTGGGGGTGGAGCGGTCAGTAGGGCCGTCCTGGCCCTCCTCTCAGCCCCAGGCTGTGCCCGAGAGGCAGTGCCGCCACCCTGCCAGAATCCAGCCTGGGTGAGGGCTGCGAGCGCTGCCAGAGGTCCTGGCGCTGCATCTGCCCCAGCGAATGTCTCCCTGGGTTTTAGTGCAGCACTGACCAGCGTCTCAGCCTGACCTCGCTCACCACGGCTGGGGGGTTTCTATGCCCGGGGGAGGGGGCGCAGTTGGGTCCCTTTGTCTACAGCTCGACCAGCGCTGCGTGCCAAGGAGGCCAAGCTGAAGCAGAGGTTGTGTCTGCGGCACGCGCGCCAGCTCTCCATGGGGGGACACATGACACTCGTGAAGGTGGTGTTGCTACCAGTGCTCCTCTACACTGCACTCGTGTCTCCCCCCGTGTATCATCCACAGAATCCAGAGAGCCACGTGTGTTTTCTTTTGGGGATCCCAAATGGAGAAGGGGGCAAGGAAGACCCTATAAAAAGAGAAACGGGCTGGGGCCGAGGGATGCCAGACATCCACCTGCTCAACTGGCCACGGTACACGAGCCAGATCTGTGAGCTGGTGACCGGGCCATTGAGCAAAACAGCCTGTCTGGTAAAGATCGATGCAGGTCTGCTCCTGCGACCGTGTGGGGAGCACGCACCAAGGGCGGGAGCCCGCGGACCACGGAGCAGCCCTGGTTCTCCAGGGGCCGAACGGGTCCCGGAGCGAGGACAGGCTCCAGAACAAAGGCGACTGTGTCCAACCACGGGAAGATACAGAAGGCAGTTGGAGACAGAGACAGACTATCCACCACGGAGACGCTCCCCAAAGACGACTGCCAGGCTGTCTGGAACCGGATCTTCCACAAGCACCCACAACAGGACCACAGGGGCTGGAGTCAGCTAATAGCACGCTCCCGGTGAGAGCGGAGACACAGAGAGGGACAAGGGATTCAACCCAACTGCCCCAGGGAATCTTGCCAAAATGAATCAGAAACCATTGACCCCCTCCTGTGGCTCTGCCCCTACGCCAAGGGAGCGTGGGAAAAGGTAAGCCCGCTCCTGGAGGAAGTGACAGGAGCCGGGCTGATAACAAGGGAGGCGGCGGTGCTGTATGGACACCCGAGGAAAGAACAGGGGCCCGACAACTCCTTTCGACCAGTTTGCATCCCGCGTCAGCGCCTGTGGCAACGCAGGAACCCACTGGCGTACAGACACGCGGAGCTTCAGGAACCAGGCCGTGTCAAAATGCGTCTGAAGGAACTCTGGTCCTGCTACTGGAAATCAGGGGGAGAGGAAAGAAGACGCAGCCAACTCCGCCTGGAAAAGGGACTTGTGGCACAGGCTGTTCAAAGATCCCCCGGGAGGAGACGCGGCCAGGGAAAGTTAAGAGGACAGCAGCACAACTGGACCTGGAGACGGCAAGAAGGAAAACAACAGGGTCAGCAGCAGCGGAAGTGAGAGCGCCATCGACAGCAACAAAGACGGTCAATTAACTGAGATTGCAAATCCCAAATCGGGGCTTGGACTAAGGAACTGCGATTGGGTTAGGGAGGGCAGTGGGTGGGTGGGTGCGCGGGGGAGCAGGTGCATTTATTGTAACGGGTGGGCAGGTTTCTTAACGCAGTTTAAGGGGGTGTGTGGTGTGTGTGTGTGTGTGTGTGTGTGTGTGTGTGTGTGTGTTTGGGTTTTTGGAAAAACGTATGGGGATAACCACTTTTCTAATATGGGCTAGTACCCATGGAAGTAATGTATAGTTAACCTCCCACATTCATTTCCTATGGGAAGATCTTGGCTTTACACCTGCGTTATGGAAACAGGAGACGCCTCCCTGGCTTGCTCCTGCAGCCATACGGCTGAGGGCGAGTGAAACTTGGGGGGCATCCGAGCCAAGCCTCTGGCCTTGGGCCTGCACATAGGATGCCTGCCAAATGATTTGGAGACATCTGAAGCCCCGGGTGGGAGTAGATGTTTGCCGGTAGTATGGCCACATTCGGTTCTTGACTGACTCACACATTTGGAATTGATTCGGCCGATTCGGCTTGGAACGCACACACAAAAACCACAACAAACCCCCTGCAGGGGGTACGCTACCCACTCGGGTACTTACCTGCCATGACTGGATGGTATTAATATAGAATTCTCTCCCAGAGAAGGAAACCAGGGCTGTCTTTAAGAGTACAAAAATACTTAGTTCTGGCCTGGAGCGGGGCCTCACAGACTAGTAACCCCACCACAGTCCTCCGGTTCGGATAAGCACTCCTGCTGCTCAGGCGTCACGGACAGGAGCTGAACTCAGTGCCTTGCTGGTCAACTTCCAGGAAGTCTCTAGTCCGTCAGTCACAAACAGAAAGAAGTATGGGCAGGAGTGTCCGTTAGCCCTTGCCTCTGCTGCTCTCCAGCGTAGCATCTCCTCTCACCACTTCCTGCGACCTTTCAGGTTTTCCTCCGTATCAGTAGCGTATGGTCCCAGCCTATCACCTCAGCTTCCAGTCTGCAGCTCCTCTGTCCTGTAGGAAGGCAAAGCCCCACGGATGAACTGCAACCAGGTGTTTCTTCCCCTGAGGGTATAAATTGCCCAGGCTGTCCTAGCCCAGCTTTAGGGATCCCAAACAGGGCTTTTCCCCCCAGGGGACTCCAAAGGTCCCCCTGGAAAACAAAGGGGCCAGACTGCAGCTGTGCTGCCCTGCGTGTCCCTGCAGCCCGTCCTTGTCCTCCGGCCTGCTTGCACCGCAGCCTGGGAGAACGCGGAAGGCACGGTCACCCATGATGCATGCCCGCGAGAGCAGCAAGGGCTGCAGCTGGTGCCTGCCAAGTCTGGCACCAGGACAGGAAATGAAACAGACTGGACAAAGCACTGGGGGGGGCACAGGGCACTGCCTCCACGCTGCAGCGTGGGCGGGCTGGGGGGTATAGCCCCATGCTGTTACCAATAGGATTCTTTTTGCCAGAGACCCCTCCAAGGACTGACGCTGCAAGTCGTCTGAGTTGGTATCAAGTGACCGTTAATAGTAACCCCTAGTCAATACTACGTTTCCTCCCCAGAATGTGACCTGAAAAGTGGCTTCTTAGCGTTTCAGCGGTGACCTTCAAGGGTACCGGGCCTCGGGCCCACCACTGGGCGCGTGCGACGCTTGTTTCCGGCTCCCGCGCTGCGCTGTTCGGGCAGGGCTGCAGCAGGCGCGTCCGTCCTCCCAGCACGCGGTGCTTCTAACGCAACTTCCCTTTGTTTCTTCTCTCGCAGCCCAAATTGTCCAATCCCCTGGCTCTATGTCCAGCAGTCCTTACGCCGTGCACCAGCCCCCTGGCCCTGTGCCCGCCACGTTTCTTATACGGAAACTGTTGTGCCTTGCTCACCTAGAGCCCAAACAGGGCACCCACGCTTCCCAGGGCCACAGAAGGCACTTTGCTTTGTTCAGTTTTGTTGCTTAGGTCTGGGAAGGCCTGGACTCTTGCCAGGAGCCTTAGCACGGCTTAGCACTCCCCTCCCCGATGCCCCGAAATGCGATGGCATCACACAGGCATCGGTGGACCTCTCGCATGCGACTCAAGGCACGCGGGTTGCTGCCGCGTCCGAGACACGGATCTTCTCGTGAGCAGGCCGCCTTGCCCTTTTTTATGGGGCGTTTCAGGAGAGCTTTCACCCCCTCCTCGCTTGCTCTAGCTTCGAATCTCGGTGAGAGCTTCTGCATCCAGCAAACGAGCGCGCACGGGATGATTAACGACAGGACCCCCGTTACCGCGACCACCACAACGGGGTGTAAAGCGCACGACCGGTGTGGGCTGAGCTAGGCGACCAGCCCAAAGTTTCTACCTTTCCAGGGATTCAAATCCATGCTATTCTTGACTACACGGCCCAAAATAATGCAGCAGTTGCCCTTCTTTAATGACTTGCCCTCGTTAAACTTGCCCTGACATTCTCTAGAAAAGCCAACAAATCTAAAAACATATAAAAAGCTAATTTTTACTGGTAACACTAACATATTCTTAAATGCCATGCCATACTCCATCTCATTCACAACAACATATAAAAACAAACGAACGCCAAAACGATTAAACAAATGACAAAACAGCAGATCATCCTTTTCTGGACCGGGACGGCGCGGCCGGAGACGTCGGTGGCGCTCGGTCTGCGTCCGAAACAGACAGCCAGGACGAGCCCGGCTTGCTGCCCTTCGGCGCCTTCCCAAGGTGGGGAGCCGCGCCACACTTGACAAACACGGCTCATTTTGATTGCCCCAAATGCGGGTTTGGGGCTTGAACAGAGCCGGGATGTCACCGCGGTGACGCGAGACTGAAGTGTCCTACAGCTCGCACTCGGCCTTAACAGAAACACCGAAGACTGGAAACGCTTGGGGGCTGCCCCCGGCCCGCCGCCGCCCGGGCACGAGCGCCCCGCGTGTTTTGCTAACGAGCACCGTGTTCAGCTGACGCCCGTGTAACACAGGTTTCATTCTAATCGCATAAAAACGTGGATTTGGGGGTTTATTAAAACAAACTGCATTTCCAAACAGACAGCCAGGGTCCCCGTTCACCACGGCAACCCGACGTGCTGCCGGCCCGCGCCCCCGCGGCCCGGGCCCTGGCGCAGTGCGGGCGCCGCTGAGCGTTGGAACCGCCCCGGCCCCGCCCCTCCGCTCGCCGCCACGCGCGCCCGCGACCACGTGACCC
>NW_005842464.1:523057-532196 GCF_000455745.1 Alligator sinensis
GGGCCTCTGGCATTGTGCGTTGGTTGGATCCTGCCTCGTCTCCCGTCCGCACAGTCCCAGTGCGGGCTTCCCGAGCCCACGCAGCCGGGCGTCCGCTTGGGCACTTTTCAGGGCAGCCTGGCTCGGCTCGGCTCGGCTCCGCCCCCGGGAGCAGCGCCGACACGTGCGCTAAGCTGCCGGCCCTTCCTGTGGGGCACGAGTAATCGTGTGCGCCGCATCCAGCTGCGCACAGGCTGGCCCCCCGCCCCCCGGGTATTGCTCTGGCTCCTGCATCCTCCTCTTGGTGCTTTGCGCCTGGCAGCTCCTTGGCATGTGGGAGCCTGGTCACTGTGCGGCGGAGCTGCCTGGTGCCAGCTTGTGCTGCCAGCCGGCACTGGGTGCGGAAGCTGTGGCGGGGTGTTCACGGGCGGTGTTCCTCTTCCTCAGGTTGACTGCACAGCAAACTCAAACACCTGTAACAAATATGGGGTCAGTGGCTATCCCACCCTCAAGATCTTCAGGGATGGTGAGGAGGTGGGCGCCTACGATGGGCCCAGGACAGCTGGTAAGAGCTTTACCTGTTGGGCCACTCTTCCCTTGACTGAGCAAGGCTGGATAGTTACCATGGTGGCGGGAGCTTCCCGGCAGGCTTGCCGTCTGTCTCTAGTACTGAAGGTGCACGCGAGGTGACTTATTCTTGGAGCGTGTGGGGAGGGAGAACCGCCGCATACCTGAACATAACTGGCCTCTGTCAAATGAGGGACTGCCAGCGTCTGAGCCATAGCATCTCTGACAAACGGAGGAAGCCATCAGCAGCCCAGAGGTCCTGCGCAAGCGCCTGTATAAAGTGGGCAGTTGCCTGCTGCAGTGCATCTGCTGTAGTGGGCCCCACGGCCAAGCCCTCCACGGGCAGGGTCCAAATAAGCAGAGGGTTGCCATGCGTGTGTGTGGTACCATATGATGGCATCTTGCAGGGGCTGGCTGGAAGGCAGACCTTGCCCTGTCCTAATGCCCTGGTAGCGGCAGGGAGGAGGCTCACGCATGCCTGGCAGGCCCCCAGCACTCAGCGGTGATGAGCAGGTCCGGCTGTTTCCCTCTGGAACCATGGCTTGCTGTGCTTGCCTGACAGTTCACCTCTCCGGGTGGAAACGCGTACCTGTTTCAGCTGTGTTTAAGAACGCGGTGTGTTATGTAGTGTCGATCTGTTTTAGGAAGGCAATGACACGATATCTGGGATAAGAAATTCACACCCATTCCTCTAACAATGCTGTAATCTGTCTTTTTTAAGATGGGATTGTCAGTCACCTCAAGAAACAGGCGGGCCCCGCTTCCGTGGTGCTCAGCTCTGTGGCAGACTTTGAGAAATTCACCGGTGACAAAGATGCCTCTGTGGTGGGTAAGTAGAATGGGCCACGTGGCACTTGGTGCCAGTGGGTGCTGTGTCCTGTAGTAACCCGCCTGTCAGACCTGCCTGGCACCTACAGAGGACACTGTTGTGGCTCTCGAGTGGGAAGCACTAACTGTTCTTGGAGAGAAGTCGGGCCTGGAGCCAAGTGCGCGTGGGGATTGCATCAGAGATGCCCCCGGTGTCACTGCCAACTGTCACCTGACCGTGGTGAACTGGTGATAGGAGAACAGAATTCCCACCCTTCGTGCAGACTGCCTGATGGCCAGACGTACGACCCTCCAGTTGGGTGAAGGTGGGCACTAGTGCCTGAGATTATCTCTCTTCAGGCAGAGATAATACGCAGAAGGCCGTAAGCAGCCAGGGGGTGGATTGGAGATTGGGGTGGTGCCTCGTGGGCTGCTGTGGGTAATGTCCTAGGATGCAGCTTTCTTGGCGTGCCAGCTTGGGGCTGGGGCACAGGGTAGGCACCTGATCACGTTAACTAGCTAACCTGGAGTCTAAGGCCTCTGTTCTGGCTTCACCCCTATGGGATGCGGGTCTGATGCCTGCGGGGTGGTGCAGCTGCATCCCCATGGTCCCTCTGCCAGTCCAGGAGGGAACAGACCTGGGTGTTTGGCAGACCCCAGAACTAGCAGGGTGAAGCAGCCATGGGCCCCCACGTCTCCTGGTACTTGGCAGGGAGACTATGGACACACACTGAATGAACCAAAAAAAGGTGTGGGGAGGAAGCCCTTGCTGCAGGGAAGGGGCTGAGCAGGTGGGAGAGGACTGAGCTGTGCTCAGGAATGAGGTGGAGCTGGGTCACCACCTCTCTTTGCTGCAGGCTTCTTCAGAGATGCATCCAGTGATGCTTACTCAGAGTTCATGAAAGCAGCCAGCAACCTCAGAGACAACTACCGCTTTGCGCACACCAGCGAAGAGGACCTGGTGCAGAAGTATGAGGATGATGGAGAGTAAGTGGCTCAGTGCAGTGATTCTCACCCCCTAAGGGGACATAGTCTCATTTCAAGAGCCTTTCCTAGCTGGCAGTGGGCCGTTTTGTCCGGTGCACGGCAGGCCAGAAGAGGCTGTGGAGCTCTAGGCCCTGTGTGTTCTGTGAATCCTGTTCCCTTTGGGCCCCCGACCCTTTCCCTGCAGGTCCCTGCCTGCAGGGAGAGTGCTTGGGGGTAATGCTGTGCAGGCCAGGCACTAAGCTGCACCGTGTCCTTGTGCGAGAGAGAATGATGCGAGCAGCATCTCACAAGTACTGTACTGGGAGACAAAAGTAGGCGCTTCCATGCCCCGAGGTGGTGCTCCCTGGCAGCCAGCATCCCTCGCTGGGGTGGCCTGGCTTGCTGCAGTGTGGGATTTGCCAGCTGAGCACAGCTTGGGGAACCTGGGGTGGGAGCTGCCCGTTCCCACTGAGTCGGGCAGCCGTACAGTCAGGCTTCCTAATGCTGCTCATCCTGGCTAATGCAGTGCTGTCTGCCTTCTTAGGGGACTCCTCCTGTTCCGGCCCCCGCACCTGGCAAACAAGTTTGAGGAAGCGACTGTGAAGTATCCAGAGGACAAGATCACTAGCAGCAAGATCAAGAAGTTCCTACAGGAGAACATGTGAGCGGTGCTGTGTTGAAACCCCTGGGCAGGCAGGGGTGCCCCTGCATTCCCCAGCCCTTGAGCAGTCTGGGTTCTGCCCTCTCACGAGGGCCTGGCTTTAGTAATGGTCTTGTCTGGAGGAGCTGGCTTGCAGTGAGAGGCCTCTTAGGTGAGCTTCTGGGCACTTACGTAAGCAAGCTATCCTCCAGAAAGAGGAAAGGTCTAGGTTGATTAAAGCTGCTGTGGCCAGATGCACAAAATAGCCTGTGCCGGTACATGCAGATTCATTCCCTGAATAATGAATAACCTCTCTGAGATTCAGTCATCTTGGGTGTGAACAAGACTGCTGTCTGGCCTGCTTTGGGTGTTTGTGGGTCTTGGACAGCAAGAGCCTGGCTGTTAACAACCATCTTGTCAATAGTTTCGGCATCTGCCCGCACATGACGGAAGATAACAAAGACTTGATCCAGGGGAAGGACCTGCTGGTGGCATATTATGATGTGGATTATGAGAAGAATGCCAAGGGCTCCAACTACTGGCGCAACAGGTGGGTGAGGAGGGGACCCGTGCCCCTCGCTGACGGTGCTGTGCCCTGGGGTGGGCTGCCCTCTGCAGCGTGCCTGTGAGGGCTTTTGTTGGCTCGGTCCACAGTGGGTCAGGCAGAAGCAGAGGTGGGTGTGGACCAGCCTTCTAGCAAAATGGTGGTTTGGCTCTTGGACAGCTTGACTTCCCTTCTGTCCTGTGTGGAGTGCTTGAGGCCTGACAAATCCACAGGGCACTTGCTGGGCGTGACATGTACAACATGGCTGACCTGTGAAACAGCACTGTTGTCAGTTGCTTGCCCTGAGCTGTGCTAACCAGAGCATGACTCCAGCTTGCTGCTTGACAAGGCCCAGAGCAGCTGACTTTGCAGGGGAGGTTCAGGTTGGCCCCTATGCTCTGCTGAAGGAGGCCGGCAGGCCTTGCTGTCCTGGGCAGTTGCTGGCTGGGCGTCTTGCGGTTGCAGGAGGCCTGCTGAGCAGCATGCCAGTGGCACTGGCACAGCTGGCTGCTGCAGCCAATTGGTTCCTTGACTGTCTGGTTCCTCCCCTTTGTGGAGCTTCTGTCACCCTGCTGCCAGCAGATCCCTTAGACCGAAGCCAGCACCCTGGCCCACAAGTAGTGAAAAGGAAGTGCCCCTTCTTGCTCCAATATCTGTAGTTCCTTGACCTCTTGTTTTGAGGTCATGGGGAAACAGGACTTCTGTCTGCTTCTTTCAGAGTGATGATGGTGGCAAAGAAGTTCCTGGACGCTGGCCACAAGCTGTCTTTCGCTGTTGCAAGTCGGAAGACCTTTGGCCACGAGCTCTCGGAGTTTGGCCTGGATAGTAGCACGGGCGAGGTTCCAGTCGTTGCCATAAAAATGGCCAAGGGAGAGAAATACGTTATGCAGGAGGAATTCTCGTAAGTTCTTGGACTAGGAGTGGCTGTGTCCCCTGCAGCCCAGTCAAGGGCAGATCCTCTGTACTGCATCCCTCTTCAGCCCTGTAGTTGATTTCTCAGGTTAGCCCAGGCACAGCTGGGAGGGAACTGGCCAGGATTCTCCCATGTGGCTGGCTGTGGGCCAAGGCTTTGACTAGTCTGTCACATGGGAATGTTCGCCCTGCTGCAGGGTTCCCAAGTGAATCCTTTTGAGCCAAGGGCTGAGGACTTGGTTAGAGGTGCCTGGAAAGCAGTAGAGACCTGGGTAGGAAGTAAGCTGGAGGCCAGAATAACTGAAGTGGTCTGTGTGGAACCAGGGGCAGCACATCCCCTGCGGGGAGAGCAGGGAATTAGTTACAGGAAGCTGCACGCTCAGCCTCCCCTTCCAGCCTGGGTCATCAGGGAGCAGGAGTCACTGCCAGCTCTGGGGCTGTAGGTGCATGGGACCCTCTTCAGGCTGCTGTAATTCTGGGTGGGTACAACACACCCCCTTATTCCTGGCAGCTCGTCCTGTCCAAGCCCATGTGCTGTGACAGCACTGAAATGTCACCCATTTGACCTGCAGGCGTGACGGGAAAGCTCTGGAGAGGTTCCTTCAGGACTACTTTGATGGGAACCTAAAGAAATACCTGAAATCGGAGCCAATCCCCGAGAGCAACGATGGGCCAGTGAAGGTGTGTGCGCTGTGGTGTGGCTGGCACTGCCCCAGCAGGACCAAGGAGTTAAGGGTATCTCCAGGGTTTGTAGCTGAGGGCCATGGAGTCCACCTCCTGCCCGGCCCCCGAAGAAGCAAGCACAGTGAAAGAGAATCCTTTGGGGGGCGTATGCAACTGGAGGGGGGAACTGAACAGGCTGCGCTTGACTGCACCTATTTGGGGTGCATGTGATACCACGTGATGTGGCTCCCTGTCCCTGCTGGGGTGCGAGGAGAGATCGCACTCTGCAGGATACCAGGTCGTGGCCTGTGTTCAGCCCGGGGCCGGTCTGTGCTGGCATCTTCTTCACCAGGCTTTGGGTCCTGTCCTAACTCCAGCATGTCAGTGGGCCTTGCCTGGTTCTTGGAGGTGCAACAGCCCTGGGCCTGGGGGTGACTCCCAGCATGCAGGTCAGCGTGGCTTGGGGGGTTGAGCAGCCTGTTCCTAGGTGCAATGCACAGATCACTGCTAGGAAGGTCTGGCTCACTGACGTGTAGCCCCCAACACATGCTGCCTCCAGCTGGCACCGGCAGGAGCATGCTGACCCACAGGCCTCTTCCAGGTGGTGGTTGCGGAGAACTTTGATGAAATCGTCAACGCAGAAGACAAAGACGTCTTGATAGAGTTCTACGCACCCTGGTGTGGCCACTGCAAAAACCTGGAGCCCAAGTACAAGGAGCTGGGGGAGAAGGTAAGCTCCAGCGCCAGCTGTGTTGGCCTCCCAGGGCTTTGCTGTCCCAGCACACTTCCTGCCCTCGCCCCCCCCAGGCTAGGGTGTGAGGCACAAGTTCCCACTGCCTAGGCATGGCCCTGCTGCAGGCGTGGCAAGGCATGTGTTGCAGGATTCTTCCAAGGTGGGGAGAAGACAGGCTGCACAATCTGGTCCACAGCTCCACGTGCTTGCCAAGTGCTGCCCTGGAAGCCAGCACAAGCCTGAGCACCATGCAGCAAGCCCTGTTCCCATGGCTGTCTGATGTCCTGAAATGTTTTATGCCCAGGCCTGCTCCCAGCCCCTGCCTCAGGGCCAGATGACAAGAGTGGGGGGTGTGCTGGGGCTGAAAGCTGACCCCTCACATCTGACCGAGGTGAAGGCAGAGTTGGCTCTGCCCACAGCACAAAGAAGCTGTGCAGGGAAGGAGGTGCCTGGCAGTCTGGGCCAGGCTGGTGGAGTCGGGGTGCTGCTGCTGGACTGGCAGATCAGCTCCCAGCCGGGCCCGCTAGCTAACATGCTCATTGCCAACAGCTCAGCCAAGACCCCAACATCGTCGTAGCCAAGATGGATGCCACAGCCAATGATGTGCCTTCTCCATACGAAGTCAGGGGGTGAGTGCCTACTCTGAGCAGCCCTGGACAGGGAAGGGCTGAGTCCTGGCTTCTGCCTGCTGGCATTTCCCAGGTTTCCTTGGGGCGCTCTGGCTGGGACTGCGTTTGTGCCACCTGGGTTTAAAGGGGGTTCTTAAAACAGGGATCATCATGCTGGTCATGCTTCTCTGGAGTGGCCAGCAGCAGGAACCCTAGCACTGGGCTGCTTGGGCTGAAGTACCTGTGCTGGGTTCTAGCTCGTGGCTGTGCCTACCTATGGCTGCCTCTGCCCTCGGTTGAGACATAGAACTGACATGGAGCCCCAGGGCTGGCTGCAGCCTCCTCCCGTGGCTGGGCTTGCCTGCCTGTGGCATAGCCTTTCTCTCGCCTGTACCACGTGGAGCGGTTGGGCGCGGCAGCAGTGGGTACCTGCGTGCTAGGATGGGCCTGAAGGATCTAAACTGAGCTACCTGTTCTTTCCCCCAGCTTTCCCACCATATACTTTGCTCCAGCTGGGACTAAGCAGAATCCAAAGAAGTACGAGGTGAGTGTGCAGTTGCTAGGCCAGGTGCCCTCGATGTGGCTGGGGGGGGTGCTTCTTGACCCAGTTAGCCTCTATGTGGAGGCACCATGCACCCATCTTGGGGCTACTGCAGGCAGGGGTAGTTTGTCCTGTTGACACCCAGACAGCAGCATGGGCAAGCTGCTTCATACCCATCTGCCTGGTCTTCAGTGGGGCCAGTGATGCTCTACAGGGCTCGGGAGGCAGGTGCTGGGAGTCTCCCTGCTCGTCCTCAGCCGCCAGGGACTGCTCCCCTGTCTCTTGGCCTCACTGTGCCTCTTGCAGGGAGGCCGAGAGGTGAGTGACTTCATCAGCTACTTGAAGCGGGAGGCGACCAACCCGCCAGTGCTGCAGGAGGAGGAGAAGCCCAAGAAGAAGAAGAAGGCAAAGGAGGATCTGTAAGGGCCACCTGCCATGGTGTCCAAGAATGAGCTGTATGTGCATTGGGGAGGCCGGGGCCGCCGGCGGGTGGAGCCAGCGCCCAATGCCAACGGGCTGAGGGACCCAGCTGCTGTACCTAGTTGTTTATTTCTTCTGCCGTCTCTTAGCTGCACTGTTGGGCTGCCCCGGGTGGGGTGGGGTGGGGGTAGGGTTATTTTCTAATTTTTTTTGTACATTTGGGAAAGCGGAACAATAAAAGGAACCCCCTTTAAACCCAGGCAGTGATGCCCTCTGTGCTTGGGTGCCTGTGGCTTGGGTGCTGGCAGCCTCCCCTGAAGGGGCAGCAGGCAGTCTCTGGGGCAGCTACAGTGAGGTGGTTAGGCCAGGGCAGCAGAGCCTAGGTGAGGGGCAGAAGCACAGCACTGCAGGCCCTGGCCCCTGGGACCAGCCCCATAGCTGCTCCCTGTTCAGTGCAGCTGGGTTCCTCTGGCAGCCCCAGGCCTGAGGCCGCAGCTCACCCAGCCATGATGCCTGGTGCTCCTAGAGCTGCAAGCGCCCATGCCTTGCAGACAGGAGGTCTCAGCCAGGGGCAGGACCACAGTACCTGCTGCTGTGGGAGGTGCGAGTGGAGCTGTACCCCATGCGGGCTGGCTGCCAGCCTTTCTGGGCCAAGCAGAGGTCACAGCCTGCCCCAAGCTGGAAAGCGGCCTGGCTGCTGTGGTGAGGGTAGCGATGGGAGACAGCCTGGCTTACTGGGCAAAGCTGCCATGTGCACAAGGCCTTAAAGTGGGCTCCAGCTGCAGCACACCTCCCTGCTGCTGCAGTGTCCTTGTCTCCCCACCCTCTCCCAGTAACCTGCTCAGTGGCTCCATAGGGCACAGACTGTTTATTGCTGCCAGAGGCTTCCTGGATACATGCATGTGTGTGCACAGCGCTTGCACCATGTTCCTGCCCAGATCACCCAGACTCGCTCTGTTCCCAGCCAGTCCTGGGCATGTGCCCAGGAGCCCGCGGCTGCGGTGCTGTTGCCCCCTGCCGTAGGTGCGCAGCGCCGGGCTTGGCTAGGCGCTGAGGTGGAGTGGCTGCTTCTGGGTTTTTGCTGCTGGCTGGGAGTCCGTGCCCTGGTGCCAGAAACTAACCCATGGGTGGGTAACTCCGTGCCCGGGTGTGATAGGTGCCTTCCCTGGACTGGAAGCCTGGGCCCCCTTTGGGGTCAGGAGCAGAGCAGCAGCCCAGGGGCCTCAGCCACAGGCTGGTGCCTGGAGCAGGGGCAGGGGGCACGATGCCCATGGGAACCTGCTGCTGCTGCCCCAGGCATGGAGGGACCCCACAGCTTCCCTCCAGTCCAAGCCAAGAGCAGAGGTTCCTGAGGTTGGGGCTGGGGCCTGGAGGTTGCTGGCTGTGAGAAGCAGGCTCCTCTCCAGGCACTGGTGTCTGCACCCAGGCACTGCCCTGCCGGTTGCCAGCACTAGCACCAGAGTGGGGCTGCGCTTGAGGGGGGAGGAGGCCTGGCTGGCAGCCCCTACTGCCCAGGAGCATGAGCAAGGAGCAGCAGGCTGGGTTGGTGCTCCCAGCATTTGCTCTGGGTAGGGACGGCTACCACCCCTGCATCCCACACCCCAGCCTGGAGCAGACCTCCCTGGCCTGGGGCAGGCAGGGCAGCATCGCTGTCCTCCAGCAGCCCCCGCCCCAGCCTGCTCTCACGGCTGTACGGGGCACGACGCTGCAGAGCTGTGGCTACACTATATCCCCTCTCCCGTCCCCCTGCCCTGGAAGT
>NW_005842464.1:532206-535267 GCF_000455745.1 Alligator sinensis
TCCACTGCTGGGGGTGGGGGCACAGCCTCTGTGTCCCCCAGCCCAGCTATCCTTAGGGGCTGTGGCCCTCCTCAAACTGCAGGATTAGGCCCTTGATGTGGGAGAGCTTGCGGTGCAGGTACTCGCAGCGGTCCTTCTCCTTCCTGTAGCCGGGGTAGGTCTGTGGGGGATGCGCAAGTCAGCACCTGCCAAGGCCCTGCCCTGCCCTCTTCTCGCCCTGCCCTCTTCTCGCCCTGCCCATCCTTACCCTCTTGAAGCGCCGGTACTCCTGCACAACCCTGTCCTCTGCCGCCTGCAACACAGGCAGGAGCGGCCGCTCAGCGGTGCTGGGTGCAGTCACATCCCCCCCCAGCTGCCCCTCACTCACCTTGTGCTCGGCCGTGCCACGCTGCAGTGTCTTGATGCGGGCACCCAGCTGGCCAAAGTGGCGGCTGACATTGCCAATACGGGCGTGCAGGTAGCGGTACTCGGCGTAGTCAGCGCTGAAGGCCTCAGTGTAGGCGCGGCACTGCTCTGCTGACCGGATAGCCCCAAACTTCCTGCACCAGGAGAGGGCAGGGAGTGGCTTGCCCGGGCCCCCAGCTGGCACTGGTATTGGAGGTGGGGAGGGGAGGGACTGGCCTGCTGCTTCTCCAGGTATGTGGGATTGACCTGACAACGGGGCTGGCAGTGCCACTCCCTGTCCCCTGCGGCTGCACTCACCGGCAGTAATCCGGGATCTCTGCGAAGGCGGCTGGGCTGCCGGCCCTGAGTCCACCGTCTGGGGTGAGAGGAGAGCGTCAGGCCAGAGCCCTGCACCTGGGTCCCTGCCCTAGCGCAGCCAGGAGGGCTGGTGTCCCCAGGAACACCCACCCCATGGGCTGAGCCCCACAAGCTGCGCGGCTGAAGCTTGCCCCAGGCACCCTGTCTTGCCCGGGTCTGCTGCTGCCAACCTGGAGTCTCACGAAGGCCTTGGGGGTGACAAAGCAGGTGCAAAATCTGAGGCCCCTGGCACCTTCCCCCAGGGCTTAAGGGGGACCAGCTTGGGCAGCCCAAGGCTTCCCCTGCGGGAGGTCCCTGCATGGAGCCCAGCCCAGGTTCCTTGCAACACTGTCCTCCTATTGCCCTGGCTGCCTGCCCCTGGGATGCAGCCACTCACCTCCCAGCACCGCCAGGTCCTGCTCCAGGCACGGCGTCCCCTCCTCCCAGTCCTCACCGGCCTCCTCGGAGCTCAAGGTCTCCCCGGGCGTGCTGGGCCGCGAGGGCTGCTCCGGCTGTGGCTGGGCCCTTGCAGGCTCCGGCCTGGGCTCCTGCAGGCTGCCAGGGCACGACTCCAGGGAGGCCTCGGCCACTCGGGCTCTCTTGAGCTGTGGTGGGCGGCAGGAGGCTGGCAGGGCCAGGCGCTTCTGAAAGCCCAGAGCCCAGCTCAGTGCTTCCCTAGACGCTGCCAGGCCTGCTCGGCTGGGACACAGCGCAGTGGGTCCAGCCCTACACCACAGCCCCCACCGGGGCCTGTCCTCCCTGCTGTGCTCACCATGCCCCACGGCTTCTTGCCCGTGTTCTGCTGCGCTGGGGTCTCTGCACCCTCCTGCCGAGGCGCCAGGGAGGGTCCGGCCCAGGCCCCAAGCTCCTGTTTCCTGGAGCAGGGGAGAAAAGAGCAGGACAGGAGGGAGGGGGGGGCACAGCTAGGGCCACAGCTGGCTTTAGTTTAACCCTTCTGTGCCCGGGAAGCAAACAGCCCGGCTCCAGCCAGCCTGCAGGTGCTGGCCCCAGTACCTGTGCAGCAGCTGGGCGAGGAGCTGCCGCTCCGCCGGCGTGTAGCCAGGCCAGTCCTCCTGCACCTGCCCCAGCAGCTCCTCCCGCAGGCAATACCTGTGCCCGCCGGGCTCTGGCTGTGCCACCTGCAGGCCGGGCAGCAGGGTCAGCCGCGCTGCACCTGGGGCAGAGCCCCCTCCCCAATGAGCCCCCACTTGCCTGCTCCAGCACTGCCAGCAACTGCGCCCCATTCTGCAGGCTGCCCCGTGCCCTCTCCAGCCGTGCCAGGAGCTCATGCTTGTGTTGGGGCCGTGGCGCCAGGAGCTGCACCAGGTACCTGGCCAGTGCCTGGGGGTCCATCGTTGGGGGGCTGCCTTGCCTGCTCCCAGCAAGGCACAGTGCTGGGGGGGGGCTGGCATCCAGCTGCTTCGGCAGGGTGACACATTTCCCTGCAAGGGTGTGGGGACACACAGCTGTCACCGCCGAGCCCTGGGTGCTCCGCAGCTGCCTACAGCTGCACCACAGCCCTGCCAGCCCTAGGGCACCCACTCCCTCCAGCCAAGCTGAGTGGAGGCCTGGCACACTCATCACAGCCAACGCACAGCTTGGGGCCTCTGACCTCTCTTGCTGGCCATGGCCCCCTTGGCCTCCTGGCTCCAGCCCCGCCTGCCCACCCGGCTGGCTCTGCCCCACACCTGGCAGAACCCCTAGCCGCCTCCGTGGGTCAGGCAGGTCCAGCGGGACAGTCACCAGGCAACTACACCAGCATGAGGTCCCAGCTCCCAAGCCCGCAGCCCCTGCTCTCCTGGGGCAGCCGCTGCCTAGCAGGGACCCGGTGCCCCTCGGCCCTCCCCAGGGGAGCAGGCGGCCGCCCGACTCTTCCCAGCCCTGCCGCCACGCCAGCCCCCCTACCCTGGCTGTGGGCCGCGGGCGAGATCTCGATGGCCGCTCGGCTCCACGACTCCTTCCCTGCCTGTGGTGCGCGCGCCCGCGCCAACTGGCACACGTCGTCGGTGGTGCAGACCGTGACCTTCTCCTGGATGCTGCCCACGCAGTCCAGCTGGTTCTGGCCCAGCCTGAGAGCAGAAAACCGACCCGCTGGGCCCGATCCGGGCCGGGGGGCCCGCACCCCCGCCCCGCTCCCCCAGGCCCTGCCGACCTGCTGCTTGGCGCTTCCTGGCAGGGCGCGGGCAGGGGCCAGGGTGCTGCTCCTCCTGGCCCGCGCCGTCCTCCCTGCTCGCCGCCCGTCCCCACCCCGCGGCCCCTCTCCAGCCCCTCGGGGGTCTGCAGGGCAGCTGCCCGGGAGGGGCCAGGGGCCGGCCCGCCG
>NW_005842464.1:537042-537674 GCF_000455745.1 Alligator sinensis
CGCCGTACTGGGCCGACCTCACGGGTGAGGCGGGCGGGGTGGGGGGCGAAGCCTGGGGCCCGCGGGCTTGGGGGGACGGGGCTGCCCGGGACCCGCTCCCTGCTGCAGCCCGCTCAGAGGCGCCGGGTGCTGCTGCAGCCCAGTCTGGGGACAGGGACGGGCTGGGCCAATGCTCCTGCTGGGACCAACCCGCAGGTGCTGGCTGGAGGGTCTCGCCCCTGCGCTCAGGCTCAGCGCTAAGCTGCACTGGGGCAGGAAGGGAATTTTCCTCCCTGGTCACATTGGTCCGGACTGGGAGGTTTCCCCTTCCTCTGCAGCGGGGCACGGGCTCGGCCTGGGCTCTGCAGCGTCCATGGTCCCCCTGGCAGCAGCAGGATGCTGGCACCGCGGCCCCCCTGTATCCCGGGGCAGGGCGATGCCTGGGGCGGGTCGGGGCTGATGGTCGTTGTATGTAGTTTGGATGAGTCTGGGCTGACCCTGCCTCAGGCAGGGCTTGGACTGGACCTGACCTGGGGAGGTCCCTGCCACCCCGCTTGGCCACCACCGGGACCTGCAGATGGGGCGCTGGGCCGGGCCCCCGCCAGAGCCGCCTGCAGGCAGGACCCGGCTGGGACGGGGGGGGGACTGGGGGG
>NW_005842464.1:541490-544206 GCF_000455745.1 Alligator sinensis
GGCCTTGGCCCTGCCCTGAAGCTCCAGGCAGCCCGGCCTTAGGAGCGGCCCCGGGGTGCTGGACTGCCCTGCTCCTCCCCGAGCCCCACAGCGGTGCCTGGTCACGGAGCAGAGCAAGGCCGGCCCGTGCCCCACGGCGCTAGGGCTCCTTGTGGGACAAGAGCTGGGCCCAGGGCGCCGTGTGGGACTATTGGAAGTCTGAGTTCTCCATCTGGATCTTAGGGCCACCCTGGGCGGGTGGCCGATGGCGGCTCTGGCGTCCGGCTGGTGACCGGACAGATGACGCTCACACCAAAAAATCTTCAGGGGCCGCCACTCACACTTGGGTGGCTGGGCTCCCGAAAGTTACCACAAAAATTGCGGGAGACAGGGCGCCCTGTAGGGCAGCATCGACCGTCAGGCCCAGCCCTGCGGAGCTGGAAGGACGAGGTCACGGGTGGGCATCCGTGCCCAGGGCCCCGGCGTGCTGCCCGTGCGGTGGCAGAGGCGGGTAGGGGCCGTGCCGTGCGGTGAGCACAGGCACGATGGGGCTGGGCCGGGCAGGGGCGCTGCGTGCAGCAGGTGCTCTTCCCCACTTGTGACCAGGGAAGGAGGGTCTGGGCGCTGGGAGCTCAGCTATAGTCATGCTGGCTCAAGCCCATGGCTGGATCCTGCCTTGGAGCTGGCAGAGAGGAGAGGAGCTGGGCCTTGCCTGCAGCTGCAATGCCCAGGAGCATCCGGGACTGGGGCACGAAAGGACAGTCCTGCAGGGACCTGAGGGCTAAGGGCATGATCCTGGGGGCAGCAGTTGGCTGCGAGGGAGCACAGGGCAGAGCCAGCCTGTGGCGCAGGAATCGGCAGCGAAGGAACCGTGGCAGTAGCCCCGCGCACAGATTCCAGGGCCCCGTGCAGGGAGATGGGGCCGGAGCAGCAGCAGCTTGGCCCCAGCGCGCTGGATCCTGCTGCGCTCTTGGGCCGTGCCGGCAGTGGGAAGGACACAGGCAGGGGCAGGGTCCTGGAGGCTGGGTGGGGGCAGCCCCCACCTGCACAGAGCACAGAACAGGCAGCCGCTATAAACCTTTATTTTCAAGACCAGCCCTGGCCCCCTGAGCCGGCCTCCAGCAGTCGGCTCCTCTCCCTCCGCCTGCAGACAAGGAAGGGAGCTCCGCTCTGCCTGGGCCAGGGCCACCCCCTCCTGGGGCTCTGAGGGGGGGTGCTGCAGCCAGCTGCCAGGCCAGGCCTCGCTGTCCTGCCCTAGGTCCGGCAGCAGCTGAACGGAGCAGCTCCAGTGTCTGGGACACGCAGGTCTGCCACGGCTCCACACCCTTCGCTGGGGTCCACCATCCTCTTCACCTCCCTGCAGAGCCAACGGACATGGATCTTAGCATGGCCAAGGCCAGCAACTGCACCGTCCGCTGCCCAGGCGATCCCTGCCCGCGATACGGGCAGGCTGGGGATGGTGCCGCAGCCCCCACCAGCCCTCCAGCAGCAGCAGGCTCTCACCTGGCCAGGTGCAGCACGGCCTCCACCACGTTGGTGCCGTCCTTGGCACTGGTCTCACAGAAGAGGGCGTTGTAGGCCTGTGGGGTGGGAGGGGCACACATTACAGATGGCCACGAGTGGGCAGGCCCAGCCCAGCCTCCGGCCACGCACGCACCAGGGCCAGCCGCTCTCCATGCACTGGGTGCACCCCTGCCGTCTCCGGCAGCTCTGCGCGCAGGTCGACCTTGTTCCCCAGCAGCATGAGCGGGACGGGCCTCTCCGTGGCCTGCTGTGGGAATACGGCACTGTCAGTGCCCTGAGGCCTCGTGCCACGCCGCCAGAGCCTGGGCGGGGGCTCAAGGATGGCCCCACCCGGTCCCCCGGTACCTGGATGTCGTCGATCCACTGGCGGACATTGAGGAAGCTGCTCTCGGAGGTGACGTCGTACACGAGCAGCACGCCGTGGGCCTTGCGGAAGTAGGAGGTGGCGATGCTGCGGAACCTGGGGGGCAAACACAGCCGCTGGGACCAGGCAGTGCCTCCTCCCCTGCAGCCCTGTCCAGACCCGCTGCCCAGCCGACACGTGCTCATGGTGATGCTGCGGTGCCCCGCGCACGCTCACCTCTCCTGGCCGGCCGTGTCCCAGATCTGCAGCGTGGTGCGCTCCCCGTCCACCAGCAGCCGCTTCATGTGGAAGTCCACCCCTGGCAGGAGAGATGGTCACGGGCTGTCCGTGCCCTGCCCCGCTTTGCAGCCCCTGCCTGGCACGGCCCCCGGTACCTAGTGTGGTGGGGATGTCTCCCCTGAACTCGTTTGTGCAGAGACGCAGCAGAAAGCTGGACTTCCCCGCACCCGCGTCTCCTGCCAGCACCAGGTGGTAGATGGGGCCAGGGGACGGGGGCTGCTCCATGGGCTCTGCCTCCTGCTTCTGATGGAGGGGAAGGAGGAGAGAGTCAGCTACAGGATAGCCCTCCCCCACTCCATCCCTGGGGCTACCTGGCCTCCCAGAGCTGCCCTGGCCACAACCCGGTGGCTCGCGCCACGGGGGTAGAGCTCCGGGTGCCCTGCTTACCTTGGGAGTGAAGGCAGGGAGCTTCCTCTTGCTGGAGCGCCCCCCAGGACCCCGGGGTCCTTCCGCATCAGCCCCCTGCTCTGGGAGGGGGCTGGGCACCTATGGGGGGAGGAGCACAAACAAGTTGCCCCAAGGCCCCACTGCCCCTCGCCCCACCCCTCCAGCCTCCGAGCCCTGGTCCTC
>NW_005842464.1:544346-546621 GCF_000455745.1 Alligator sinensis
CCGGAAACTGGTGGAACGAGTCGTTGTCCCCGCGGTACCTGCACCAGGGCACAGCAATGAGCGGACCACAGGACAGGCCCCCACCCCCACCCCACACCTGCCACTCACCTGCTGTAGGTCACCACCGGGGAGCCCGGGGCCCGGGGGCTGCCAGGCCGGCTCCGCCAGGCGGGAGACAGGGGCTGTGTGGGGCAAAGGAGATATCAGCACCCCAGGGCCTTCCCTACCCCACCCCGTGCTGGGGGCTAGAGCAGGGACCTCGCTTCCCACCAGGCACATCCCAGCCTGCAGCCCCCGACATGCAGATAGGGGGGTGCCTGCCAGGGCCTGGCCTCCAGCACCCTACCCGCACCCTGCGAGTGCCAGCAGCCTCCCCTCACCGTTCCCGGGCTGCCACCCCACACGGACATGACAGCCCAAGTTGGTCACTCACCGCCCGGGGGCTGTCCTCCGAGCTGAGCTGCAGGGCCGAGCGCAGGGCTCCATTGCTGTCTCGCAGGCTCCGGTTGGCTGCTCTGCGGGGGGGAGGGGGGTACACCATCAGACCCACCCAGGAGCAAGGGCCACTGGGGCACTGTGAGAGCCCCCCGCAGCCAGCAGAGCTGCAAGGAGCTCCCCTGGCCCAGCCCTGAATAGCCAGACAGCGTGACCGCCCCGCACGTACTGCAGCATCTCGATGCGGCTGGTGAATGCCAGGCTCTCCTCCATCATCTCCTGCAGCATGGCCTTCTCTCTGCGGGTGGGGGCCAGGCAGCACCAGTTACCACTGCGCACACCTGGGCCCCTCTGGCCTGGGCCCACATGGCTACGTCTGGGGGAGCAGAGGCTGCCGCACCCCTGGGTACAGGTCAACCCGTGCAAGGTCAGTCAGAGTGGACCGGGGACGGGGATGGTGTGAGTGCAGAGCCCCAGGGTAGCCCCTGCTCATGAGATACTACAGGCTACAGCACAGCAGTAACCTGTGCCCATGGCAGCCATGGTGTGGCTGCAGCCCAGGACATGGGCAGGAGAGGGTGCAGCCCCGTGGACAGGGATGGTCCCCGTTCAGCCCCCACCTCTGGTGCTGGTGGATCCGGTCGGCGAGTTCCTGGCGCAGGCGGTCCAGCTCGGCCTGCAGCAGCGTGGCGCTGGTATCAGCCTCCCGCAGATCCAGGCGCAGCTGCTTGTTCTCCTGCCCAGATGCAGAGCAGGTCAGGGTGGTGTCCAGCACCCAGTTCCCCCCGACAGCCCAGGGAGGCCCCCCCCACTGAGCTCGCCTGCCCCAGCCCCTCCGGCCCCAGGAGCTGAAGCGCTCTGTTTTCCCCCACTCCAGCCTGCACGTCCCCTGCCTCCCCACACCATACCTGGGCAAGCTCCCCCAGCCGGGGCCTCAGCTGTGCAGCCGCCTCCACCTCCCTGGAGCCCTGCGAGTGCCTCTGCTGCTCCTGCTGCAGACACAGCCATGGGGGGGGTAAGGCAGGCTCCAGCCATGCCCAGGCCAGCCCTACCAGGCCCTGCCAGAGCCATGGGGACAGCGGGTGCTTGTGCCAGGCCTGCGGGGCCTCCTGGCACTGGGCTCCCTCTGGGGCTCAGGCAGGCCCCAATGCCCTGCACAGGAAGGTCCGGAGCCCTCTCCCGCCCCGGAGGTCCCAGGCAGGACAGCTCTGAGCAGCTGGCCCTGGAGCTTGTGCCCTGCTCCCTCCCACAGCCGTTACCTGCAGGAGTTGGTGCAGGCCGTCCTGCAACTCAGCCACCTCCAGTATGTGCTTTTCCCGCAGGCTCCGCAGGGCCAGCTCCAGCAGCTGCTGCTCCTATGGGGAGGGAAGGGCAGCAAGCAGCCCTGCAGCAGGGCAGGGCAGGGCAGGGCAGGGGCTACCAGGGAGCTGTAGAACATGATTTGCCAGGGCTGCAGGGGGAGGACCAGCTCCTGCCACCCCCAGAGTCCTGGAGGCACCTGGGCAGGGACCCCCAGCTCTACAAGGTAGAGGGGTAACAGCTGGGTCCATGGATGCTGCAGCAGGAACAGGGACAGCTCTCCCCACTCACCTCCTCCCGGACCTGCTGCTCCCTGACAGCCACCTGCTGCTGCAGCTCCTCCTCCAGCTCTGCCAGCTGGGCCAACGCCGCCACCTCCGTTCTGGGAAGGGGGCAAAGGTCAGGCTTGCCCAGCGGCTCCAGGGCTTTGCTGGGACCCGGGTGCCTTTGCTGGCCTGCAGCAGCCCTGGCTCAGCTCCACTCACCTGCGCAACAGCCCCTGCAGCTCCTGGGCGCGCAGCCTCTGTGGCTGCCGGTCCTC
>NW_005842464.1:547513-550633 GCF_000455745.1 Alligator sinensis
CGGGCCGTGCAGCGCTCGACCCCCATTGATCTCCCTGGGCAGCAGTGACTGGGCCTGCAGGTGCCCCCCGCCTCCGCACCCTCCGCCCTGCCCTGCCAGCTGCAGCCTCTGGCCTGCCCCTGCCCCTGCCCCTGCCAGTGCCCGAGGCGTGGGCACGAGTCTGGGGGTTGCTGCAGCCTGGGGCGAGGAGCGGAGAGAGGAGCCCAGCCCTACGGTGCCCTCCAAGCTCGCCCCGCACAGAGCAGCTTCAGCCCAGCTCAGTGCGGAGCGTTATGCGCTGCCGTGTCCATGGGGCGGTTTCCAGCAAGCCACGCGGTGTGGCAGGGACCACGGCTTGGGGACATGGAACTGGCACAGGCCAGAAGGTGCAGGTCACGGCCCCAAATCTGGGGCTGGGTGAAAGTAAAGAGTTTTTTGGGGTTGGGGGGGGGGTTGCAAAAATATTTATTTCTCTCTATATAATATATATTATATATAACTGTACCTCTAACCACCAGTCTGTGGCTCCACTATAGTTTACTGGGCAGACCAAAGCACACATTACCAGTTAAACTGTTTTAGTCCCGTTACAAAGTTTGCTCCATGCGCCCGCGCCCCATCACTGCTCCAGTGCTTTCACGCGTGGTCGCTGTCCTCCCCCTTGTTCCCCTCTCCACCAGCTGAGCTCTGCCATCTCTGTCCTGTCGTCCTCGCCTGTCTTCCTGTAGTGCCAGTACAGTTTGCTCAGCCCCGTTTTAATGCAGTCCTTGACTGTGGGGTCCGAGTGTCTGAGCAGGTTCCTGGCCTTCCACAGACATGAAGCAGGAGACGGACGGTCGAAGCGGGCGGTCGGGCCCTTGCTGTTCGGTCAGGTGCCCGTAGAGAACCGCGTCCCTGGGCAAGGTTCTGACCCGTCACAACCAGGAGCGCGCAGACTTTCCTCCACACCTCCCTGGCGTACGGGCAGTCCCGGAAGAGGTGGTCGATCACTTCTGCCTGCCAGCAGCAGGTCTGTCTTGGGCAGTCTGATGGACTTCTCTGCCCTGCGCTGTCTCTTCACGCCCGCACGGGGAGTGCCTGGTGGGACGCTGCCAGTTCAGGTCTCTCTGCTCCTTCTGCAGGTTCTTGTAGAAGATTCGCTCCCGCACGGCCTGGCCGCTGTCCCCCGGTAGTAAGTCCATGGGCGATATGATGTCTCTTGCCCTTACCACCTCCCGTATCTTGCAGTGGTTTGCCAGGGTTGCATCGTGCAGCTTGCATTTCTCCTGGAAGCATTTCAGGACCTCGTAGAGCCATGGGGACACCATGGCCCCCGGTCGTCGTGTGCCCCTGCCACTTGCAGCAGCTGCCCTGCAAAATACTCGACAAAGCTGACTCTTTTGGGGTCCACCCCTGTTGCTAGTTTGCAAACCTGGCTTATGTACTTGGCCCAGAGGAAGAGAAGGATGTCTGGCGTTCCTCTGCCTCCGGACCATTTCGCTTTGTACAGCTTGGTCCTCACCACTTTCTCCCACGTGGAGATCCAAAAGAAAACACGCGGTTCTCTGGATTCTGCAAACAGCCTGTTCTGAGGGGGAGACTAGGGCGGGGTGTAGCAGCATCAGCAGCGCGGAGCCCGGGTCCTGCCTGAGTCCTTGTGCTAGTGATTCCCTTGCGCAGATAAACAGGACCGGGGAGAGCAGGTAGCCCTGCCTGATGCCCAGCTCTACCATGATCAGAGCTGCCAAGGACCCGTTCACCAGCACCCTGCTGCTCACGCTGGTGCACAGTGCCTTATCCAGGTGACAAAAGTTGCGGGGACTCCCATCTTCTCCAGCGTCTCCAGTAGGAAGCGATGGGCTACCCTGTCGTAGGCCTTCTCCAAGTCAAGGTTCAGCGCGGCGACTTTCTGTCCCCTCTCCCGCTGGTACTGGAGTGCATCTCGCAGCTGCATCGGGGCTTTGTGGATGTGTTGCCCTGCCACCGCGCAGGCCTGGTCCTCACGGATCGCTGTACCTGTAACAGACTGAAAATGCTTGGCCAAGACTTTGGCCATTAGTTTGTAACCAAAGTTCAGGAGCGTGATCGGGCGACGGTTTCTCACGTCCCACCTCTCCCCCTTCTTGTACAGAAGGGTTATGACATGAGGCCCTCCTCCATCCCCATTCCCAGGCAGCCCTCCTGCAGGCGCTCCCTATAGACCTGCAGCAGGTCCAGGCCCACCTGGTCCCAGAAAACACCAGAGAGAGGGGACGGAGGTGCGGGTTTTCCAAGGCAGCAGGAGGTGCAGAATGGGGCCCATCCCGCCCCATGTCCTGCCAAGCTCTGGGCCCCACGTGCCACGTGGCGATCGAGAAGCCTCAGGCTGGGGCAGGGAGGAGAAGCTCAGCCTACGTGGCCCCGTCATCCCCAGCTGGCACCAGGGGCCTGGCTCTCCCTCCTCGTGACTCTTGCCAGGGTCCCCGTGGTCTCCTGCTCCCAAAACTGTGGGCTGGGGTGTAGGTGCGAGGCCAGCTCCTCAGTTCATGGGCCCCAGGTCGGGTCTCGCGGTCAGGAGAGCGGCACTGCGCCAATCACAGGCCCAGCTTTGGGGCCGAGCCTCGCCAGAGCCCTTGAGGGCACAGGAGACAGCCCGGCCCTGGAGGCGGCTACGTGGCGATGCTGATGGGCCGGGGCAGGGGCAGGCATCGGCATCGCCCGGCGTACGGGAGGGCGCTGCATGTCTGGTGCCGCCGGCGGCCCGGCAGGCACAGGGGGCCCAGGAGGAGCCACAGGTAGAGCAGGATGCAGGCCCAGCATGAGGCCACCTTCACCCAGAAGGTCGACCAGCTGCCGCGCACGAAGGTCGTCTCCAGCGCCGCCGACTCGTAGCTGCGGAGAGACCAGACGCTGGGGCGCTGCATGGCGCCGGGGCCAGGGCCGGGCTACGGCGGCTTCCCGGTCGGTCGTGCTCCCCACCGGCCCCGAGCCGGGCTGGTGCAGGGGGGCTCCCACCTGAACCAGTTGGTGAGTGTCACCATGACGTAGAGCGAGGCGAGGAAGAAGCCAAAGTGCAAGGCTGCGTAGCTGTAGGTGACACGCTCCTGCTCGTCGTCCGCGGACCCCGGCCGCCCTGCTCGCTCACGCGCCCGCACTGCGCCCGATGGGAATGCAGGGGCACCT
>NW_005842464.1:550809-552077 GCF_000455745.1 Alligator sinensis
AGGGGCTGCAGGGAGTGGGGCTGGGTGGTGGGATGCAGCCGTGCAGGGGGGGCTGGGGGGCCGTGGTGCCGCCACTCACGCTGAACTCGAAGCTGTAGACCTTGACCATCCACAGGGGCCCGAAGCTCTCGGCGAGGGAGGAGGCCTCGTTGCTGCAGCGCGGGCACAAGGGAAGCCATAGGGCCTCGCTGCCCTGCCGCAGGGGCACTCCCACCCTCCACGCCCGCCCATGGGTGCTGGCCTATTTGAATTAAACAGGCCGTGGGCCTAGCCCACCAAAAATCGGGGGCCGCCACTGGTTGGGCGGCTGCCCCATGGGTGCTGAGCTGGCGCCGGGGATGCCTCTGGCGCTGCAGCCACTGGGGCTACGTAGGTCTGTCCTGCTGCTGCGGTGAAGGGTAGTTCACCACCCGGCAGGGCCAGCTGGGGTCGTCCCCATCCCACTTGCACCCGCGGGGGCTGCTCAGGGCATGAGTCCAGGCCTCTCCATCCCTCGCGCCTGCCCCAGCTCAGCCCGGGGCTTGCACGGCCGTCCTGCTCCCTGCCACGGGTCCGGGGCTCCCCAGCTCTGGCCCCTGGGGCTGCCCGCACACCGCTACGGGCCAGGAGCCGCTGCGCTGCCCGGTGCTGACCCCCTGCGCAGCCGCTGACCTGGATTCCACTGGCCTGGGCACTGCGCACCCACGCCCCTTGGCACGGCTGACGGCCCAGACCCTCCAGGCTGGACCTGGCTGGGGCGTCCTGCCCTGCCCCTGGGGCATCCACGGGAGCCCTGGGAGCGCCCCAGGGCAGAGGGGCACCGTGCGGGCAGGCAGGAGGGTCAGTGCAGGGCAAGCAGTGGAGGCAGCTTGGGACGCTGGGCACAGCCTCGCCTGGCACTGTCATGATGTCGAGGGCAGGAGCCGGGGCTCTGTGGGCCGGATGCCCCACGCCCAGGGGAGCAGGGCCGCCCCACGGCCAGACCCGCACCGCGGACACCCAGGGCCGGGAGAAGACCCTGCAGCTGCTTTGGGGGCACCGCCGTCTCTCCAGCTTCAGGGCCCTTGTGAATCTCTGGGTCTGGGGGACCCCCTGCTTCCCGCCCGCCTGGCTGAGCCGGACCCCAGGGCGCACGCACCAGGCCAGGAGAACACAGGTGTACATGATGGCAGCGCCCAGCACGGCGACCGTGGTGTCCTCGGCCTGCCCGTCCCTGCCGGCGCTGGGCGGGTGGGTGGTGAGGTTCTGCCCCCGGCACAGCCCTGCAGAGCGGGGAGAGGCGAGCGGGC
>NW_005842464.1:552378-552640 GCF_000455745.1 Alligator sinensis
GCGCCTGCCCCTACACGTGCAGACCCAGAGTTAGCACCAGACATGGGGTCAGGCCTGATCCTGGGCTCCCGTCCCTTCCTCCCCCTGTAGCCGCGCCAGGTGCAACCCAGACCCCTGTCCTGCTCCGAGACCGACCGGCAGAAACGAAGGCGCCTGGGGGCCAGCGCCGGGCACTCACTGAGTCGGACGCAGGGCGAGACGGAGACGAGGGACACGAGCCCGCAGAGGCCGGCGTGGAGGGCGGGCAGGGCAGCGCCCAGCG
>NW_005842464.1:552672-553499 GCF_000455745.1 Alligator sinensis
GTAGTGCTGGTACAGGAGGGAGAAGGCGGCGACGGCGACGGCGTAGAAGCCCAGCGTGGCCAGCAGCACCGCCGCACCCCAGCGCCCGTCCTGGGATGCCCCCATCTGCCTGGGGAGGGGAGGCAGTGAGCCCGGGCACCCGGTGCCCCAGGGACACAGGCCCTGAGTCGGCGCTGGAGGGAGGCTGCTGGAGCAGCCCCCGTCCCTGGCAGGGGAGGGGGACCCACCAGTTCTTGTTCCAGGTGTGGGCGAAGGCCGTGATCAGCACCAGCTGGAGCAGGATGAAGGCAAAGCCACCGCAGATGCCCACGTAGCGCCAGGCTGCGGCCAGGGGACCATCAGGAGCCATCGCCTGCTCGGAGCCCAGCCCCCACGCCCCCCACGCCAGGCACCACATCCCTCCCGTGGGCTGCAGGGTCCTTGTGGAGACGCGGGCCTGGCCCAACCCAGCAGGGACCAGCTCAGGGCTGGGGGAAGTGGGGCACAGCCTCTGGGGCGGCATTGAAGGCTGTGCCCTCGGGGCGCAGCAAGGGTCGAGCCTCGAGCGGCTGGGGGGGGGGCGGGCTGGTGCCCCCAGCGCCCTGGGCCTGTGCCGGTACCTGGCAGGAAGCGGTCGGCGGGGATGAAGAAGGCAGCTGTGCAGAGTCCGACCAGGATCAGCAGCTTCGGGAACCAGAACCTGCAGCACACGCCAGTGTCAGTGCCCGGACCCGCCCTGAGCACCCGTGGGGCTGGCGGGGGCCTCACCCGTTGTGCAGCTGGGCGCGGACGTCGCGGCTGGACCTCACGTTGAGCAGGAGGGCGGCCTGGGCCAGGTAGAAGCTGGC
>NW_005842464.1:553823-556536 GCF_000455745.1 Alligator sinensis
CGGGGCCGAGACCCCCAGCATGCCCAGGGCTGCCCAGGGGCCAGGGCACAGAGCCAGCCCAGCCTTGCGAAGCGTGGCAGAGCCTGGGGCACGGGCGCAGCCGACCACATCCCCCCGCGCCCACTGCTGCCAGGGAGGCCCAGGCTGGAGTCGCGCTGCAGCCGGAGCCAGGAGCCAGGCACAGGGCCTCCCAGGTCGTGCCCGTGCACCCTGTGCCAGGACAGCCCCTGCCCAGCACCGCCCCCGGGGATTAGAGGGGATTGGGTGGCTCAGGCGCCTCTCGCCATCTGCCCGTGGTGGCTGCAGAGACCCCCGCCCCGCCGTGGGGCCCTGGAGCTGCGTGGCTCCTGCTCCGTGCTGTGCTGCGCCCCCACCCCAGGCACGGCTCCCCCGGGCCCCGCGGACCCGAGCGCACACCGCTGCCCCCGTCCTCCCTCGCGGGCACACGCTCCGGGAGGGATTAGAGACGCTAATTGGCTCAGACTCCCCAGACTTGCTTCCCCGCGCAGCCAGGCCAGGACATGAGTGGGGGCCCCAGGGCTGTGGAGGAGGAGCCTGCGCCAGCCCCACACGCAGGAGTCCCTCCATGCCCCCTTCCCCTGCAGTGTCTGGAGGGTGCAGCCCCCAGCCCCAGACCAGCGCTGCCACAGGGACAGTGCGACGCTGCCCCGAGGGCCTGGCCCTGCCTGCTCGGGGTGCCTGCGCCCAGAGGAGCTCCCCTTGCAGCCGGCGCCCAGCAGGCCCTGGGGTCCTCCCTGCATGACCCACCTGATGGGGAAGGCTTCCCGCCAGCGGCAGCCCTGGGGCTCAGACCCCCTTGCTGCCCCTCAGAGCATGGCAGGGCTGGGGCCAGGGCGTCCTGTGCACACAGCAGCCTCCTCTGGGCCCCGCCACGCCCTGGCCAATGCTGCCGAGAAGGGGGCTCCGCAGCCCCCACGCTGCTCCCACCTGTGTCTGGTGGCCGCTGGGCATCATCCCACGCCCAGTCCCGAGACCGACGGCTCCCAGTGGAGATGCCAGGTGGACTGCGCCAGCCCCCGGGGCATCAGCCTTGGGGTGCCCGGGCTGATGGAGTGTGAGCCACGCAGCCCCAGCACTGCCAGTCTGTGCAAAGGGGAAGCCAATTAGGCTGCTGCCTGCCATTGGCCACGGGCGGGGTGGGGGGCCTGGGGTGAGACAGGTCTGCAGCAAACGTGATTAGGCTGGGAGCCAAATGCAGCCTCTTAACCCTCTTACCAGCTGCAGGGATTAGCCGGTCCGACAGGACACGGAGCCCCATGCCACGCTGCCAGCCACGGGGGCTCCCAGGCTGGATGGGGGGGCAGAGGGGGTCCCCCGATGGCAAATGCAGAGTGCAATGCACAGTGTGGGGGTGGGGGTGGAGGCCGAGCCCTTGGCCCTGGGGAACATGACAGCGCAGAGCAGCGCGTGGCAGTCCCTGCTGCAGGGAGCCCCAGGGCCAAGGGCCGGGTGAGAGGTGGGGACGTCCGTGCTGGGCAGGGGTTGCCAGCGGAGCCGCAGGGAGCTGCCCCGGGCCCAGCTGTGCCCAGAAGGGCGGCGAGGCCGAGGGGAGCCAGACCGGACCGTGCTTGTCCTGCTGCTGCTGCAGGGACCTGAGGCCTGGCTGGGCCAGACCCATCCCGGGCCCTGCGGGGTGTACGGCAGGGACCATCCGCCAGGGTGAGGCCCAGCCCACACCGGCCTGGTCAAGCTCAGCTGGGCAGCAGGCTGCCCAGCTGTGCCCCCGGCCTGCTTGCAGCTCCAGACCTGACTCCATGCCCCAAACCTCTGGCTGGACCCTCCTGCCTGCTCCTCCCCGGACCTCCTGGGCCAGATCAGTCGCTTGCCGGGTCACAGCCTCACCTTGGCCCTTGGCTGCTCTCCTGGACTCGGGCTGTCACCCAGGTTTGACCCCTGCCCTAGAGCGACCGCCCACGCCCCGGTCTGCCCCACAGCTGTCCCTCAATGTGGGGGGGGCAGGGTGGCAGGGGCCAGGGGAGCGCGAAGGACAGGGCAGCCACAGGCAGTGGGGTCATAGAAGTGACTTTGCCAAAAGTACCGACAGCAGTTAGCTGAGGATGAGCAAAGTCACGAGCACCCGAGCTTCAGCGCGCTGCGCCCGTGCTCCACCGCGGAGCCCCCCGCGGCCTTACACAGCTCTTTCCCGCCGAGGGACGGGGAAACGCCCATGCTGCATGTGCATGGGCCTGCTCAGGCACGGGCATCTGCAGACCTGCGCCGCCCCGGCGCCCCGAGAGGGCAGGCCGGAGCCGGGGGCCCGGAGGCTGCAGAGGGGAGCGCACAGGCTCCCAGGTGGATCCTGGGGCCGCGGTGGACGAGCAGCTCCAGGGAGCAAACCACAAAGCTGCAGCGCAAAGGGCTCGGTGCGACCGTGGCCGGCAACAGGGAGCTGGCGGCACCTCCGTGCGGGGCAGAGCCAGCAGCGGGGACCAAGCGGTGTCCTGGGAGAGGCTTCGCGCCCGGGCCAGACGGGGCTCCATCGGAGGCTGCAACGGGCAGAGGGGCTGAAGCCGACCCGCAGGTTGCAACCGGGGCAGCCCAGGAGCAGGGGCCCTGGAGCCAGCGCCTGGGGTCGTGGGTGACCCCACGGGGAGCAGCCTGGGGCCGCACTGTGACCGCCCCACATGCTCCGTGGGCTAGGACCGCAGCGCCCGGGGCGGGGGCCGGATGCGGCCCCGCTGGCCCGTGCGTC
>NW_005842464.1:556970-563929 GCF_000455745.1 Alligator sinensis
CAGGAGAGGTGACGGGGGTGCGGCAGAGCACGTGGCCAGGCTGCTCCTCCGGCCCGGGGCGAGCCTCGTGCCTGCGAGCACGTACTCTGTCTCCGGCGGAGACCGGGGGCCGCGCGCCACTGACGCCCGTGTCCGTGCCTTCCTTACAGGGAGAAGGAGCTCGCCAAGGTCACCATCAAGAAGGAGGACCTGGAGCTGATCGTGAGTGCGGGGCGGGGCGGGGGGCTCGCGAGAGCGGGGGCCGGCGCTGCTGGGGCTGGCCCCGCCCCGCTCACCCCGCTGCTCCCTCCCCGCAGATGACGGAGATGGAGATCTCGCGGGCGGCGGCGGAGCGCAGCCTGCGGGAGCACGAGAAGGAGCTCGCCAAGGTCACCATCAAGAAGGAGGACCTGGAGCTGATCGTGAGTGCGGGGCGGGGCGGGGGGCTCGCGAGAGCGGGGGCCGGCGCTGCTGGGGCTGGCCCCGCCCCGCTCACCCCGCTGCTCCCTCCCCGCAGATGACGGAGATGGAGATCTCGCGGGCGGCGGCGGAGCGCAGCCTGCGGGAGCACCTGGGGAATGTGGTGGAGGCCCTCATCACCCTCACCAACTGAGCCTGCGCCTGCACCGTGCGGACAGCAGCGGTGGTTGGACACTGTGTGACTGGTGGGAATAAAGGCACCATCTGGCCTGGGCTGTTGGTGCTGTTTATGTGGAGCTGGGCACAGCAATCCTGCCTGCTCGAGCGGGCTCCGGCGCCCCCGACCCCCTGCGCAGGCGGAAGTCGGCTGTCTGGGCGCTGGCGTGCGCTGCACTGAAGGGCTGCAGCGCGGGCACGTTTGACGAGGGCTCCCGCGTCCTTGCTGCCCTTGGGACACTGACCCACTGCTCCTAGGGGAGGGGAGGCTGTTCCTGCTCCGAGGCACCATCTCTGCCCCTGCCCAGGCTTGGCATCTACCTGCAGTGTTTCGTCTCGTCCGTGGTCCCCAGCTCTCGTCCTTTCCTTCCTGGTGCCACCTGGAGTCTCCTTTAGGGTTCTCAGGCTGAGCCGGTCTTTCACTGGAAGTGATTGGGGGTCCCAGTGTGCTATGATCGTGCTCCTTCCTCGGCCTGCCCCTGGTTCTCACTGCGACCTGGGAAGTTGTGGATGTGCTTTGACCGGCAGGTCTTGGGCTCGCAAAGCAGGAGGTTTGAGCAGGCAGATTTTCTTAACCTGGCAGTGACTCTTGCTTTAGGTCAGAGAAATGTGGTCCAAGCTGTGGTGCTGGATTCCAGAGTAGGGTGGCTTAGCACCAAAGCATGAGTTAGCAGCCAGGCATGCAGGGACTTGTCTTGGAGGCTCAGAACATCGCTGCCACAGCGCCTGGGTGCTGCAGGCCTGCTCTGCTCCCCTGGGCCAGTACTGCCTGCAGGGAGAGCCTTGCCCCAGGCTCTGCAAGCAGACAAGGGCTTGGCAGGACAGAGCCATGGTGCAGGGAGTGAAGGGGCCTGGGCTCAGGGTTGAGCCCCTGGCACAGCGGTGCCAGCACGAGGCAGTGTGAGGGCTCTGGAGTGGCTGCTGGAGCATCCCCTGCCCTCCTGGCAGCACAGCCTTGGCAGGGCTCTTACCTTTTGTGCTGTATCACATGCACCAGCTGCTTGGCCAGGGCTGTCCCTGAGGGCACAAGTCAGGGTGACTGCCCCAGGCCCCACGCTTTGGGGGGCCCTGCAGAGCGACACAGCACTGCTGCGCTGCCACTGGCTTCACACCCAGCCACATAGCCTGCCCCCACCCCAACTCCACCGCTGGCTTCCTTGAATCTGGGGGCAGGGTCCCACACCCTGCTCGGATCTTCTCTGCCTGACCGCCCCCACAAACACGCTCCGAAGGAGGAGAGCACTACCGGTCTTCTAACAAATCAACTTTAATCAAATCTAATGCCAAGGCCCAGAAAGGGGGAAAGGACAGCAGAGACAAGGTGCTGCACAGACTGGAGCAGGGAGTTGCTGCCCCCCATGGGGGGAAGCCCCTTGGTGCTGGGCTGGGCTGGGCTGCTCCAGCTGTCACAGATTAGCTGCTCCACAGAGGAGCCAGGTGGAAAGTCTGTGCAGCCCTTTGCAGGGCTCGGTGCTGGTGAAGAAAAAGTCTATAGCAGAAGTGCTTGCCACCCCGACATACTGACCAGGCTGGGGCCGGGGGCCAGAGTAGGCACACCTCCACCCCGGCACCAGCAGCGCGCTGCTCTCCTGGGCGCTCCCTTAGGTGGTCTTCCGTTTCTTGGCGGATGGCCGCTCGAAGACATCCCGCACACCCGCTGCCTTCTGTTTGAAGAACTTGGTGTTCTGGGCACTCTCCTGGCCCCAGGCGGAGTCGAAGGAGGTCGTGTCCTGGTCCACTAAGTGCGTGTACTTTGTCCGCCCGGAGCGCCCAAAGTTCTTGACCTAGGGGAGAGAGAGTCAGAGTAGCAGCCCTGGCACAGACTTTCCCTCGGAGCAGGGGGGCTAATGCCCCTCCGTCCCAGAGCACAGGCTTGGCAGGGTCGTATGCACAGTAAGCAGCCCACCTCACTCCCCCATCACGCACCTGCATGACTTTGGGCAGGATGGTCTTGTTGAAATGATCCTCCAGGGTCGGAGCGCTGAAGTCCCTCTTGTATACCTCCTCGTCCTCATCCTGCGGGGGAAGCACACAGCTAGGAATGTCTCCAGCCAGGCTGCACAGACCAGGCCAAGCCCACGCCAAGCATTCCTGGCAACACCACCCGGCTCCCTGCCTGTGGCACGGCCAAGGAGCACACTGCTTCATCTGGCCCCTCGGTGGTTGTGCTGGGTTGTTGACCGCCTGCCCCACAGGCACTTGGGCCAGCAGCAAACATGCCAAGCAACAAACCTCCTGCATCAACCTGGAAGACCTAGGCACCTTTCAGATACATGCAGCATAGCATAGCACAGCCCCCCACCCCCCCACCCCGTGGTCCAGAGTGCAGCAGCCTGAGGAAAGGGTTACAGACAGGCCTGCAGCAGATCTTGTCGCAGGGAGGACAGTATGAGCAAATGGAAGAGGCAGAGAAAGTGGCCATGGGGAAGTCGCTACTGACTTGGGGCAGTGACAACAGAAACGCAAAGTCTTTCTGGTCCTGGGACAAGCCTGGCACCGAGGGGCCCCAGGGGCTGGAGCCCACAAGGCAGCGGCATTGTCAGGGTAGACAAGGAAGTTGAGCTTGGCACCACCGCTGGGTAGAAAGGAGACCAAGAGGAAGGGGAGCAACGCAGGCTCCTGCTGCAGAGACTCAAGGATGCATCAGATGCAGCACAACGTGGCTGTGCACATTGCCAGCGACAGGGAAAGCAGAGCAACCCAGAACTCACACCGGGGCTAAGACAGCCACATCCTAGTCACCCTCTGAAACCCATCCCTCCCCTCCTGCGCTTACCCCCCTTGAACACAGCAGACATCCTCCTGGCCCCAGGGGCCCGGCCCAGCACTCACCATGAAGAAGGCGCCACGGTGGTAGTACTTCTGCAGGAACTTGTACTTGCCCTTCACGGCCTTGTTGGTGATGACCTTGCCGTTGGCTCGCAGCTCGGCGCGGCGCTCCTCCTCTGTCAGGTTGCGCATGCGCTCGATCTCCGCCTTCTCCTTCTCCAGCCTGGTGGAGGCAGAAGCCACGTGAGGTCCCTGTTCCCTTGCCCAGGGCTCCGCACAGCCGTCACAGGCTGCAAGGGCAGACACTGTGCAGGGTGCAGAGACCCTTGCAGACAAGGGAGCCTGGCAGGCTGCAGTGCCCAGACAGAGCAGGTGTGTGGGGGTGGGCTGGGCAGGCCTGGTGCCACCCCATACTTACGCCTCACGCTCCTCACGGTCCCGCTTGATGCGCTTGAGCTCGCGCACTTTCCAGGCCTCGTACTCCTCCTCATCGTTCTCGTCATCCGTGTCCAGCGCTTCCAGGGCGGCCAGGGAGCGCTTGTTCTCCTCCAGCTCCTTCTTGGCCTCATCCTCCACAATCTGCAGGAGACCCAAGCTAAGCACCAAGCCTACCAAGGGAAGCCTGCCCTCACACAGACGCTGCCCCCGCAGCCCAGCTGCCCACCAACATTCTCCCCACCCCTCCTGGTACCTTGAGCGTGTACTTCCGCCTCTCCTCAGCCAACCGCTTGGCCTCCTGCTCCAGCTCTTTCTGCTTGGCTGCCTCTGCCTCTCGCTCCTGGACTGTGATCCGGTCTTTCCTGCAGACACAGGCCACACAAACTCTCTCAAATCCCATCACCAACCCCTGCACCTGACCCCTCCCTCAGTCCGCACCTCTTATCCCCCCTACTGCACCATGGCGGTGAGGTCACTCCTCTGGGTTGGCTCTAGGCAGACCTGCTTTGTTACTTCCCCACCCAGGCTGTTCAGGATTGGGGGGGCGGGGGGGGAAGGGGGTGATGGCAGCTGATGAGCTGGCCCCAGCATGGCAAGGCTGTCTGGAGCCTTACCGCTCCACGCTCATCCCCTGGGGACCAGAGCTGCAACATACCAGGCCTGGCACCCAACCTGGGGCTGGAACCCAAGGGGCCACTAGTTGGTTCTCCAGCTCAGGCACCTGTTGCCACTGCTCTGTGGTAGGAAGAGCCACTGCTTCCTCACACAGAGGTTGAACAGTGGCCCAGGCTGGCATTCTGCCCTCCACAAGCTGCCAGCGCCTCCCTGGGCAGGCAGCTGTGGCACATACTTGCGGATAAAGACGGGCTTGAGGCGTGGCTCCATCTCGTCCTCACTGTCTGTGTACTCCTCGTACTCAGACTCCGACTCCGACTCCTCCCCAGACCGGCCCTCGTCCTCCAGCTCCATCACCTCCATCTCCTCGTTCTTCCTCTCCTGGGCTCGCTGGCGCATCATCCCGCGGCGACGCTCAATCTCCTGACAGAGCCCACCCCAGACCAAGGTGTCAGGGCCACCACCCTTCCACCTCCTCTGTTCTTCTGCCTCCAGAGCTTCCCCACCCCAAGCAGGGATCAGTGGTCAAGTCCCTTCCAGCTCTGTCACATCACAGACGAAGTTTGTGGCATGTGTTGGACTAACAAAAGCTTCTGTCCTGCTGCATCACCTGCTGTCCCCTCCCAGCTGCAGTGAGGACTGGAAGGAGCCTGTCGCCCAAAAGGTCAGTCCGAGCCGCCTACAGTGACCCCCAGCCTCCGCGGCCTTGTCCAGTTCTGCCAGCAGCTGCCTCTGTCCCACCCGGCTGGGAGGCCTGGGGGCACCAGTACCTCCGGCAGCACACTTGCAACCAGCTGCTGCGCCCCTGCACGTACCTCATCGTCGATCTCCTCCTCCTCCTCCTCGCTGCTGTCCTCCCGCTCTATGCGCCAGGCCTCTCCCTCCACCTCCGAGTCGCTTTCTCCGACCACTTCTGGCTCCACAATCTTGCGGTGCCGCGCCAGCCTGTGGACAGGCCCCAGACCCAGCACCTCAGTCACCTTGTACCAACGCCCCACAAACCTGCCCCAAGCCTCACCCCAACCTTCCTAATCTGCTGTTGTGACTCCACCGGTTACCAGGAGGATGGATCTGGGCCCCACTCTTCCTTAGTGCCTCAGATCAGGCACCTGCATGCGAATCTTACGCAACTAAGTCACCATGCGTTTCAATACTGACAAGTGCAGGGTGCTGCACTTGGGCAGTAGTAACTGGCAGCACACTTATAAGATGGGAAACTTCCTTCTTGAGAGCGCAGAGGCAGAAAGGGATCTTGGAATCATCGTTGACTCCAAGATGAACATGGGCCGACAATGCGAGGTCATGGTTGGCAGGGCTAACCGGACCCTATCGTGCATCCACAGGTGCATCTCAAGTAGGGCCAAGGAGGTGATCCTCCCCCTCTATGCGACACTGGTCAGGCCACAGCAGGAGTACTGTGTCCAGTTCTGGGCACCCCACTTCAAGATGGATGTGGATAACATGGAGAGAGTCCAGAGGAGGGCCACCCGCATCATCCGGGGACAGCAGGGCAGACCCTACAGTGAGAGGCTACGGGACCTGAACCTGTTCAGCCTCCACAAGAGAAGGCTGAGGGGGGACCTGGTGACCATCTATAAACTCACTAGGGGGGACCAGAAGGGTTTGGGGGAGACCTTGTTTCCCCCAGCGCCCCCCGGGGATAACAAGGAATAACGGCCACAAGTTGCTGGAGAGTAGGTTCAGATTAGACATCCATAAGAACTACTTCCCAGTCAGGGCGGCTAGGATCTGGAACCAACTTCCAAGGGAAGTGGTGCTGGCTCCTCCCCTGGGGGGCTTTAAGAAGTGGCTCGATGCCTACCCGGCTGGGGTCACTTGAGCCCAGTTTCCCTCCTGCCCAGACAGGGGGTCGGACTTGAAGACCTACAAGGTCCCTTCCGACCCGACTTGAGGCCGCCCCTCCCCTGCGCCACGAGCACAGCCTCCGCGGGGAGCCTGCTCCTCGCTCGCCGAGCAGCGCCGCGGCAGCCCAATGTGTCCCCGCGCGAGGCGGCTGCTGGCCCGGCCTCGCGCAGCACCTCGCTCCCGGGAGTTCAGTCAAATAGAAACGCGCTCGTTACGGGCGGTGCTCTCGCTGTTGAAGCACGGCCGGGGGCTGGGGGCGATGGAGGGGCCGCACTGCTACCGAGTGCTTGTGGCGACTCGCTGCCCCAGACGCTCAGCCCGGCCCCCGGCAACCTCGGGGCAGGGGCAGGGCTCACCGCTCCTCCACGTCCTCGCTGATGCGGTTCTGCAGGCGCCGCAGACGGGGGTCGCTGGCGAAGTCGTCCTCCTGCTCCTCGGGCTCCACCTCCTGCTCCTTCGCCTTCTTGATGAACTGGAACTCCTCGTCCTCCTCGTCCGACGACTCCATGGGCGCGTAGTCCGGCCGCTTGCCCGACACGTAGCGCTTCACCTTCACCTTCTCCATCGAGATCTCGCCTGCGGGCAGGGGCCGGGGCCGGCGCCGGGTGAGCGCTGGGCCCGGGGCCTGGGCCTGGGCCTGCCCCGGCCCCCCTCCT
>NW_005842464.1:564208-566240 GCF_000455745.1 Alligator sinensis
GGCCCCGCCCGGGACCCACCGACAGCGAGACCGAGACCCGCTCCTGTCCGCCGAACCCGGAACCGGAAGCTGGGGACAGCGGAGGAGCCAAGGCGGAAGTCAACTCCGACGGCACTTGAACTCTCACCCCGGAACCGGAAGAGGGCAGCGGTCCCGTCTCACCTGACCGGAAGTGAGGGCTCTGGTCAAAGGAGGGGATAGAGTTTGCGGAAGTGGGAGAGAGTGGCCCCGTGGGGTCGGTCCCGGAGGGCACCAGGTGTCAACCGCAGCCGGTTCCGCGCAAGGCAGGAAACTAGGCCGGGCGCTTCCCGACAGTGCGGGGGAGGAGCCTGGCACCGGGGCACGGGCCGGGGCTGCGTCATGGGCCGCGAGCCCCGTCCCGCTCCTGCCCTTCTTGGAAGAGAGGAAGAGGCTTCTGCTTCCCGGCAGGGCAGGGCAGGGGTGGGGGGCTCTGCCCCGCGCCCGCAGGACGCTGGAAGGGCCCCGCCGTGTCACGGGAGCCGGCGGCCGAAACGCGCGCCAAGTCCCTGCTACAGCGCACGTGGGCCTGTCCTCAGCGTGGACAGGGCACTGCTGGGGACGCTCGCAGCACTGGGCCTGGTCGGCACTGTGGCGCAAGCACGTGGTGCTGGGCCCAGGCACTGCTGGGGAAGCCCGCAGCGTTGGGCCTGCCTGGCACTGCCAGCGCCACCTTGGCCCCGGCATGAGTGGCGTTGTCACTCGGGGTTCCCGGGGCGAGCGAGCTGGCGATGGCGGACGTGCAGGAGCCGACGCTGAGGCTCGCGTGGCCCCTGCTGAGCACGGGGCCTGGGCCCGGCACGCAGAGCAGCTGCAGGGCTGGGGCAGGTGCGCAGCGCCATCGCAGCCTGGCGCGCGGCCAGGGCTCTGCATGCCTGCCTGGGGAGATCCTGTTTCACAGGCAGCTGCCGGCACTTGCGGCTCGTCCTTTGTGAGCGCGTCCCTGCTGGGGCGGGAGAGCGGTGCCGGGGGCTGCCCTCAGCTCGGGGAGAGCAGGGCCCTGGTGCCAGGGCCACCTGGAGAGGAGCCTGGGCGTGTGGCCTGCCGTGGGGTCCACATACCCCCCAGGCAAAGCTCCCCGGGGGCAGGGGGCTTGGCTCACGGAGGCCTCGAGGGCTGCTGCCCCTCCGAGGGCAAGTCACTGGTGGCAGGGTCTGGCGTGGCCCGGCTCGGCCACAAGAAGCCCCGCTGTGGAGCAGGCCCCCGGGAAGGGAGGGAGCGCGGAGCCAGCTCAGCCAGCTGCCAGCTCCCGCGCTAATTGGCCGTGGCGGCTGGGCGCGCCCTGCTGCGCTCCTGGCACGGCTCTGAGCAAACCTGCACGTTGCACAATGCAGCCGTGTTGCGCTGTCATCAGGAGCAAGACGCGCTCCTGCCTGGAGGGCCTGGGCAGAGCCGGTCCTGCAGGTCGCAGCCTGAGCAGGGCGTGAGCTGGCCTAGCTGCGGGTCCACGGCCAAGGGTGCTGTGAGCTCCCCCGGCAGTGCCGGCTGGTCCCAGCACCGAGCGCGTGGCAGTGCTGGGGGTGCGGGCACGCGGGCACGCTTTGCCCGTGTGGATGCTGTCAGCTAGCGGTTTCCCAATCTGGCTGCAGAAGCGCGCTGCTCTCGGGGGCACCTGGTCCTGCCCCCTTCTCTGGTGCCTGGCGCTCCCAGCCCTGCTGGGCTCCCCTGTTGCTCCCACCCATGGAGATACGGGTCTGGTGCGGGTGCCCCAGTTCGGCCCACTGTGGGCTGCAAGGAGAGACCTGTGCCACGTGACCCCGCAGGTGAAACAATTAGACCTGCTTGGAAACCGGGCACCAGCACGTCCTGTCCTGTCCTGTCCTGTCCTGTCCCTCAGAGCCTGGCAGCAGGCAGGGGCTGTGCTCCAGCTGGCTCCTGCCCTGGGAGCCTCAGCCTTTGCCCTTGCCCAAGAGGGGCAGCCCCGTGGGGCGCTGCGCTCTGCTCCGGGCAGGCCGGGTCGCTGCGGCCCGAGCCAAGGTGGGAATCGGGCCTCCAGCGCCGCCCGGGCCCGGGG
>NW_005842464.1:567604-572793 GCF_000455745.1 Alligator sinensis
CCCCGCTCCCTCTTCCCCTGCTCCCCAGCCGCGGGGCTGGCCCAGGTGACTTCCCGGCTCCGGCCGCATCCCTGCTCTGTTTGTACACGCGCGTGTCAGCACACATTGGCCAACAGGCAGGGTAAACAGCGCGCTGTGCTCCAGCGCCCGGGCCTCTCGCCAGCCACCGCCTCCACCCCGCGCTCCCAAGCCCGGCAGCAGCTGCCTGGGTCAGCGCCTGCAGAGGAGGCTGCCGGGGGCCCTGCTGCGTGGGGGGCACGGAGGAGGCGCAGAGCGAGCGCTCCCTCTGCCTGCGGAGACCCCCACGGCCCTGGCTTGGGGCTGACCTGCGCCTGCATCCCCCTGGCAGCGCCATTGGTCCACCACGCGGCAGGGAGAGGCAGCCCACGTGCTCCCGGGCGTGTCTAACCACTGCTCCTTCTGCCCCCAGGTCGTGGTGCCCAGGTCTGTCCCTGCCATCTGGCTGCTGCCGTCTTTGCCGCTGGGCCCGGCTGCCGTCCAGACGTGAGCCCCATGATCCCTTGGACCGCGTGGAGGCCGGCCGGGCAGAGCAGGCGCCTGGGCACACAGCGGCTGTGAGCAGACGCGCCGTCGCTGGACCCCCTGCTCCCAGCGCACGGCCACTCCGGCGCGCTCATGGATCTGTGGCCCCGCTTGCTGCTCCTGCTCTGGACACTGGTGACGGCCCTGGCACTGCTGGCCCAGGAGGTGCTCATGCAGCGCGTCTACACCAACACCTGGGCAGTGCAGGTGCCGGCAGGGCCGCGAGAGGCTGACAGGCTGGCCAGGAAGCATGGATTCCTCAACCTGGGGCCGGTGAGTCTCCTCCCAGCCCGCCTGGGGCCCTGCCTTCTCCCCGCACAGCCTGGGCGCTCTGCTGCCTCTGCCCGGCCCCGGGGCCCTTGCGGGAGCTGCTGTCCCTGCCGGCAAGGCCGGGCATGTCTGCCGAGGCCAGGGTTGGGCACCTGGGTCACCCGTTCTGCGCCCCCGCCACGTGTGCTATTGACTTGTGGCCTGACGGGCATGGGGTGAGCGGGGCCTGTGCCCTGTCACCCAGGGTCCTGGCAGGGGCTGTCTGCCCCAGGGGACCAGGTGGCTTGGGGGTGGGGGTGCACGGGTCCAGTCTGCCCTGGGCAGGGGTCTCTGGCGGGGGAAGCCTGTGTGGGAGCGATGAGGGAGCAGTGTCTGGGGCCTGGCTCTGGTGCTGCCTCCCGCGGTGGGCACGCACAGCTCGCCCGGAGGGGCGGGGGCCGCACGGCGGGTGCTGAGCCCAGAGCGCAGAGCCTGCTGGTCCCGCCCAGAGCAGGCTTGTTGACAGCGGTCGTGTCCTTCGCCCCAGCTCTGTCCTTTGAACGGCCTGTGTCAGCATCACCCCCACAGTTCTGCTTTCCAGTGTCAGCGCGCAGCACGGGGCCAAGCCGGGCAAGTGCCCCATGTAGTGGCTCCTCATTGGCTGTGCCATGGGATCGCCGCCCTGGGAGCGTCACGGTGCCCGCTATCTCCCGGCTATCTCTGCAGCGTTGGCTTCAGCCCAGGGGCCTCGTGCTGGTGGCAGGGCTCAGCTCTCAGGCCCTGCACTTGCTGGCAGGGCGCCCGGGGTGCTGGTGGCACTGATAACGGAGGTGTTTGCAACCCTGTGGCAGAGGCTTGGCAAGGCTGGCAGTAGGTGGGCTCCCTGCTGCCTGCGGGCCGTGATGGGGCAGACCTGGCCCCTGGCGGTTTCCTCGCCCTCCCTGCACCAGCTTGGCTTGGGCGTCATGGGAAAGTGCTGTGGTTTCCGGGGCCCAGCTCCATGCAGCTGGTGGAGCATGAAATGCTGTCAGGACCTTGTCTCTGACCAGCCTCAGGGCGCTGGCAGCTGTGAGGGGCCCACCTGGTGCCACACAGGCCTCGTGGGGCAGCCACGTGGTCACTGCTGCTGGAGCCTCACCTCTCCTCGGCCAGCCCTGTCCCGGGCTTCAGCCTGCTCACCCCACAGGGCCAAGGCTGGGGAAGCCCTTGGGCCCAGTCCCTCCTTGCAGGGGGAGCCAGGTTTATGGGGCCACTGGTGCCCCACAGAGACTGGCCACGGGGCCCAGCTGTCCTTTTCCCAGGGCCACGGGGAATCTGCCTCTGGCAGCTCCACGCAGCTCTCTCTCCTACTGCAGTGGTGCCACAGGGCCGGGAGGCACCAGCCGTGGCAGCTCGCAGAGGGCGGGGGAGGCAGAAACCGTCTCAGTGGGACGGGGCAGCTCTGGGGCTGTGCTGGCAAAAAGAAAGGCCCCTCCTGCCTTCCTCGGGCTTTGGGGGTGGAGGAGGCAGGTTTGCCACCTCGGGGGAGCCCCTCCGGTCTGACTGCTCAGCTGTTGCACCCCCTGCCCGGACCCGGACCCGGACCCGGACCCCGCCGTGGCAGGCGGGGGGGGGAGGCGGCGATGGGGAGGTCTGCAGTGCAGGGCGAGCGCCCCCAGCCGACACGGCTCCCACGGCCTGCACGAGCTCCTTAGGCGCTGCGTCGCGCTGGCTCGGCTGGGCAGGAAGGAAGCGGATGAGTGAAATCCCTCAGGAAGTTGCACAATCGGTGACGCGGTGCCAAGTGTCGGCAGCTGGAGCAGGCGGGGGGGGGGGGGGGGGGGGGGCGACGGGCCTGCGCCCACCTGGGGCAGCGCAGGCCCAGGGGCTCCCTCTCCCTGGGAGGGCAGCGGGGGCTGGCTGCGTGAGGGCACCAGGAAGAGGCTGGTGCGGTGGGGCCTGGCCTCGGCCCACGGCAGCTCAGTCCCCTGGTTGGCACGAGCGCTGCTCTGCGTCCGCGCCCTGTCCCCTGACGGCCCTGGGTTGTGCGGGCGAGGGTCAGGCTTGGAGGAGAGAGCTGCACCCACGGCAGTGCGGCTGGCATCCCTCCGCCTCGCCTGCCGCGTTGGGGCCCAGTGGGTGGGGAAGGCCTGGGCAGACCTAGGCTGGGGCTGCCCGTGGGAGAGGCGCCAGGCTGGGCATGCTGCCCACGGGGGCCTGGCCACCCCCTCGCATCTGCTGTCCTCTGCCGGGCCCTCCCCGCTGCCTCCTGGGGGGCCGGGGGCCTCCGACACCCCGCGAGTAGGGGTTTGTGTTGGAGTCCCTGGGGGAGTCGGCTTTGCTGCTTCTCCCGCCCGCGCCGGTCCCCGGTGGTGCTGACCCCGCAGGGTGCTTGCTGGGAGCCAGTGCCGTGACTCGGGCCTGCCCAGCCCTGCTCCAGCTTGCAGCTGCTGCTGGGCAGGTGCCATCTTATCTCGGGATCTCTGCTTGGCTGCAGGTCTCCATTAACCCCCTGTTGCCATGGCAGCACATCCCATGATTCCCGCTGCGCTCGCTGGCTGCTCCCCGGAGAGGGGGTGCAGCGACAGGGCCCTGCCCCGGGCCCACGGGCTGGGAGGTGTGGCGGGGGGGGGGCGGGGGGGGGGGCGGGCACGCGCCTGTCGCCGACACCAGCCAGGTCGCTGTGCCCAAACTGGGGCCGTCCCGGGCACTGCGGGGAGACGGGGCAGTCCTGTCTGGTGCCACGGGGCGGTGTGGGGGGATCGCGAGGGTGCTGGCTAGCCCAGCCAGAGCGTCCCCATGGCGCTGGCACCCTAGTCCCATCCAGCGACCAGGCAGAGTCCCTGAGCCGCGTGGAGCAGTCGGGCCCTGTCCCCAGGCCAGGCGGCGCCGGTGCATGCTGCAGCCAGGGCTTGGGGGCCGTGGAGCCTCTCCCTCAGCTGCGCGGGGCTGGTGGGACCTGCCCAGGTCAGCGTGGAGCGGTGGTCCCCATAGGCCTGGGCTGGCCCTTGCGAGCTGCTTGGGGCACGTGGCTCAGGCCTGGGTTGCCAGGAGCCCAGGGCCGTCTGGATCCAGCAGCTGCTGTGCATCCCCACCTGGCACGGGGCGGTGCTGGAGAGCAGCAGCCGGGCCCCATCTCCGCGTGGGCCCCTGGAGATGCCTGGAGAAGGCCCCGTGCCCTCTGCAAGCAGCCGAGACTCGTGTGTGCGCGGGAGCTCTGTGCTCGGCCTCCTCCCCGGTGCTCGCAGGCAGGGAAGCTGCAGCCCAGCACTGGGTGAACCCTGGCCTCGCTGCCCCAGGGCAGCCCTGCAGCCTCCAGGCCTCCCTGGGAGGCCCAGCGGCTGGGGCCGGAGCCCAGGGCTCCTGCACCCTGCGCTGCCCAGCCCAGCCTGGCGTTCAGGAGTGCCTGGGCCCCGCCGGGGGCTGCTGGCTCCCTCAGTGCTTGGGCAGCCCCCGTGCCCGCGGCAGAGCCAGCCCCAGCAAGGAGCACCGTCCCTGCAGCGGGCAGCCCTTTCCCTCCTGCCTCTGGGAGTGGGGGCAGGGCTGTGGAGCCCGGGCAGGTGCAGCCGCCTCTGCTGCAGGATGTGGTGTGGGAAAGGAGGAGGAAATGACAGGCCAGGAGGGTTAAAAATAACTGGCTGGGAAGCCTGTGGGCCAGACCCCGTCTGGCTGGCTGCAGGATCGGCATTTGTCTCGGCCCCACGCCCCGGCTGGAGCTCTGGAGTGGGTGCAGTGTCGGCTAGCCACCCTCCGCTCCCCCCACCCAGGGCCCTGAGGGTGCTGCTGAGGCTGGCATGGGGCTGGGTGCTGGGGAGACCCAGCTGGGACAGGGCTGGGCTTCGCATGCCAGAGCCTGTTCTCTGGGCCATCACCCCTGCCGAGGGCTCGCTCTGGTCCCAGCATGTGCTGGGAGCCCTGGGTGGAGGCGATGCCCATGCAGCTTCTGGTGTCTCCTGCAGCCGGGCTGTGCCACAGCAGCAGGCTGGCACCCGGGCAGGAGCGGGGTCCCAGATGTGGCCAGGAAAGGGCTCCCCACGGGGCCAGACCCGGGGCCTCTGACATTGCTCTGCGGCTCACAGTGGAGCCGGGGCAGCCAGGGCTCTGACACGCTCTTCTCTGTTGCAGATTGTGGGGGACTACTACCACTTCCGGCACCACGCTGTGGTGAAGCGCTCGCTTTTGCCCCACCCGTCCTGGCACAGCCGCCTGGCCAGGGAGCCCCAGGTACGTGTACGGGGTCCCAGCAGCCTTGGCGGGGCAGGCTGCCCCTTGTCCCTCCTGTTGGTGGTAGGCTCTGGGTGCTGGGGCCACCTGTGCCGAGGCCTGAGCCAGGCCCCAGCACCGGGCATGGGCAGAGCACACCCGCTGGCCTCTCCTCTGGGCTGCAGCAGGGAGGAGAGGGGGCTGGGCAGGGGCAG
>NW_005842464.1:572987-584371 GCF_000455745.1 Alligator sinensis
CTCCACTGGAGCGTGGCTGCCGGCTTGGAGCCTGCCTGGCGCAGGGCCGTGGGGCAACCGCCTGGGGCTCTTAGTCCTTGCTGCTCCCCTGGGCCTGGCAGGGGGATCAGGGGAGCATGATGCCCCCCCTGCCCAGCGCCGCAGTGCCACAGGCTGGTCTGTAGTGCCAGGATTCCTGAGCTCTGAGCTGCTGCAGCCCCTGCCCTGAGCTCCATGCTCCACACAACCCTCCGCTCCCACCTGCTGCCCATCCCAGTGTCCACCACCAGCCCCTGGCTGAGCCTGGCATGGCCCTGCTTCCCCTTCCCTGTACCATGGGGCTGGGGTCAGGCTGGCTGCTGTAGATGTAGGGAGGGCAGGACCCAGCCCGTGCTGGGGGAAGGGGGCTATGTCACCTCCACCGATTCCTCACGCTAGCGCTGTGTCTCCATGTGCACTGGCTGGAGCAGCAGGTGGCCAAGCGCCGCACGAAGAGAGACACCTTCACGGAGCCCACAGACCCCAAGTTCCCGCAGCAGTGGTACCTGGTAGGTGCCGCCCGAGCAGGGGCCTCCCCTGGCAGCGGGGCATCTGCTGGGATGGGGACTGGTCTCATGGATGAGACTTGGAACAGACCCCACCTTGGGCAGAGGCCTGCTAGGGCCCCCCTGGCTCTCCATCCTGGGGTGTCTGTCTGTCTGTCTGCTTCTGGCTGCCCCAAGTTGAGGCAGACAGACGTGTCCCTGCCTGCTGATCTGGGGCCTCTAGCTGGTCAGGTCCTTCTCTGTGCCTCCTCTGGGGCTGGGGTGGGAGGCACGAGAGCTGCCTGCAGGACGGACTCCTGTGGCCCCACTGGGAGCAAATCCTGCCCATGGCAGAGCCTGGCCCGTCGCATGCGGTGCGTTGCCTGCAGTCAGCACTGGCAGAGACGGCCCGAGCAGAGCCAGGCCAGACCCGGCTGTTTCCCCCGGCACCAGCAGCCCCATGGCCATGTGCTGTGGGGCAGCCTGAGCCCTGATACCAGGCGCTTCTGGGTAGCGTCTGTCTGGGGTCCCTGTCAGGTTCTGACCTGCGGCGTTTCCCCAGTACAACACGAACCAGCGGGACCTGAATGTGCGGGGAGCCTGGGAGCAGGGCTACACGGGCAAGGGCATTGTGGTCTCCATCCTGGATGATGGCATCGAGAAGAACCACCCAGACCTGGAGGGCAACTATGTGAGTTGGGGGCACTGCAGCCGTGGCGGGAGAGGAGGTGAGCGCCCCGCTGCCTCCTGCACTGGGCTGTGGAGCTGGGCCTTGTGTGCGGCCACGAGCAGGCCAGGCTGGGAGCGGGCAGTGGGGAGCCCCGTTCCACGCTGTGGACAAGGCTGACGGCAGCTCTGTCTCGCAGGACTCCGATGCCAGCTTCGACGTGAATGACCAAGACTCCGACCCACAGCCGCGCTACACACAGATGAACGACAACCGGTGGGTGAGGGGCCGGTGCAGCCCAAGAGGTGGGGAGGGTGGTGGGGCTAGAGAGGGCAAGGTGGGTCCAGCTGCAGGCGGGGGTCCAGGCTCCCTGCAGAGGGCTGCCTAGGATGGGTGATGGCCGGGTGGCAGCCAGGCCCTGAGCAGACCTGTGCCTGGGTGAGGGCCGGGTGCACGGGAGACACCAGCCCATAGACAGCCGCCTCTGCTCTGTGGCAGCAGTGTGGCTGCAGAGGAACCTGCCCACGCCTATGCCCAGCTTCCCAACACCAAGAACCTGGCTTATGCCTGGCCATGGCTGCGCCACTTATGCCCATCTCTGGTCCCGGGTACACAAGCGCTGAGCCCCAGCCCTGGAGAGATGCTGTGTGGCCAGGACTCAGTGGGCTGGGCTGGGGGCCGTGTCTGTGCTTAAGCCCCACTCCCAGGCGGGGCTCTGAGCATGGCTTCTTCTGGGGCAGGCACGGGACACGCTGTGCTGGCGAAGTGGCTGCTGTGGCCAACAACGGCATCTGTGGCGTGGGCGTGGCATACAACGCCAAAATTGGAGGTGGGTGTGTGCCCAGGTGGGGTGGGGGCAGCCTCAGCCTGGCCCAGGTAGGGGCTTGTCTGCACTCCAGGGAGATGGGCCCTGGTCACGGGGGCAGGCTCGGGTCTCAGGTGGGGAGTCAGGCCCTGGACAAGCTGGGTCGCATACTCAACCCTGGGCAGTGACGTGTTTCCTCTGGCCCAGGTGTGCGGATGCTAGATGGGGAGGTGACGGACGCCGTGGAGGCCCGCTCCCTGGGCCTGAACCCCAACCACATCCACATCTACAGCGCCAGCTGGGGCCCCGAGGATGACGGCAAGACGGTGGACGGCCCGGCCCGGCTGGCGGAGGAGGCCTTTTTCCGCGGGGTCAGCCAGGTGAGCAGAGCCGTGCCTGCCATCCCTTCCCTGCCCCAAACCTGCTGTCCCCTGTCGCGTATTCGAGAGGCAAGCTCCTGGCATGGGGCCAGCTCCACTCGCCTGGGCAACGTCAGCCCCACACAGCCCTGGCTGTGCGTGGGGGGCTCGAGTGACAGCGCCTGGCTCTGTTTCTGCCTGTAGGGTCGCGGGGGGCTGGGGTCCATCTTCGTCTGGGCCTCGGGGAACGGGGGCCGGGAGCACGACAGCTGCAACTGCGACGGCTACACCAACAGCATCTACACACTGTCCATCAGCAGCACCACACAGTACGGCAACGTGCCCTGGTACAGCGAGGCCTGCTCCTCCACCCTTGCCACCACCTACAGCAGCGGCGGCCAGAACGAGAAGCAGATCGTGAGTGTGGCTGGCGGGGAGTGCCCTGGGCACGGGATGGCCTTGGGAGGGGCAGGAGTGGCTTCTCTCGCCTCTCTGGTGCCCGTGAGAGCCCAGGGTGTTTTGGTGGGACCCTGTGCCCTCCTGCCCTGTGCCGTGGTTATGGCTGCCCTGGCCTGGGTGGTGGGGTTGGGATGGAGAGCAGCGCTGCTCACACTTGGGGCTTCCCTCCCCTGCAGGTGACGACCGACCTGCGGCAGAAGTGCACCGAGTCGCACACGGGGACCTCGGCTTCTGCCCCACTGGCCGCTGGCATCATCGCCCTTGCCCTGGAGGCAAAGTAAGGCTGGGTGAGGGGCAGCACCACGAGGCTGGAGACACCTGGGAGGGAGCTGGGATGGGGCGGGCTGGGGATGTGAGGACAAGGTTTGGGTGCAGGGGCTGGGCGTGGGGTCCCCGCCAGCCCCTGCCTTGCGTCTCCAGCCCCGCTGTGTCTCTGCAGCAACAACCTGACGTGGCGGGACATGCAGCACCTAGTTGTGCGGACGTCCAAGCCGGCACACCTCAATGCCAATGACTGGGTCACCAATGGTGTGGGCCGCAAAGGTAACTGTGGCACCCGCCCCGGGGGCTGGGCTGGACTGGCCCAGCTGGGCATGGCCAGGCCTGGCTGCAGCCCCATGACCCCCCTGTCCCTGACCCGTGGAAGCAGCAGCACGCCATGCGTCGGGGGGCACTGACCTGGGCAGGGTTGGTGGCATGTGGAGCCCCGAGCGGCTGCCTGGGGGGGGGACCCAAGCATGAGGTTCCCTACCCCCCAACACCAGGCCCTGGGGCATGTCACCAGCCCCTCACCTGCCCTCTGCCCACAGTCAGCCACTCGTATGGCTACGGGCTGCTGGATGCGGGCGCCATGGTGAGCCTGGCCAGGAACTGGACCTCGGTGGGGCCCCAGCGGAAGTGTGTTGTTGACATCCTCACGGAGCCCAGGTAAGGCGGCTGCCGGGGTCCAGCACCGCATGGGGAAGCAGGGAGGCTGGGAGCTGTGGCCACGCCTGGGCTCCCTCCCTGGGGCCAGGGGCCACGTTCCCTCTGTGGCAGGCTGTTGCGCAGAGCCTTGCAAGGAGGCTTTGGCTGCGCAGGGCTGGGCCCCTTCCCCCACCTGCCACCAGACCAGGGCTGCATCCTCGGAGGAGGGGCTGGGTCACCACTGGGAGAGCGGCTGCGCGGCAGCCGTGCAGGGCCTGCTGCCTGAGAGGAGCATGCCGGGGCCTGCGGCGCTGTGGTCTGGGAGCAGCTGCTGAGACAGCACCGCACAGAGCAGCTTTCAGCGGCAGACAGAGGTGCCTTTCACCAGGCCCGGCTGCCGTCTCAAAGCAGCACTTGTGCCGTGTCCCATGTGGCCGTGACGTGGGCGCTGCCCCAGGCCCTTCCTGCCCAGGGTGTGTCGGGGGAGGCGCCTGGGCAGAGGCTGCACCAGCCGCTGTCTCCCCTGCCCTGTCTCCCCATGCCCTGTCTTGCTCCTGGCGGCACGTGTGAGTGCGCGTGTACAGCCCTGGCATCCATGTTGCCTTCCCTCACCAGCATTAAGGTCCAGTCCAGGCACTTTTTTTGCTGCTGGCGCATGTCGAGGAGCTCTGGTCCTGTGGCCAAGAGCAAGCTGTGGCCAGGTGCCCTACTGCTTGAGACCAAGGGGGCCCCAGCATGGGTCCTAGCAAAGCCCCGGCCCCTGTCCCTGCCTCTTCCCAGGGCTCCCTGCCTCTGGGGCTTGGGAAGCAGGGGAAGGAGGCCCAGCCCCTGCGCCATGCTCAGGGTGGGGCTGCCCTGGGCAGGCGAGGACTGCGGGCTGTGCTGCATGCTGGAGCCGTGCTTGGGGCCGTGGCCATCTCCATGCAGGGAAGAGAGGGCCATTCATGGCTGGCACAGTGCAGCCATTCAGGAGGGGAGAGCCCTTCCAGGAGCGTGTGCACGCATGTGTGTGCATGCCCGCACATGTGCACACCCACACACCAGCATGCTGATTGCACTGCCTAGCACAGGAGACCTGGGCATCCAGTCCGTGTGGGGCTGGGGAAAGGTCCCTGCCACGTGGCTGTGTTCCCAGGCAGCTAAGTGACTCCTGGACTCCAGTCCCACCTCTGCCCCCTTCCCAGGGGCCCCAGTCTAGGGCAGCCCAGCCTGGCCCCCTTGGGCTTGCCGCTCTCTAGCACAGCCCCCTCCCCATGCATGGCCCACCCTGGGGCCCAGCCCAGCTCTACAGACTCTGGCATCTCCTCCATGGCTGCACAGCCCCCAGGGGGCTGGCCTGGCCCGGTCCGCTCCTGCAGCACTGGCCACAGCGGGCCTGGCCTGTGGCTTTCCCAGGGTCTTGGTTTGAGGGGGCAGGGGCAGGGAGAGGGGCTGGGGAAGGGGCGCTGCTCAGGGCTGTGGTTTGGCACCTGGGTGCTGGGCCACAGCAGAGGCCTGCAATGGGTACCAGCCATCCTCATACCTGACTTGCTGGCAGGGACATCGGGAAGCGGCTGGAGGTGCGGCGGAAGGTGGACGCCTGCCTGGGCAGGGCCAACTACGTCAGCCGACTGGAGCACGTCCAGGCCCGGCTCACGCTGTCCTACAACCGGCGCGGGGACCTGGCTATCTACCTTGTCAGCCCCATGGGCACCCGCTCCACCCTGCTGGCCTCCAGGTAGGAGCTGGGTGGGGGCTGACCTGGGGGAGGGGAGGGGAGGGGAGAGCGGGCGGGGGCTGGTTCTTGGGGGCTCAGGACTCACCGCGCTCTTGCCCCAGGCCCCATGACTACTCGGGTGATGGCTTCAATGACTGGGCTTTCATGACCACGCACTCGTGGGATGAGGACCCTGCCGGGGACTGGGCGCTGGAGATCGAGAACACCAGCGAGGCCAATAATTATGGTAGATACCAGGTCGCCACCCTGCGGCCCCCTGCCCCCTTCCTCTGTGGCAGGGCTCAGCCGGCTCCCCCTGTGCACCTGCCATGCTGCCTCGGGCAGGGCCAGGCTGCCGCGGGCTGGGGCCCGTGGGTGCGGGTGTTCCAGGCTCTGTGCTGGGCACCCAGGCTCCCTCCAGCTTCAGCCTGGCACCAAGGCCACGGGCAGCTCCTCTGGCTGAGCCCTGCCTCTGCGTGGCTCGGAGTTGTCCCGGCCGCAGCATTTCTGCAGTGACGCAGGCTCCCGACACACGTGGGGAGACCCCCGCTTTGGAGGGCAGTTGGGGCTGGAGCAGCCTCTTTAGGACCAGGGCACCACGGGGTGGGTGGTGCATGAGCCACACTCCTCCTAGGCCCCAGCGTAGGGGCTGGTGCTTGCCTCCATTACACCCAGCAGGGTGTGATGGGGACAGGGCAGCAGGCCATGGGACAGGGCCAGGCAGACGCTGCAGGGAGTGAGGATGGGACGGGCAGGGTCCCCCTGTCTCACGCCTGCCTCTGGCCACAGGCACCCTGACCAAGTTCACGCTGGTGCTGTACGGGACGGCATCCGAGTCCACCGACATCTCCAACCGCATCGAGAGCAGTGGCTGCAAGACCCTCGCCTCCAGCCAGGCCTGCGTGGGTGAGTGTGGGCACAGTTGGGGCGGGGGGAGTGGTGCCCCAGCAGGTGGGTGGCCAGGGTGTACTGACAAGCCCTGTGCCCACAGTGTGCGAGGAAGGCTACTACCTGCACCAGAAGAGCTGCCTGAAGCGCTGCCCGCCCGGCTTCGCGCCCAGCGCCCCAGCCCTGGTCCTGGCCGACGAGGCAGAGAACAGTGTGGAGCTGCCAGCTGCCCCGCGCCTCCGCCTGCCCTGCCACGCCTCCTGCGCCACGTGCACCGGCCCCACTGCCACCGAGTGCCTGAGCTGCCCGGCCCACTCGCACTACAGCCCCCCAGACCGGACCTGCTCCCACCAGACACAGAGCAGCCGGGCGTCCCCCGCCCTGAACGAGGGCCTGGCCGAGGCGCCAGCACCCTCCAACCTGCCCATCCTGGTGGCCAGCCTCATCTGTGCCCTCATCGTCATCATCTTCATTGCCGTCTTCCTGGTGCTGCAGCTGCGCTCGGGCCTCAGCCTGCGTGGTGTCAAGGTCTATGCCTTGGACAGCGGTATCATCTCCTACAAGGGGCTCCCGGCTGACGTGTGGCAGGAGGCGCCATCCGACTCGGAGGGCGAGGAGGCCGAGGCGCACAGCGAGAGGACTGCTTTCATCAGAGACCAAAGTGCCCTTTGATGAGCCCCCACAGGGCGGGGGGGCACAGACTCTGCTTTGGCACGGCCAGGCCTGGCCTTCCAGCTGCCGGGGCTGGCCCCGTCCTGCTCCTGGGAGGGCCCCGTGCCCAGCGCCCGTGCTCTCTGTGCTCGCCAAAGTGTGTTCTGCAGTGCCCCCTCCCACGCTGCCCGGCCCTGCCCTATGCCAGCGCCCACCAGGCAGGGCAGGGGCCACGCGTGCCGCAGCGACGAGTACTTGGCCAGTCTCTCCGCCTACAGCTGGGCCTCTGCTGCCCAGGACCCTGGCCTGGCCCAGCCTCTCCTGCCTGTGCAGGCTCCTCTCTGCTTCCCCCTCCCCTGAGCCCTGGGTCTGGCATCTCTCCCTGCTTTCCTCAACAGCAATAATGGCCAGGCCCTGCTCCTCTCTGCTGGGCTTGCCCCAGGGAGGTGCTGGAGCCGGGCCCCGAGCCCCTCGGCTGGCAGGGACCAGGGAGCGTACATCTCCCGGCCGCAAGGGGCCCGGGGCCGGAAGCACCCATGGGGCAGGGCTGGGCACGGCCACCCTGGAGCATCCCCTGCCCTTGCCCAGGGGCCTGGGACCTAGCCCTGCGGTGGGGAGGGTTGTGCTGCCCCCACCCCATGCCGCCGAAACACGTGGGGCTGCCCCGGGGCCTGGCCTCACCCTGTCCCGCGGGAGGGGCACCGTCCAGGCATCCTGCTGTGGCTGGAGAGCAGCCGTCCGCCCCTCACTCGGGCAGTATGAAGGGTGGTGGAGCCTGGGGGCAGCGCTGCAGGGCCTGGGCCACGGGACCCCAGCTCTCCTCTGGCCCTAGGAGCTGCTGGACCCGGCACCCGCCCCCAGCTCCCTTGGCAAAGGCCCTGGTCCCTGGAGTCCCTGCCCCTCCTGACGTGCCTTGCCCCACTTTGGTGACAATCCATGTTGCTCCTCACCTGGAGCCCCTGCCCCCCGCCCCGGGCACTGGCTCTGCGCTCACAATCCATTCATCCATCCCCTGGGACATGGGGCGGGGGCGCCCCCACTCCCCTGCAGCAGCAGGCCGGGCCCGAGGCTGCGTGCGGTGCCATGCGGTGTGGGGTGGGGGGCCTGGCCGGGCCCCAGGACTGTTTTTCTATGATAACTTTTTGGTGCACAGTAATTTCTTCTTGTAATTTAATCAGGCAGGAACGGTTCCTGCGCCCGTCTTTAATTTAATGGATGTGGATATAACGCTAGAGGGAGAGATTAAATGTTCAGAACTATGCAAACCACCTGCCTGCCCCCCTTGCTCTGTGCCCCCGGACCCTGCACCCGCCCCCTCCCTGTGCACAGCCGCACAGGCCGGCCCAGGGCCTTCGACCTGCCTGCTCCAGCTGCCCAGTCCACGCTAGTGCTGGCCCCTTGTCCCCAGCACCACCCGCCCCCTGGCCTGGTGTGGCTCCCTGGGCGCACTGCCTGGTCCAGCGGAGCCCGGCACGTTCCCAGGGCCCCCATCAAGACGCTCCCCCCCGGGGGGGGCTGCTCCCTCCCTGCACTCTTGCTGCAGGCGGCAGTGGCCCGACCAGGCCCAGGTCTGGGTGTCCCGGGGGTGAGAGGCACTGGGCCGAGCTCCTGGCTGCAGGATCGGGTCCAGTGCAGAGCCACCCAGACCTGCCTGCGGCACCGGCTGGGAGAGCAGCGCCTCCCCAGGGCAGAGTCTGGGGTGCCGCAGCTGCCCCTCGAGGGGTGCGTGGAGTCCTGCCCGCAGCCTGGAGGGCTCGCACGGACACTGGGCCGCCTCTGCCACGACGCTGGAGCCCTGCTCCCTCCCTGCGTCCAGCCCACCCGGTGCCACAGCCCAGCACCGCTGCCAGCACCCTGCCCCCACGGTGCCCTGCTCCCGGGGGCGCTGGGTCCCTGCCGGCACTCCTGGCCTGACCTGGCGTCACAGCCTCGGGGCCGGGAGCCTGGGCCGAGCCCTTGCCCCCGGGGAACCGGGCAGGGGCAGGTGAGGTGGGTGCGCTGCCAGCTCTGCCCCCAGCCGTCCGGCCCAGTGGGAACCTGCAGCTGCTGCTGAGGAAACCGCAGGACCTGGGAACTAATTCAGGAAGCTGCGATGGGTGCAGGGCCCCGTGGCCAGAGCCTGCGGCTGTGCCTGGCTCCTGCTGCCACCACAGCCCTGCCCCTGGCCCCGCTGCTGCAGCTCGGCTCGGCTCGGCCCGGCTCAGCCGTGGCCCCCAGCTCCTGGGCCGAGGCAGTCGTGCCCTGGGTTATGAGCAGGCTTTGGGCGTCTGCCCGTGCGTGCGCCCACAGCTGCATCGGTCCCCATCGCTTCTCCGGGGGTGGGCAGGGCTCCCCTCGGGGCTGGGACTCCCTGGAGCCGCTTGCAGGCAGGGCTGCATGGTCGCTGCAGCATCCCTGAGCACGGCGGCCGCATGCTGCGTGCATGGCGCTGCACGTGCCGCTCCACGGAGCAACTCCTGCTCGCGCGCTGCTGCAGGGCTCGCGGCTCGACCGTCCGAGCAGGGCTGAGCCGTAGCTCATGCCAGCACCTCTTCTTCCACCGTCCCCGGCTCCAGGGTGACCGGAGGAGTGGGGGCTGGGGCCGCTCGCCCGCACCGTGGTCTGTGTGGAGCCACGGCCCCAAGTCCCCTGAGCTGGCAGGCCCGTCCCTGTCTCCTGGGCTCTCTTGTGCCCGGTTCTTGTGTCCGGTGAAGCCTCCAGCCACAGGCTCCAGCAGCCGGGGACGAAGCAGCTCGCCCAAGCTCGGCAGGCACAGCTGTGGGGGAAGGAGCCGCCAGCAGGGAAGCCTCGTGGGTGCAGCACGTCCGGCAGGAGGGAGCCCTGCCTTGCCCAGCAGCGAGAGCCTGTTGCGGCCTCCACAGCCCCGGGCACTGGGTTGCTCGGTCCACCGAGACCCGTGGGTCCCCACCGGGCAGGGCCTGACGCTGGGCTCTGCGTCAGCCGGGGCAGGCTCTGGGGGGCAGGCTGGGATGTGCCCCCTCGCCCCCAAGCCTGCTGGAGGGGCTGCCTGTGGGGCCATGCAAGGTCCAGGGGGCAGGCACGTGGGGGGCAGTGCCTGTACGCGGGGCGTAGGGCACCCAGAGCCAGTGCGGCAGCGTGGGGGGAGACCAGCTCGCCCGCCGGGGCCAGGCGAGGGACAGCGCCCAGCACTGCAGCCTGCGCGTTCAGGAAGAAGCTGCGTGCTTGTTGGGGGCAGGCAGGACCCCCAGGCTGGCGGGGCTGCAGGCGGGCGGCGCAGGGCAGCCGGGGGTGCTGCTGGCACCGGGCTGGGGCCCTTCTACCCCCTCCCCCATGGCCCCGTGATTGCAAAACACGCTGGAGGAATCAGAAGGAAAATGAAACAGCGCTGGGTGGAGTGGTGGGGGGAGGCTGCGGTGTGCAAGGGAAGCTGCTGTTCCCATGCAGACCCCTGCACCCCATGGCTAACGATGGAGGGCCCGGGCCACAGAGGCAGCAGGGTTGAGCAGACCCCAGTGCCCGGTGGGCTGTGGGGCGCGTGGGGGCAGGTGCCAGGGCTGGAGCTGCTGGTGCCAGGACAAAGCCTGCGGCACTGCCGAGTACAAGGAGCCTGGCAGGGGCCTGGCCCCGGCACGCGCATGGCAGCAGGGAGGCCCAGGGGCAGCGAGTCCAGGGTCCAGGGGCTTCTCCCGAGGGAGCAGCACTGGCAGAAGGATCCAGACTCTGGACAGGAGCCACTGGGGCATCACAGTCCTGGTCGCACGTTGCCACCGGGCACCACCACGGTCCCCGGGCAAAGGCAGCCACGACATTCCTGCAGCTCTGCTTGGCGGCTGGGCCAGCCCGTGCCCGTGCCCATGCCCATGCCCGTGCCCGTGCCCGTGCTGGGGTCAGAGGGGCCCACGCCAGTCGCTGGGCACCCCGGTGCCCACCTGCCCGGCTCTGGCTCTGGCTCTGGGCACGGCCTCCCTGTGACTGTGCCACCTCAATGGCCCCTGGGCTCAAGGCAGCCCTTGACCATCACCTCCTCAGCCCGGGGCTGGGCTGGGCTCAGGGCACGGGGGTGCCTGCGGGGAGCGGCCGAGCCGGGGCTGCTGAGCACTGCAGGCGGGGGCAGGAAGCAGAGGAAGTCTCGCAATGGCTGTATGGTCAGCGCAGGGTTTCCTGTTCCTCTTTCCATGCCGGGGCTCACAAGTGTCCAGGCGAGCACCCGTGCCATCCCGCCGGAGGGGAGCTCCACATCACCGGCCCCAGCCCGGGCACCACCGCCGCGCACAGGTCAGGGGCAGGGGGTGCTGGGTCCCGTCCTGCGCTGGGCTGGCCCAGGCCTGGCATCACCAAGCTCTCCCCAGGCACGGTGCTTGGAGACCTCCAGCACATGCTGGCATTGGGTGCCAGGGCATAGGGGCTCCCACGGCTCCCAGGGTGGGCCCAGCCTGCCTCGGCCACGCTTTGCCCGCCGCCCAGCCCAGGCCAACCCAGCCCAGCCCAG
>NW_005842464.1:584438-589375 GCF_000455745.1 Alligator sinensis
CCAGCCCAGCCCAGCCCAGCCCAGCCAGCTCCAAGCGACACCGGGAGCCCTGGCACGAGCAGAGCCCTGGGCTGAGCACAAGGAGCCTGGCACGCTGCCGCAGTGCGGGGCTCCGGGGCCCCGAGACAAGGGGGGCGACCTGCTGCAGGGCCAGGCGGAGAGGGCCCCTCAGGCCCCTGCACCCAGGAAGGCTGCTGGTGCTCCCTGAGCCATGAGCTGCCCAGGGGCCTCCAAGCGACACCGGGAGCCCTGGCACGAGCAGAGCCCTGGGCTGAGCACAAGGAGCCTGGCACGCTGCCGCAGTGCGGGGCTCCGGGGCCCCGAGACAAGGGGGGCGACCTGCTGCAGGGCCAGGCGGAGAGGGCCCCTCAGGCCCCTGCACCCAGGAAGGCTGCTGGTGCTCCCTGAGCCATGAGCTGCCCAGGGGCATTGGGTCCAGGCTGCTCCTCTGGGGCCCAGTGGAGCCACTTGCATCCCTCTGCTCCAACCCGGTCTGTGCCACCCGCTTGCTGCCCCCATCACCACTCCCTGGGCCAGGAGCTGTCCTGCTTCCCCTGAGCTGTGATGCGCCTGCAGTCGGGGAGCGTCTGCCTGCCGGCCCTGGGGTGCAGCAGAGCCGGGCGAGCGGCTCGGATGGCTGGGAGCACGGCTTGATGCTCCAGCTTCTATTTCTGACCTCACCACTTCCTCCCAGGGCGCTGATAGCGCTGCCCCCCCTTCCACGCTGCTCTGCTGTCCCCCACCCTGCCCTGTTTGAGCAGTTTTGTGAGTCAGATGCTCCGGACTCTGCACCCCAGGTCAAGCCATCCTGCTGCAGCCCCATGGCCTGAGCAGCCCTGGGGGCTGAGTCCACCTGCCTCTGCCCCGTGCTTGACAGGGAGTGGGGGGCAGCCTCCTTCCCCACCCTGCTGCACATCTAGCACTGGGCTCATGGCTCCTCTGGGCACTGTCTGCACCACGCAGCACCCCGGGATGCAAAGCATAGCGACCACAGGCAAATATTGTTCCTGGAGGCAAGCGGGAGCGGGTGTGGGCTGGGCACTCTGCACCCTGTGCTCATGCTTCGGTGCACGGGGCACCCAAAGCTGCCGGCCTCTCCCCCCACAGCTGTGCCCCCTTCTTGTGGGGGAGCCCTGCGGCCCCCAGGAGCCAGCGGCATGGGCTTCGGGCCGGAGCTGTGGTGCCCGCAGGGGCACAGTGCCCTGCTGCGGATGCAGGAGTCTGAGCTGCGCCTGCTGGAGCTGCTGAAGAAGTGGATGCTGCAGCGGTCCAAGGGCGACCGGGAGTACGCCACGCTGCTGCACGCCATGTTCACCCAGCTGGAGAAGCAGGAGGGCGCGGGGCAGCTGCGCCCCGGGGACTACACCAGCCCGATCAGCGAGGTAGGGTCTGCCCCTGCCCATGCTGGCCCCGGCTTGGATGCCCGGGGATGCCCTGTTGCAAGGGACTGCTGGAGAGCGGTGCACATCTCCCCCATGTCCCTCTGGGAGCTGTCGGGGTCGGGGATGGTGCCCACAGGCCACGGGCTTTGTGGGGTGTGCCCAGCTCCCAGGGCAGCTCCCTCCATCCCTAACCGCTGCCCCCCCGCAGTCATGCTGGGCACTGGCGAGCCAGACAGAGGCGCTGAGCCAGATCCTGCGGCGCCATGCAGAGGCCCTGGCCACGGGACCCCTGCACAAGCTGGGCCTGCTCATCCGGGACAAGCAGCAGCTGCGCAAGTCCTACAGCGAGCAGTGGCAGCTGCTGAGCCAGGACTACTCCCGGGTACGCGGCATCCACGTCCCCCTGCCCCCATGGGGCATCACGGCTCAGCCCCCGCCAGCCAGGGGCCGGCCAGTCTGGCAAGGACTCTGCCTCTCTGAGCTGGGGCTGGGGGGCTCCCAGCCCCTTTCTGCTATCCCTCCCCTGGCCTGTGCCCCTGCCCCTTCCCCACGCCCTGGGGTCCCTGCCTGGACGAGCATCTCTGTCTCCCTAGACCACGCAGCAGGAGCTGGACAAGCTGAAGGCACAGTACCGCAGCCTGGCACGGGATAGCGCCCAGGCCAAGCGCAAGTACCAGGAGGCCAAGGGTGGGTGCAGTGCAGTGGGGTCCCGGGGCCCCAGCATGTGCGTGGGGGTCTGAGCCAGGCCAGGGGGGCTGGGTGGGGCTGCCTGGCCCCCGCACCCCCCCGGCCCCCTCACCTGGCCTGTCCCTGCAGACAAGGACCGGGACAAGGCCAAGGACAAGTACGTGCGGAGCCTGTGGAAGCTGTACGCGCTGCACAACCAGTACGTGCTGGCGCTGCGGGCCGCCGAGCTGCACCGGCAGCACCACTTCCAGCGCGCCCTGCCCGCCCTGCACGAGGCCCTGCACGGCCTGCACCAGGAGATGGCCCTCATCCTGTAAGAGACCCCGGCCCCACCTGGCCCCTCGTCCCTGTGTGATCCCGGGTCTCCCCCAGCCCGGCGCGGACCCTTGCCTAGCTCGGCATGGTGGGGCTGCATGTGCCGTGCAGGGGGGCCCCGGCAGGCATGCTGGGGGTGCCTGCCAGGCTGGGCTGACCGCCTGCCCCGCAGGAAGGAGACCCTGCAGGAGTACCACATGGTCACCAGCCTGGTGCAGGAGGAGGTAGCGGCCGTGCACCAGGAGATGGCCCACGCCATCCAGGCCATCAACCCTGCCACCGAGTATGACAGCTTCCTGCAGCACCACAGGTATGGCCCTGCCCTCCTGCCCCTGGCTCGGTCCTGCCCCGGGGAGCCCGCTGCTGGCCCGAGCAGCTGGCTCAGGGCGTGGCCTTGCCAGGTATGGGGCGGAGGTGCCACCAGAGCTGCTCTTCGAGGAGAGTCTGCTGGAGGAGTCGGAGAACCTGGCGCCCGGGGAGCTGCAGCTTAACGAGCTGACGGTGGAGAGCGTGCAGCATGCGTGAGCGTGGGCTGGGCAGGCAGGGTGGTGCGGGGGTAGGCACCGGGCAGTCTGGCCAGGCCTCCGGGGCATCCTGGGGCCAGTCCCCGTGTCCCTGGGGGTGTCCCGACCCCTGCACCGTGCTGCACCCTCAGCAGGCCTGGCCGGGCCACGTCTTGCAGACTGACCTCGGTGACAGAGGAGCGGGCGGCTGCCACCGAAACCACCAGCAGCAAGGAGCAGCAGGTCCGGGAGCTGGAGGCCGAGATCCGCAGCGAGGAGCAGAGGCTGGGCCACGGGGAGCGGTGAGACGGGTGGTGCCAGAGGGGCAGGGCAGGGGGCTAGGGGCAGTTCACCCCCTCCACGCGTGGCCGGCACCCAGGGGCTCGGGGGTGACGGGCACCTGTGCACAGGGTGCAGCTGCTGGGGAGGCGCCAGGCGCTGCAGGAGGCGCAGCAGCAGTTCCAGGTCTCGCTGTGCACCCAGACCAAGCTACAGGGGCAGTGGGACATGCTTCGCCGTGAGCTGGACCAGCTGGGTTCACGCGATCCCCCGCCTGTCCTGCCCCTCCTGGACGATCGACAGTCCCTCTCTTCCATGGTGAGTCCGGCTCGACCCCGGCCCACGGGCATTGGTCCATGAGGACCCCAGGTGGGTGCCCCAGCCTCACGCTGCTCCCTGGACCTGCAGGAGCAGGAGCGCATGGGCCCCACCGCCCTGGAGACCCTGAAGAACCACATCTCAGGCATCTTCCGGCCCAAGATCTCGGTGAGTGCCCTCACCCTGGCCCCCATTCAGCTCCCCTTCCTTCTCCCTGGTGCCTCCAGGAGGGGTTTTCTCCCCACTGCCCTCCCAGCCTTGCCCAGTCCCTTGCCCCATGTGCCCTCAGCTGCCACCACTGCTGCCACTGATCCCGGAGGTGCAGAAGCCGCTGAGCCAGCAGGTCTGGTACCACGGTGCCATCCCGCGCACAGAGGTGCAGGAGCTGCTGCTGCAGAACGGCGACTTCTTGGTGCGCGAGAGCCAGGGCAAGCAGGAGTACGTGCTGAGCGTGCGCTGGGACGGCCAGCCCCGGCACTTCATCATCCAGACCAGCGACGTGAGCACTGCACCGGGCCGGGGAGGGGGGACCCAGGGCACAGGGTGTCCCTGGCTCTGAGCCTGCCAGGCCGGTTGTGTAGCACGGGGGCGGGGGGAAATCCCCCTGAGCCTGCCGGGGGCAGGTGGATCTTGGAGAGATGGAGACCCTGGTTGATCCTCCTGTTGCACTGCCCTCCCCTCCCTACCCCATATGCACCAGGCCATGTGCTTCTGTACACGTGTGCATGGGTATGCATGAGTTTGAGGCCAGGAGCATATATGTGCATGGTGTGTGCAGGCTTGCACACATGGCTTGTGTGTCCTGTGTGACACCGACGGCATGGCCTGCCTCCCTAGAACCTGTACCGGCTGGAGGGCGAGGGCTTCCCCACCATCCCGCTGCTGGTCGACCACTTCCTGCAGAACCGGCAGCCCATCACCAAGAAGAGCGGCATTGTGCTGCTCAACTCCATCCCCAAGGTACGCGCCCTGCCGTCCCAGCAGCCAGGGGCTCCGTGGTTCAGCACCCACTTGTCCTGGGGTCTTGCTGGGAGCTGGCTGGCAGGACGGAGCGGGAGCACAGGTGGACAGATGCCGAGGGGTGGGCCTGGGAAATGGCCTGGCACTAGGGCCAACTTGTGGCCTCCCCCCACCCTGACCTCCCTGTCCCAACTGGTGCGGCAGGGGCTGGGCGAGGCCATGAGCTTCCTGCCCTGGGATGGGCTTCTTCCCCGCAGGACAAGTGGGTGCTGAACCACGAGGATGTGCTGCTGGGCGAGCGCATCGGACGCGTGAGTGCCTGCACCAGGGTCTCCCTGCCGGGGGGGCAGGGGTAGTTGGCAAGTCCCTTGCTCCAGCAGCCCAGGCTGGGGCTGGCAGGGGGCATAGACCCATCCCCAGGGCAAGGCCCAGCCCGCCGTGCTGCGGGGCAGGCAGCTGGGCAGCTGCCGGCTCTGGGCCCAGGGAGGCCCCA
>NW_005842464.1:589668-591630 GCF_000455745.1 Alligator sinensis
CCGAGGCCAGCCCCCCCCCCGCCGTGCTGCGGGGCAGGCAGCTGGGCAGCTGCCGGCTCTGGGCCTAGGGACGCCCCATGCATGGGCAGAATTGCTGCCTCTGCGCTCTGCGGCTGCCCAGGGGGACATGGCCCTGCACAGGTGGGGTGGCACAGCCCCCTCCGGGCCCAGACCCTGGCAGTCGGGACCACCCAGCCAGGCCTTGCGCCCATGTACCCCTTGCTCAGGGCAGACAAGGGTGCTGGGGCAGCACCTGCCCCAGCAGGTGCTCAAGGGAGCAGTGAGTCGCCCCGTGCGCCCAAGTGCCCTGCCTCCAGGCTCGCAGTCTGCCCTTCTCCCCCCACCCCCCCGGGCTGCAGGCTGGCAGGGCTGTGTTGAGAGCAGGGCGGGGGGTGCGAGGCAGGAGAGCCTGGGCCAGGGTCGCAGGGCAAGTGGAGGCTGTGGCCTGGTGGGGCTGGGGGCCAGCCTGGGGCCCGCGAGAGCCCACTGGCAGGCGCCCTCAGCCGCATGCTTGCAGGGGAACTTCGGGGAAGTGTACAGTGGCCGCCTGCGCGCTGACAACACGCCAGTGGCAGTGAAGTCCTGCCGGGAGACCCTCCCACCTGAGCTCAAGGCCAAGTTCCTGCAGGAAGCCAGGTCTGTCCGGCCCGGCTGCTGCACGGGGCTCTCGCAACACCCTGCGGCGGGCTGACACGGGCCGTGCCCCTGGCTGGGGAGGGCAGGGCCAGGGGATGCCAGGGCTGCTCACACAGCTCCCCAGGGCTGGGGTCCTCTCCTGGCGGGGCTGGACGGCTGTGGCTGGTCTGTGCAAGCCCAGCCCTTGGCCGTGGGCGCTCCGGGCCGCCTCTGCCCCTCCCGACAGCACCGTCTTGCCCCGCAGGATCCTGAAGCAGTACAACCACCCGAACATCGTCCGGCTCATCGGCGTCTGCACCCAGAAGCAGCCCATCTACATCGTCATGGAGCTGGTGCAGGGTCAGTCCGGCCCTCTGCCACCTCTTACCATGCCTGGGGGAGCTGTGGGAGCTGGGCCTTGCCCCTCCATGCCACGTTTGCCCCCCGAGCTGACCTGGCTCTGTGCTCCCCCCTCCACACTGGCCTGTGTGGCTCAGCCTCTCCTGCCCCCCTGCCCAGAGGTCCAGTGCCCACAGCCCTCTCTGTGCTTGCCCCAGGTCTGTCCATGCCCACAGGCTGCTGACACGCCAGAGCTGCCCCTGGCCAGGCACCGAGGGCTGGGCTGCATTCCATAGATTTCACAGATTTCATAGATATCAGGGCTGGAAGGGTCCTTGGAAGATCATCGAGTCCAGCCCCAAGGGGCAGGAAGTCAGCTGGGGTCATAGGATCCCAGCAAGATAAGCATCCAATTTACTCTTGAAGGTGTTCAATGTAGATGCTTGAACCACCTCCGATGGCAGGCTGTTCCAGACCTTGGGGGCTCGGACAGTAAAGAAGTTCTTCCTTATGTCCAGCCTGAAACGGTCTTGCAGGAGTTTAAACCTGTTCGACCTCGTCATGTTTGCCTAGGAAATGACCTGCTGGGTGGCACGGAAATGGAAAGGGATCTCGGAGTCCTAGTGGACTCCAAGATGAACATGAGTCGGCAGTGTGAGAAAGCCATCAGAAAAGCCAATGGCACTTTATCGTGCATCAGCAGATGCATGACGAATAGGTCCAAGGAGGTGATACTTCCCCTCTATCGGGCGCTGGTCAGACCGCAGTTGGAGTACTGCGTGCAATTCTGGGCGCCGCACTTCAAGAGGGATGCGGATAACCTGGAGAGGGTCCGGAGAAGGGCCACTCTTATGGTTAAGGGCCTGCAGACCAAGCCCTACGAGGAGAGACTGGGGCACCTGGACCTCTTCAGCCTCCGCAAGAGAAGGTTGAGAGGTGACCTTGTGGCTGCCTATAAGTTCATCACAGGGGCACAGAAGGGAATTGGTGAGGATTTATTCACCAAGG
>NW_005842464.1:591715-594817 GCF_000455745.1 Alligator sinensis
CCCCAGCCCTCTTTCCTGCCTATGCAGGGGGTCGGACTCGATGATCTATTGAGGTCCCTTCCGACCCTAACATCTATGAATCTATGTCATCCCTTGGGGCGCTCTGGTGAACAAACGTTCCCCCAGATGCTGGTGGTCACCCCTGATAAACTTATTGGTGGCCACCAGATCACCCCTGAATCTGCGCTTTTCCAGGCTGAAGAGCCCCATGGCTCTCAGCCTGTCGTCATAAGGTCTGTTCTCCTCACCTCTGATCATGCGCATGGCTCTTCTCTGCACTCTCTCAAGCTTCTCCTCATCCTTTTTGAATGGTGGAGCCCAAAACTGGACGCAGTACTCCAACTGCAGCCTCACCAAGGCCGAGTACAAGGGGAGAATGACATCCCAGGATTTGCTTGAGAAGCATCTATGGATGCAAGCCAGCATTTTGCTTGCTTTACTAGCCACAGCATTGCATCAAAGGCTCATGCTCATCCTGTGGTCAGTCCTGACCCCCAAGTCCCTTTCATCCATAGTGCAAACCAGGGTAGCACTGCCAAGCCTATCAGCATGCTACGGGTTTTTCCTCCCAAGGTGGAGAACCTTGCATTTTTCAGTGTTAAACACCATCAGGTTCTCGTCTGCCCATTTGCTGAGCCTGTCCAGGTCAGCCTGGATCACCTCCTGTCTTCAGGTGTGGATGCTTTGCCCCAAAGTTTGGTGTCATCGGCGAACTTGTCCAGTCCGCTTCTGACTCCAGTGTCCACATCATTAATGAAGATGTTGAACAATATGGGTCCAAGGACAGAGCCTTGGGGGACCCCGCTGGTCACAGGGCACCATGCCTGGTCACAGGGCACAGGGCATGCTGCAGGGCAGAGGGTGCATGCAGCTCACATGGCTGCATTGAGCTCAGTGCAGCCACAAAACCACATGTGGCTGGGGGGGGCCTGGGCCTGGGCCTGGGCTGGGCTGGGAGGCCTCAGCCAGGCACTGGGAGGCCCAGGTTCTGGGCTGCCGCAGCACCCGGGCTTGCCAGACTCTGCCCGCATGGAGCATGCGCTGCAACCACCCCGTGACCACAGCATAGCAAACCCACGAGGGCCTAACCCTAACCCTAACCCTCCGTCCCAGGGGGCGACTTCCTGACTTTCCTGCGCAGCGACGACAGCGCCCAGCTGAGGGTCAAGGACCTGCTCAAGATGACGGAAACCGCGGCTGCCGGCATGGCATACCTGGAGAGCAAGCACTGCATCCACCGGTGCGTGGGCCAGGCCCTGGCACCCTCCACTGCCCCCAGCAGCAGTCCCCCACACAGCCTTAGTGTGGTATGGGGTAGGGGTGCCCAGGTGCTGTGCAGCCCCTGGCCAAGATGCTGTCCCCCCAGCCAAGCCAGCTGTGCAGCTAGTAACAGCACTCAGGGCTGCAGCATCCCAGCCTGTGCCCTCCCTGCTGGGGCCTCTGAGCATGGGGCAGCCACTCCTCCCCACCCCGTCACTGCCATGCGTGGGGTGGGAGGACACTGCCGTCCCCTGGGACAGGGGCAGGATCTGGGGGTGAGTGCAGGAGTCCTGACGCCGCCCTCGGATGGGGTACTGAGACTGGGTTCCCTGCAGGGACCTGGCGGCTCGCAACTGCCTGGTGGCGGAGAAGAACACGCTGAAGATCAGTGACTTTGGGATGTCGCGGGAGGAGGAGGACGGGATCTACGCCTCCACCGGCGGCATGAAGCAGATCCCTGTGAAATGGACTGCGCCGGAGGCACTCAGCTATGGTATGAGTGTGCAGTGGACCCCTGCCCAGTGCTGAGATCCCCAGCTCAGGGCATGCAGGCCAGCCGAGGCTGCAGAGGGAACCGGGCTCTCCGGGGTCACAGAGCACGGCTGCAGCAGAGTCGGGTATAAGAGCCAGAAATCCTGGCTGCTGGTCAGGCCAGATGGGCAGCAGGACTGAGTGCCATCCTGCCATGCTGGCACTGGGGCCGGGCTGTGCCCTCTGCAAAGGACACTGGGGCCTGGGTGCAGGGATGCTCCTGCCCTGGCAGGCGTGCGCGGGCTGCTGCAGGCCCAGCTCACCTGGGCCCTGCCTGACACGTTGGCTTGCTCCCAGGCCGGTACTCCTCGGAGAGCGACGTCTGGAGTTTTGGTGTCCTGCTGTGGGAGGCCTTCAGCCTGGGCGCCGTGCCCTACGCCCACATGAGCAACCAGCAGACCCGGGAGGCCGTCGAGCAGGGTAAGCACGTGGGGCTGAGCACTGGGGCTGCAGGACCCATCCCAGGGGCCTGCTCCGAGGCTGCCCCAGCCCAGGAGACGTGGGGCTGGGAATGGGGAGCTGTGGGACTGCCGCGGCCACAGCCTGGGGGTTCCCGTGGCCCCACCCCGACCGACTCTGCCCCTCTGCAGGCGTCCGGCTGGAGCCCCCCGAGCAGTGCCCGGACGAGGTGTACCGCATGATGCAGTGCTGCTGGGAGTACGACTCGCGGCAACGGCCCAGCTTCAGCACCATTCACCAGGAGCTCATCGCCATCCGCCGGAAGCTCCGGTGACGGCTGGGGCTCCCGCAGGGGCCAGGTGTCTGCCCCGCACCCGCCCAGCAGGCGCCACGCGGGAGCCATGGACGGTGCCCGAGGCGGTCGGGGCTGTGGTCGTTGCTCCCAGCCCCTGGTTCGTACGAATCCCCTCGGGCCTGGCACCAGCCAAGGCCGTGGCCACTGTGTTTTGGACGCCGATTCCCCGTGCTGTGGCCTCTTCTGGTGGGACTCAGCTGAGAGATCCCCGCTGGCCCGGCTCGCTGGCTGCTGGGCCCGGGCCAAGCCCTCCTGATGCTTTCTCCTTGGAGCCAGCTTCTTTCCAATAAAACCCAGCCCCTTTCTGCACGTGCTGCTCCCTTGGCTGGGCCCTGACTGCGACTACTCCCCAGCTGCCCCCGCCAGGCCAGGGGGACTGCTGGGACAGTCAGAATCACCCATCGGCTCCTTCCTTTGGGAGCCGGGACCTGCGCCAGCGCTGGGGCGTGCGGGGCCGGCCCTGGCCCTGCGTAGCCTGGCAGGTGAGGGCTGGCGTCGGCTGTCTGTGCTGCCCAGAGCAGGGGTGCTGCATGGGAGGGGGGCCTGCCTGCGCACCC
>NW_005842464.1:595545-601940 GCF_000455745.1 Alligator sinensis
CCCGAGCCCGAGGGCATCCCGGCCCGGCCCGGTCCTGCCGCGGGGGCCATGGGCTGGGCCAGGCCAGGCCGAGGGCACAGGGCGCCCGCCCGGGGGTGCGGGCCCATTGCTGCCCGGGGGCTGAGGGTGCGGGTCGATTGGTGCCAGGGGTGCGGGTCCAGCAGTGCGGAGGCTGGGGGTGAGGGTCCAGTGGTGCTGGGGGCTGGGGGTGCAGATCCAGTGGTACCCAGGGGCCAAGGGTGCGGGTCCAGTGGTGCTGGGAGTCAGGGGCATGGGTTCAGCGGTGCCTGGGGCCTTGGGGTGAGTCCAGCAGTGCTTGGGGGCTGGGGGTGTGGGTCCAGCGGTGCCAGGGGCTGGGACTCGGGGGCAGAGGCACAGGGACGTGGGGTGTGCAGTGGCATCTCTGGGGCAGGGCTTGCACCCGGGTCCAGGTGACAGGATCGGGCCCGTGGCTGCAGCCCAGTGTGGGGCTCGAGCTGCTTTTGGTCGTGCCCGGGGGGCAGCATCGGGCGGTGCTCTTGGGGCCTCGGCCACTCACCCACCCTGCACGCCGCTGGCCTGGTGCAGGCCGGAGCGATTTGCGCTCTGCTCCGGCAGCTCCTCCTACACTGGCACCGGCTCAGGCTTCACGGGCTAAAAATACCGCGCGGGCTGGCCTCAGCAGACACGGGATTAGTCTGGCTGGGGCAGGGCTGTGCGGACATGCCTCGATGGGGCACCGGCTGCAGCGCCCACCTGCTGCAGACGGGGGGTCCCGTGGGCGTCCGGCTGTGCCGCCTCGCCGTGCCCGCGGCTTCCGGCCAGGCAAGTCCGTGTCAGGATGGTCATGTGGGCAGGGTGGCGCCAGGCCACATGGGAGGGGCCGTGGCACAGGGGTGCACTATGCCACGACCTGGGGCTAGAGCACGGTGGCTGCTGGTGGGCGCTGTGACTGCTGGCTGGGGCTGTCACCCGCTGGGGCGTGACACAGGCTGGGCACTGGGCAAAGCACATGTCTGGTGGGGAGCCTGGGCACAGGGCATTCACCTGCTCTGGCCGCTGAATCGTGCCAGCAGAGACAGGGTGGCTCCATGTCGGTCTGGGGTGTTGGCACCACTTCTTTGGGGCCAGGCACCGGGCAGCTGCGTCCACTCCTGGGTCAGAGGCTATTTATAGTTGAGTGCGTCTGAGCCGCGGTGTCTTGGCCTGTGAAGGGTCCTTGATGGCCTGCCAGAGCATCCTGGGCCAAGGGTGCTGGAGCAGCGAGGCCTGGCAGGGAGGTGGGCAACGGGGGCCCGGGGCTGCCCGAGGGTCTTGCCGAGTTCTGCTGTGGGGCTGGGCTGCTCCATCCTGCTGCTCCCACAGCCTTCATCCTCCTCCACGGGCCCGTGGCCGTGACCTGGTTATTCCCCAGCTCGAGCCCGGCAGCAGGGCAGGTCGGAGGGGCCAGGGCCCTGCTCCCAGCTGGTGGGGCTGGGCAGGGGCTGCTGTAGGAGAAGTGAAGGGTCTGGCTGGGGCGGGGGGCCGCAGCCGCCCGATGCCTGACCTGGCGCTGCCCCCTGGCCCATGGCAGGTCGGTCCCTGTGGCTCCCCGGCATGAAGCTGAAGAAGCAGGTGACGGTGTGCGGCGCCGCCATCTTCTGCGTGGCCGTCTTCTCGCTCTACCTGATGCTGGACCGCGTGCAGCACGACCCTGCCCGGCACCAGCATGGGGGCAACTTCCCCAGGGTGAGTCGCTGGTCGCAGGCCCGTGCTGCCTGCCCCCTCCGCCCGTGCTGCTGCGCCAGGGTCGCTGGAGCTGCAGGCGGCCGCGGGAGCGAGGAGCGGGGAGCACGCGCCCTCCTCACGCCGGCTCCTGTGCCCGCAGAGCCAGATCTCGGTGCTGCAGAACCGCATCGAGCAGCTGGAGCAGCTGCTGGAGGAGAACCACGAGATCATCAGCCACATCAAGGACTCGGTGCTGGAGCTGACGGCCCACGCGGAGGGGCCGCCGCTGCTGCTGCCCTACCACACGCCCAACGGCTCCTGGGTGCTGCCCCCCGAGGCGCGGCCCAGCTTCTTCTCCATCTCCCCGCAGGACTGCCAGTTCGCCCTGGGCAGCAAGGGCCACAAGACGGAGCTGCAGGTGAGCCAGGGCCCAGGGAGCGGGCCGGGGCAGGTCCCCATGGCCGCGGCGGCCATGCTGACCCGGTCCTGGCCCCACAGATGCTGGCCGTGTACTCGCTCCTGCCCTTTGACAACCAGGACGGCGGGGTGTGGAAGCAGGGCTTCGACATCACCTACGAGCCGCACGAGTGGGACGACGAGCCCCTGCAGGTCTTCGTGGTCCCGCACTCCCACAACGACCCAGGTGAGCGGCAGGCTGCAGCGGGCCCTCTCCCAGGTGGGGCGGGAAGGGGCTTGTCCAGGGCACATGGCCCCCCGGCCGAATGCCCCAGGCCATCTCCCAGTACAGCACGCTGGACGCGCCTCGAGCCACGCCCAAGGGAGAAGGCCATGTTCCCCGTGGGCCCGCAGGCCGTGCAGCAGGGCTGTGTGCTGGGCGTGGGGGCGGTGCAGGCTTTGCAGTGCTGAGCACTGGGGCAGGGCTGGGCTGGGCACTGGGGCAGTGCAGGCTGTGCTGCGCTGGGCATGGGGGTAGGGCTGTGCTGTGCCGGGCTGTGTGGGGTCACTGCCTCGCTCTGCCCAGGTTGGATCAAGACCTTCGACAAGTACTACTATGACCAGACACAGCACATCCTGAACAGCATGGTGCTGAAGATGCAGGAGGACCCGCGCCGCCGCTTCATCTGGTCCGAGATCTCCTTCTTCTCCAAGTGGTGGGATAACATCAGCTCCCAGAAGCGGGCCGCTGTGCGCAGGTGCGGGGGGCAGGGGCTGGGGACCCCCAGCTGGTCGGTGCGTTACCCTGAGCCGCGTAGCCTGGGGAGCTGGCCGTCGGACCCTGGGAACTGGGCCAGCTGTGCGCAGTCCCCACAGGAGGGACGTGGGGGTTAGGCACCAGCCTTGACTCTAAGGCATCCTTGTGGGGCTGCCCATGGGGCCCTATCTGTGGAGGGTGCTGTGGGGTGGGCTTGCCTGTGCTCGCTGCCCCACACTCCCCCTCCCCGTCCCCCCAGGCTGGTTGGGAATGGGCAGCTGGAGATGGTGACGGGCGGCTGGGTGATGCCCGACGAGGCCAATTCCCACTACTTTGCCATGATCGACCAGCTCATCGAGGGGCACCAGTGGCTGGAGAAGAACATCGGTGAGTGCTTGGGGGGGCAGGGACCTCACAGCCCCCTGAGCCAGCTGGGGCATGGTGGGGCCTGGGACTGGACTGCAGTCTTGGCCCCCTCCCCGCTGGAGTCTCCCTCTGGCTTTGGGAAGGGCAGGGTGTGAGCTGCAGCATGGAGGTGGCTGGGCCACGTTGCCCTGATGCATCTACCCACACCCCTGTAGGTGTGACCCCGCGGTCTGGTTGGGCAGTGGACCCCTTTGGGCTCAGCCCCACCATGCCCTACCTGCTGAAGCGCGCCAACCTGACCAGCATGCTCATCCAGCGCGTGCACTACGCCATCAAGAAGCACTTTGCCGCCACCCAGAACCTGGAGTTCATGTGGAGACAGACCTGGGGTGAGCGGCTGCTGCCTGGGGGCAGGGAACAGGGCAGGGGGCTTGGCACGGGGTCTGTCCCTGGCTGGCCACGGTGGGCTGCTGAGCCCTGCCTGTCTGGAGCCACCAAGGCTCTGGGCTGCACTGGCAGGAGCGGTGCCAGCAGATCGAGGGCAGTGATTCTGCTCCTCTATTCAGCGCTGGGGAGGCCACATCTGGAGTCCCGTGTCCAGTTTTGGGCCCCCCATGACAGGAAGGAGGTAGACAAATTGAAGAGAGTCTAGGGCAGGGCAGTGGAAATGGTGAGGGGCTGGGGGACAGGACTGGGGAGGAGAGGCCAAGGGACCTGGGCTGATTGAATCTGCAGAAGAGCAAACCGAGGGGGATTGAATAGCAGCCTTCACCTCCCTGCGGGGGGCTGCAAAGAGGATGGAGCTGGACTGGTCTCAGTGGGGGCAGGTGACAGGACAAGGAGCAATGGGCTCAGGCTGCAGCAAGGGAAGTTGAGGTTGGATACTAGGAAAAACTTTCTCATGCGAAGAGTAGTAAAACACCAGAACAGGCTCCCCAGAGCGCTGGTGGACTCTCCATCCTTGGAGGTGTTTAAGACCCGGGTAGACAAAGCCCTGGCTGGGATGCTGTAGTTGGTGCTGGTCCTGTTCTGAGCAGGCGGCTGGACTAGATGTGACCTCCTGAGCTCCCTTCCAGCCCTAATCTATGATTTCTCCCCGGTGCCCTCCCCATCACGGCCCCCCCAGCTCTTGGTGAGGAGTGTCGCAGAGCTCCCCTGCCCTCCTCTTGCACCCTGTGCCCCCTTCGGCTAGAACCCAGGCACCGTCTCCTGCAGGCTGCCCCTACGGTGCCAGGGCTCTCCCGCCAGCCCCTGCCCAGGTCATAGTGATATAAGAACAGAAAAGCTGCCATGTCCTGGCTCAGACCCTGTGTCCATCCTGTCCAGTGTCCTGTCACACGGCGGCAGAGAGCAGAGGCTGGAAGGGAGAGTGACTGGCTCTGACCGAGGTTTTCCCCTGCTCCTCTCCTACCAGCACCCTCCAGCACTGAGGGTCCAGGCAGCTGCGCTGCAGAGGCCGTGCCCTCGCCCCCCTGCTCTGGAGCGACTGACACCCTTTTCCTCCAACCATGTGTCCGGTCCCCTTTTGGACCTGGTGCCCTTTCAGCGACCACCACATCTGGTGCCACGAGTCCCTCGCTTGAATTCACGCTGCGTGCAAAAGAACGGCCCGGTGGTCGTTCCAAACTCCCTGCTGTGACCCCTGCTTCTTGTCTGCCACCAGACAGCCAACGCCAAGTTCCTATTTCCGTTCTCTTCACTGTTTCTGGTAGTATTTTGTAAACCCTTAATCACGCCCCCCTCCAGCCCCTCTTTTCTAAGCTGACCAGGCCTGGCCTTAGTCTGTCCTCCTAGGGCAGCCCCTCCGCCACTCCTCATCCCTGTTTCCCTTCTCTGGGACTTCTCCAGTTCCCCTACATCCCCTACACTTGCTGTTCTGCTCACTATTCCCTTCTTCGTCACCCTGATGTACTGTCTGCCACTTCTGGTCCTGGCCCCTGTGGCTCTGCTGTGCCCCAGCCCCTTCCCCCGGTCCGCTGCTCCCTCGTGCCCAGGCCCAGCTCGCTCTCTTGTCACGGCCGTGGCTGGAACGGCCCCTCCCGTGTGACTGTGCCCCCACGGGCCATCGCCCACCCTCTGGCTGCCTGGCTCCAGGGGGGGCCCAGGTGGTCGATGCCCCGACCCTGTTCCCATGCCCGTGTGCCCTGGCCGTGCGTGCCCAGCCCTGCCGTGCTGGGAGGTTGTGCCGGCCCCACGCAGTGCCTGGGCTGTGCCTGTGACTGGTTCGGCCTCCGCAGATCCGGACTCCAGCACCGACATCTTCTGCCACATGATGCCCTTCTACAGCTATGACGTGCCCCACACCTGCGGCCCTGACCCCAAGATCTGCTGCCAGTTCGATTTCAAGCGCCTGCCTGGTGGGAGGATCAACTGCCCCTGGAAGGTGCCGCCCAGAGCCATCACCGACGCCAACGTGGCCGAGAGGTGAGTGCCGTGGCATCGCGAGCTCTGGCACGGCCCCTGCCCGGCAGCGCTGAGCCAGTGCCGGTCCCACGCCGGCCCCCGGCTCAGCCACGGCGGTTGCTCCCGCGCAGGGCACAGCTGCTGCTGGACCAGTACCGCAAGAAGTCCAAGCTGTACCGCAGCAAGGTGCTGCTGGTGCCGCTGGGCGACGACTTCCGCTACGACAAGCCCCAGGAGTGGGACGCCCAGTTCCTCAACTACCAGCGCCTCTTCGACTTTCTCAACGCCCGCCCTGGCCTCCACGTGCAGGTACCACGGGGGGACCCCTGACCTGTCCCCTGCGTGGCCCCTACAAGCTGTGGCCCGTACCTCACAGCCATGGCACCGCAGGCGCAGTTCGGGACCCTCTCCGATTACTTCGACGCCCTCTACAAACGGACGGGCATTGTGCCCGGGATGCGGCCGCCCGGGTTCCCGGTGCTGAGCGGCGACTTCTTCTCCTACGCGGACCGCGAGGATCACTACTGGACCGGCTACTACACCTCCCGGCCCTTCTACAAGAGCTTGGACCGTGTGCTAGAGTCCCACCTCCGGTGAGGGGCCGGCGCGGGGCAGCCTGGGGCGGGGCGGGCGAGGCAGGGCAGAGGCCTGGGGTGTAGGGCGGTGCAACGGGTGACAGCCCTGCGTCCGTGCCAGGGGCGCTGAGATCCTGTACAGCCTGGCGCTGAGCCACGCGCGGCATGCTGGCATGGACAGCCGGTACCCGCTGGCGGACTACGCCCCGCTG
>NW_005842464.1:602089-607319 GCF_000455745.1 Alligator sinensis
TCCCGGGGGGCCGTGGGGGGCTGCCCTGGCAGGGTTGGGGTGACTGGCGGTTGGGGGCTGGCTGGGCGGCACTGCTGACCCTCCCTCGGGGCTCGGCCCCGCACGCCCCGCGGCCCAGGCTGCTCCACTCCCTGATGAACCTGAAGCGCGTCATCATCAACGCCGCCCACTACCTGGTGCTGGGGGACAAGGATGCCTACCACTACGACCCTGCCGCCCCCTTCCTCGGCACGGTGAGCCAGACCCTGCCCCTTGCCGGGACGTCAGGGCTGAGTCCCGCGGCCTGCGTGCTCTCGGCAGTGGCCTCTCGCTGGGGCTGACTCGTGTCTCCCGGCCAGGACGAGACGCGGCTCAACCAGGACTCGCTCCCGGAGAAAACCGTCATCAAGGTGGACGAGGTGCCCAGGTAGGAGCCGCCGGCGGGGCTAGGGCTGGGGGCAGGCCGCGGTCGGGTGTGGGGTCCTGATGGCGCAGGGGCTATCCCGGGGGCCCCGCCTGTGCTCACTCTGCCCCGCGTGCCTGGCGGGGGCACCCCCCCCCCCCCCCCAGCAGGTTCGTGGTCGTGTTCAACCCGCTGGAGCAGGAGCGGCTGGGCGTGGTGTCGCTGCTCGTGGACGCGCCGCGCGTGCGGGTGCTGACGGAGGATGGGCAGCCCCTGGCCATGCAGCTCAGCGCCCACTGGACCTCCGCCACCGACATGATGCCCAACGTCTACCAGGTGCGCCCGCTGTGCCCCCTGCTCCCCCGGGCAGCCCTTCCTTCTGCAGGCCGCGGGGGCTGGCACCTTTGGAGCCAGCGCCCGGCACGCACGGCCCCTGCTCTGAGCTGCCCATCCGGGGGCCTTGCCCCACAGCACATGCCCTCTCCATGCCCTTTCCCTCCCTCTGCCACAGGTGCCTTGCCCCTGCAGGCCAGGGACCCCCTTGCCTCTCCCACCCAGGGGCTGAGCATCCCCTCCCCATGGTGCCCCCAGCATCCAGCAGGCTGAGGGCTTGTCCCGGGGGATCTGGGCTGGAAGGTGGGCCCAGCTCACGGCCCCCCCCACGCAGGTGTCGGTGCCAGCCCGGGTGCCAGCGCTGGGCCTGGCCGTGCTGCAGCTGAGCCGTGCCTTTGAGGGCCACGCCACACTGACGGCCTCCACCCACCTGCACCTGCACGGCCGTGACCTGCCCGTGCGCAAGCATGATGCCCTGCCGCTGCGCGTGCTGCCCATCGCCGCCAGCGACTTCTGCCTCGAGACCCAGCACCTGCGCGCCTGCTTCGCCGGCCCCACCGGCCTCCTCCAGGTGCGTGGGAGCAGGGCCGGGCAGGCAGGGTGGGTGCAGGGTGGACGGGGTCCCTGGCCCATGGGCACTCACTGCCCTGGCTGCCCCTGGCAGAGCGTGCGGCGGGCAGGCGAGGAGCAGGACCAGCGACTGAGCAGCGAGTTCTTCATCTACGGCACCCGGACCTCCAAGGACAAGAGCGGGGCCTACCTCTTCCTGCCCGACGGCGGGGCCAAGGTGAGGCATGGGCATCGGGCTCCAGGGGCAGCTGGGGCTGGGGCATGGGGGGCTGGCGTTGGCTGCCCCGAGCATCAGTCTTCCCTGGGTACCAGGCTTTTCTCCCCATCCCTTCACAGCCCTATGCCCCCAAGGACCCCCCCATAGTGCGCGTGACCGAGGGACCCTTCTTCTCGGAGGTGGCGAGCTACTACCAGCACGTGCAGCAGGTGGTGCGGCTCTACAACGTGCCAGGTGAGGGCAGGGCCGTGCCAGGCTGGGCGTGTTTGGGTGCCCCTGTGAGAGCCTGGGGCCCAGGCAGGTGGCTGGACGGGTCCCCGGGAAGCTGGCCAGGCCGGGGGGGCAGCAGCAGGGCCCAAGCCATGCCCAGCCCTGACCGCAGCTGCCCGCAGGGGTGGAGGGGCTGTCCCTGGAGGTGTCCTGCCTGGTGGACATCCGTGACCATGTCAACAAGGAGCTGGCGCTGCGCTTCAGCACCGACATCGAGAGCGAGGACACCTTCTTCACCGACCTCAACGGCTTCCAGGTGCCCGAGCTGGTGGGGGCAGGCGGGGGGGGCCCCAGCCCCTCCAGCAGGTCCCAGCGCTGGCTGGATGGGACCCGGCACAGCCTGACCGGTCCCATCCCACCGGCAGATCCAGCCGCGCCGCTACCTGAAGAAGCTGCCGCTCCAAGCCAACTTCTACCCCATGCCGGCCATGGCCTACATCCAGGACAAGCGGAGCCGCCTGACGCTGCACACGGCCCAGGCGCTGGGGGTGTCCAGCCTGAGCAGCGGTGAGTGCCGGGCAGCCGCCACGCGGCTCGTGCCCTGGGGCTCTGCCAGCCTGCGGTCTCTGGCACGGAGGCGCAAGCCTGTGCTGCAGAGCCGGTCTCTGAGGAGATGCAGACACTGGGTGCCTGCAGCGCCGGCTCTCGGGGCATGGCTGGGCTGGGGATGCTGCCCCATGGCTCTGGGGTGGGAGCTTCTCTGCTCGGGCCCTGCTGCAGACCCCAGTGGGCCCAGGGCTGAAGCGGGCAGGGCGGCACGTGCCTGCTCTCACAGGCCAGCCCTGCCGGCTCTCGCAGGCCAGCTGGAGGTGATCCTGGACCGGCGGCTCGTGCAGGACGACAACCGCGGGCTGGGCCAGGGGCTGAAGGACAACAAACGGACGTGGAGCCGCTTCCGGCTCCTGCTGGAGCGCCGCACCACGGCCAACAAGGTCAGGAGCTCATAGGGGCGGGGAGGGGGCAACCCCGCTGGTCCTGGCCCTGGAGAAGCAGGGCTGAGGCGGGAGGGAGGGAGCATCAGCGCGGCACGAGTTCCCTCCCCTCCCTGCACCCAGTGGTGCACACCCTGCACCGGGCTGCGCGGCTCCGGGGCGGGCGCATGGGGACGTGCCCAGCTGGCCGTGTCTGGGCCCCGGTGCCTGGCGGCTCCTTGTGACCTGGCTCTTCTCGTCCCGCCCCACCGCCTCCCACCCCTACCCGCACCCCCAGCCCTCCGGCTTCTTGTCCAAGCTGGCCTCCGTGTTTAGAGACCTGGCCGCCCCGGGCACCAGCGCTGGCAGCCAAGAGGTAACGGGCGCCTGCCCCTGCCCTGCGCCCGTCCCGTGTGCTAGCCGCTGGTATCCGTAGTGTAGCACGGGCCCTACCGCCTACCTGTAGCCAGCTGGTAGTCAGCACTAGAGTAGCCCGGGGGTCCTGGCCGGGGCGCCAGGGGTGGCAATGGGGGCTGGGGTGCCAGTGCCCCATGGCAGCCCTGCCCCACACCCCCCAGCCCAGGTCTGCCTGGGGGATGGGGTGTTATTCCCTGGGCCAGGTTGGGGGTAGGGAGCTACAGACCAGCTCTGGGCAGAGCCCTCACCCCTGCTGGTCAGCCCCTGCCCCCAGTGGCTTGGACCAGAGCAAGAGGCACCCCCGCCCGTGGCAAGGCCTGGCAAGATGCCCTGTGCGCCAGGTCCTGGTGGTTCTGGCGTGCTCACCGTGTGGCTCGCTGCGGTGCAGGTGCAGGACAGCCGCCCCACCAGCTTCCCGTCGCTGCTGAGCCATGCCACCTCCATGCACCTCAATGCCGAGGTCCTGGTGATGCCTGTGGCCCAGGAGAAGACGGCGCTGCCTGCCCTGCGCTCCTTCCTGCCCCTGGCCAGCACTGTGCCCTGCGACTTCCACATCCTCAACCTCCGCACGCTGCAGGCCGAGGTGAGCGCCGGCTGCCCAGCACTGAGTCCGGCCCGCTGGGCACGGGCAGGGACAGGGCGGAGGGGCCCCTGCTCCCGGGGCCTGGTGCCCTGACCGGTCCTGCCTCATGGCGGCTCTGCGGCAATTGCATCTGCTTCCCCAGGACGACTCGCTGCCCTCAGCTGAGGCCGCCCTGATCCTGCACCGCAAGGGCTTCGACTGTGGGCTGGAGGCCAAGAACCTGGGCTTCAACTGCACCACCAGCCAGGGCAAGGTAGGGGCAGAGGCAGCGCTGGCTCTGGCGCCATCCCGCTCTCCCTGGCCTGGCGCCTGCCTGCCCTGGTGCTCTGCTCCCTGCGGGCAGCGATGGGCTCTCAGGGCACTGGCTAGCAGTGGTGTGGGGCGGCTTCGGGCCATGTGCAGGGCTGCGGAGATGGTGCTGGTCTTGAGGGCCTGGGACATGGCGTGCGAGGTCTGACCCTGCTGCAACTGCTGTGGGGCCACCCACTGCAACCCGGAGCAGCTCCCTGCACACGGGTGGTGGCCAGGGCCACGGGAGGTGTGGGCTATGCCGGGGGCTGTGCCCCCCTCTCAGCCAACGTCTCCCCCCTGCAGCTGGTGCTGGGGAGCCTGTTCCAGGGGCTGGAGCTGGGCTCTCTCCAGCCCACCTCACTGACACTGATGTACCCGCTGGGCACCGCCTCCGCCAACAACACTGTGATCCACCTGGAGCCCATGGAAATCGCCACCTTCCGCCTCCGCTTCGGATAGGCCCTGCCACGGAGCGCGAGCGGCCCCGGGCATGGCAGGGCCCCACTGGGGGCATGGGCGACTCCCGGGCAGCAGGAGATCTGGCCGGGCTGCCGCACGAGGGCAGCTGGACTCGTAGACCCGTGGCTGCTGTTTGTGACTCTGCGCCCCAGCCCGTCCGGAAGGGGCAGAGGCATGGCCGTGCCGGGCGGGACTGGCAGGCATCGCTGCCCGGCGGCTGCCTGCGCCTGGGCGCGACGGATGGACCCCGTGCTTGGACTGGGGCGGGCGTGGTGGCTCCCGGGGCAGGAGCGCAGCGGTGGCAGGACCCTGCTGCCCCAGCAGGGAGGTGTGATGTGTCTCCGGCACCTCCCAGCCCCAGGAGCAGATGCTGGAGCCTGCTGGGCTGGGGCGAGGCCCGACCGTGCCCCCCAGCGTGGTGCAGCGCTGCCCCCGGGGCGCAGGACGGGCTGCCAGCCGGGGCCGTGATGGACTGCACGGGGCAGAGACCGAGTTGGCTGAGCACATCATGAGCTTCTAGGAAACAAGTGCCCTGTGTCCATGTGCCTCCATGCGCCCGGGGGCTCTCGCGGGCCGGGCCTGCCTGGGCACGAGCTGGGCAGGATGGGGAGCGTTTAGCCCAGCTGGGGGTCTCTGCCCCGTCCCCTCCCCACGCCGGGGGGGGTGGGTGCCGCATCTCCTGGTGCCTTCAACCAGGTGTCGGGGGCATCCCCTGGGTCCCTAGGCTGGCAGCGAGGCTGGAGCCACGTGTGTGAGCGGCTGGTGCTTTCCTGCCCCCCCCCCCCCCCCCCCCCCCC
>NW_005842464.1:609853-611612 GCF_000455745.1 Alligator sinensis
CGGCGCCGGCGAGCTCCTGCCCCCGCGCAGGGTGCAGCACACACGGCTCGTGCTGACCGTGCGCGGTGGTGACTCCTCTCTGCCGCCTGTCTCACCGGGGGGAGGGGGAAGGGGCAGGGCTCCGGCCCCCCAGCTGCAGGCGCCGTCAGGGTCTGGGCCAGGATCAGGGCTAGCGAGACCCCAGGTCCAGCACCGCGGCGCACGGATCGGCCTCCCTCACCCGCGTCTGTCCTTGCAGGAGGATTATCTCCAAGCAGCAGCAGATGCATCTAAAGGTACCAGCGGGCCGGGCAGGGGCCAGGCCAGCGCGGGCGCCATCCGCCGGGGCTCCGGCCCCCTGACGCTCCTCTCCCCCATGCTCAGCCATCGAGGCGGACGGCCGTGCGCTGCGGCAGCTGGGCCGGCTGGACCAGGCCGCCCAGGACCTGCAGCGCTGCGTGAGCCTGGAGCCCCGGAACAAGGCCTTCCAGGAGGCGCTGCGCGACCTGGGCAGCAGCGTGCAGGAGAAGGTGGAGCCCCCCACCCTGCCCCTCGCCCCTGGGCCGGCCGCAGCCCCTGCTGCGTGTTGGAGCCCGTCCGTCCCCCCTGACTTGCTCATCCATCTGTCCCAGATGAAGACCATGTCCTGCACGGACTCCAAAGTGCAGCAGATGTTCCAGATCCTGCTGGACCGAGAGGAGAAGGACGCAGACAAGAGGCAGAAGGTGCGAGGGGAGGGAGGGGGGCTAGCTTGGCTGGGGGGCAGGGGCTCTGGGAGGGCGAGTGGGGGTCACACACAAGCCGTGGTGCTGAGAGGCCGCCAAGGCCCTGGGTGCGGAGCCTCTGAGCTCTGCCCCTGTGTGGGAAGTGGCTGCTTGAAGCCCCGAAGGGGGCGGCTGTGGCAAGGCCCTGCCGGGGTGCCTGGTGCATTGGGGCCTGGGTGACGGCTGGTCCTGGCTCCTCCGCAGGGGCACGAGCGCCGGTGGGGTGGGGCACGGGCGCTGGCACCTGGCCGTGACTCTTGCTCCCTCGCAGGCCGCGCAGAACCTGATCGTGCTGGCGCGCGAGGAGCCGGGGGCGGAGAAGATCTTCCAGAGCGATGGCGTGCGCCTGCTGCAGCAGCTGCTGGAGGCGGGCGAGGCTGACACCACGCTGGCTGCCCTGCGCACCCTGGTCGGCCTCTGCTCTGGCCACCGCTCCCGGGTAGGGCCGTGCGCCACACCGCGCTCCCCCATCCCGTCAGCCGTGCCAGGGGGAGGGCTCCCGCGGCAGGGGTGTGGCTGACCCAGCGGCTGCAGCCCTGCTGGGACCAGTGTCTTGCCAGCAAGGCCTCTCTGCCTTTGCTGATCTCTGCTCCCCTGAATGCTGGGGGCTGCCCCCCAGCCGTGATGGGCACGAGGTGCTGGGTCCAGGAGTGTGGAGGTGCTAGGGCCAGGGGTGCGGCAACAAGAGGCCGCACATTGACATGGGGCTGGGGCTGGGCACCCGGGGCTCCCCTGGCAGCAACCGTCCCTGTGCCTGCAGACCATGGCCATCCTGGTGGAGCTGGGGCCGCCGCGCCTCTCAGGGCTGCTGGGCGCGGAGCATGAGCAGGTCTCGCTGGCGGCCTGCAACCTGCTGCAGGTCATGATCGACGCGCTCAAGGAGGGGCTGCAGCGGGACGTGCGTGGCAAGGAGGACGCCCTTGTGCTGGGTGAGTGGCGGATGCCTCCGTGGGCACCCCTCCTGGCACCTCATGCCGTAGCCCAGCCTTCTGCTGTGGGGCCTGCACCCTGTGTCC
>NW_005842464.1:611643-614151 GCF_000455745.1 Alligator sinensis
CCTTGAGGGCTGGGTTGTGAAAGAGCTGCGTGCCCCGGTGCCCAGCTGGCAGGGGTGGGACACGCTGACCTCCTCTGGCGCCGGCTCTCGGCAGACTCCTCAAAGGATCTGAAGCTGCTGATCAAGAGCCTCCTGGAGTTGCTGACCTGGGAGGAGGCATCGGCACACGGCCGTGACAACGCGCTCAACCTGCTCATCCGAGCTGTGCCCCGCAAGTCGCCGCGGGAGCCCAACAACAGCCTCACGCTGTGGGTGATCGACCAGGGTAAGGGCAGCGGGCCGAGACGCCCAGAGCCCAGCCTGGCACCAAGCACCCTGTCCAGCCCTGGGCAGGCGCTGGGTCCAAGTCCCCAAGCGCTTCCCCTGCGTTCTGGGCTGTGACCCTGCCCCTGAGCGTGCGTTCACATCGCGGCAGGGCTGAAGAAGATCCTGGAGGTGGGGGGCACGGTCCGCAGGGCCGCCGGGAGCCTGCCCGTGACCGAGAACAGCTGCATGAGTGCCGCCGTCCTGCTCAGCAAGCTCTACGGGGACCTCAAGTGCGACGCGGAGCGCGAGAACTTCCACCGCCTGTGCGAGGACTACGTGAGGTGAGGGGCCTGGCGGCGGGGCTGGGCGCTGCGCTGGAGCCCCGGGCATGGGGGAGAGGGGTGGGGAGGGGGCTCCAGCGCTCGGCTGCCAGGAGCCTCCCGTTGGGCTGCTCAAGAGCCTGGCTCCGTGCCATTTGTCATCGTCACCGTCCTCGTCGGGTGTTGCTGACGCGCTCCGGGACCGTGGTGCTGGCAAAAAGTCGCAACTGGGAGATCCCAGCACCAGTCCCGTCTTAAAGAACGACCACAGGCTCCGCTCGGCGGCAAAGGCTCCCCCAGGTTTATTATCCACAAGGCGCGGCCCCAGCACAGCTGGGATCTGACAGGGTGTGAGGATGTGCCTGCCTGTGACGGGGCATCGGCACCACCGCGCAGGCTCCCCTGGGTCAGGACGAAGCTCCCGGGCTTTCCGGTTCTCCTTTTGCACAGCGGCCAAAGCAGATGACGCGTCGCCTTCTGCCTGTGTCTTGAATATCTGGAGCTGTCCTGAGCGTGCCAGGCTTCTGTCCCTGCACCACCTCCTCTGCTTCTCCCCTCACCCACTTATCCATGCTCTCCCTGTCCGTGCCCCCACACAGGTCCTGGCGCCTCCTGGTCAACTTCCTCCAGGCTCTGGCCAAGCTAGTGACCTACCTCACCAGGGAGGAGGCTCTGGCTGGGGTGCCCGGGGACTGCAGGCCCCCTTCCTGCCCCTGGTGCGATCCTGTCTCCAGGCAGTTTCTCTGGGCTGCGTCCGCTGGGTCCTTGGACCCGCTCAAGGGCGAGTGGGCGCTGTGCGGTGCGCTCTGCTCCATGTCCCACCTCCACGCACTTGTTTTAAGCCTCTGACCTCGCTCCTGTCCTTGTTATGTCTTCAGTTGTCAGCTGTGTCTACCTAGCAGCCTCCTCTTTGAAGGCAAGTTTATAGCGTGTCCCCGTGGGCATCCGCTTGCATTCCTTGGGCAGCAAATAGGCCTGATCAGGGTGTTCTCGTTGCAGCCTTGCCACCCTGGCACTGCGCTACCCCACACCTTGCACAGCCGTCTCCCCCTCCCATCTCCCGGCCCGCAGGCCGAGTTTTGCTTGCGTTAGGAGTTTGTGCCTGGGTCAGGTTTGCTGCTCAGACGCGCTCGAGCCAATGCTGTAGCACGTGGGTCAGTGCACGCCGCTCAGGCACTGGCAGCCAGGCTCTGCCCCCTCTCAGCCAGCCAGCCCCTCTGCTGAGCGTGTCTGGCAAGCGAGGGGGACGGAGCCTGCGCCCACCCAGGCCTCAGCTGCGCTGTGCCCAGTGCTGAGGTTGGGGTGGATGCTGTGATGGGAAGTGCTGGGCCTGCCGTGTGCCATGGTGCTGGGGTGTGGCTGGCGCCGTGGGGAGCCCTGGCCTCCCATCCTGTTGCTGCCCCCGCAGGAGCTGGTTCGATGGGCACGGGCTGGCCGGGAAGCTGCGGGCCATCCAGACGGTGTCGTGCCTGCTGCAGGGCCCTGCGGAGGCGGGGAACCGGGCACTGGAGCTGGACGGCATCATGGAGAGCGTGCTGTCACTGTGTGCCTCCTCGCACGAGGCCGACCAGCTGGTGGCCGTGGAGGCCCTGATCCACGCGGCCGACAAGGCCAAGCATGCCTCCTTCATCACCGCCAACGGCGTCACCCTGCTCAAGGAGATCTACAAGCACAGCGAGCGTGACAGCATCCGCATCCGCGCCCTGGTGGTGAGGCCACGGTGCCCTGGGGGTGGCAAGGAGGTGGCGGGGCTGGCGGCTGGGGAGAGCTGCTGGTGCTCAGTGCCCAGAACCGCCAGGCTCTGAGCAAAGGCGGGGCTGGGGGTGCAATGGCAGGGGAGTGTCAGGGCAGCTGGCCCCACTGGATCGGTGAGCCTGTCCCGGCAGGGCTCCTGGGTGAGGCCAGGGGTCAGGAGCTGCACGGACAGGGCGGTATCGCTGGC
>NW_005842464.1:614161-615246 GCF_000455745.1 Alligator sinensis
CAGGCCCTGATGCACCGCTCTCCCCAGGGGCTCTGCAAGCTGGGCTCTGCCGGCGGCACCGACTTCAGCATGAAGCAGTTTGCCGAAGGCTCCACCCTGAAGCTGGCCAAGCAGTGCCGCAAGTGCGTGCCTGGGGGCGGGGGCGCCTGGCAGCGGGGCCAGGCAGCGGGCGGCGGGTGCCACGAGTGCGGGCTCACGGCTGCCCCTGCGCAGGTGGCTGTGCAATGAGGCGATGGACGCAGGCACGCGGCGCTGGGCGGCCGAGGGGCTGGCCTACCTCACCTTCGACGCTGATGTCAAGGAGGAGTTTGTGGAGGACAAGGCTGCTTTGCAGGCCATGTTCCAGCTGGCCAAGGTGCTGGGGGGCATGGGGAAGAGGGCAGGGGCTGTGCTGTGGTAGGAGGCTGCATACCTAACTGGGGGCAAATGGGCTGGAGTGGGTGGTGGTGCAGGGGCCGCTGCCTGCAGCGGGTCCCTGTGGCGCCCAGGGCTGCTCCGGTCAGCAATGGCCGTTCACTGAGCGCTGCCTGCTGTTCCCGCAGTCGGAGGACCGGAGCGTGCTCTTCGCCGTGGCCTCCACGCTGGTGAACTGCAGCAACAGCTACGACCACGAGGAGCCGGATCCCCAGATGCTGGAGCTGGCCAAGTACGCCAAGCAGCACGTCCCGCAGCAGCACCCCAAGGTGAGGGGGCAGAGCCGGCCCTGGGGGTGGGAGCCAGGGCCAAGGCCCGGGTGGTGCGGGACGGGCCATGGGTGGAGGGAGCCTGGAGCAGGTGGGTGCTGGGGGTGTCTTGGGGCATGGCAGGCCTCGCACCGGCCCTGACAGGCCCGTCCCTCTGGACCAGGACAAGCCGGACTTTGTGCGGCGGCGGGTGCAGAAGCTGCTGGCTGCCGGCGTGGTGTCGGCTCTCACCTGCATGGTGAAGAGCGAGACCCCGGCGCTGACCAGCTCCTGCCGAGAGCTCATCTCCAGGTGAGGCGCTGCGGGGCTGGGGGAGCCCCATGCCCAGCACTGCTGCCCAGCCTGGGGGTCAGGGGCTCCCCCATGGGCTGGGGGGTTGCCAGGGCCCTGCCTCCATCCAGG
>NW_005842464.1:615289-617633 GCF_000455745.1 Alligator sinensis
GTGCCCGCAGGGTGTTCCTGGCCCTGGTGGAGGATGCCGAGGACCGGGGTGGCGTGGTCGCCCAGGGAGGAGGAAAGGTGAGGCCCAACCCTGGCGTGGCCCAGAGGGTGTCCAGGCCTGCTGTGTATGCGGGGTGGGTGCTGCTGCGATGGGCGGTGGGACGGGACCTGGGCTGGGCCTGACTTGGGGGGACTCTGGACGTCCCCGTGCCCCAGTGCAACTATGGGGGCTGGGCCTTGCGTGGCCCCGTGGGGCGTCTGCGTCGCCCGTCCCCCCCGGGACCGGTGCTGACTGCGGCTCTGCTTTCAGGCCCTCATCCCGCTGTCCCTGGAGGGCACCGAGGTGGGGCAGGCCAAGGCTGCACAGGCCCTGGCGAAGATCATCATCACTTCCAACCCCGAGATGGCCTTCCCCGGAGAGCGGGTAGCACGGCCGGGCGCAGTGTGGGGGGTCCTGCCCCAGGGGGTTGTGTTGCAGGATGTGGACCCCCCCAGCCAGGGGCCCCGAAGAGGCTGATATGGGGGGAGGAGGGGAAGGGGGCCTGACTGGGAGGCATAGTTCTTCGTTACCCCTGGGCTGCAGCCCGCCTCCCCGCCCGGCCCGCGGGACGTGTCCGTGTCCTTTACAGGCCAAGGTCTCGGACAGGGGCCGTGCCAGGGGCTCCTGGGCTGGTCTGTTCCCATCTGTGCTGGACTTGGCAAGGCTCATGCGAGCCCAGCTGGGTGGCGACATCCCTGCCCTGGCCTCGCGGCTCGGGGGGGCCCCGCAGCCCCTGACTGCCCATCTCCCTAGATCTACGAGGTGGTCCGGCCGCTGGTGAGCCTCCTGCAGCTGCAGCGCAGTGGCCTGGAGAACTTCGAGGGGCTGATGGCTCTGACCAACCTGGCGGGGACCAGCGAGCAGCTGAGGTAGGGCCCGGAGGCCCGGGAGGGGAGAGCGCCTCATCTCCGGCTGTCATCCTGGGCTGTGTCCTGGGAGCGCCGTCAGCCTCCCCCACCCACAGCCCTGACCCCAGCTTGCGGGGGCCTTGCCAAGCACCCCCCTCCCCCGGGTTCCTGCTAGCGCTGTCCCTTCCTCGCTGCAGGCAGAAGATCCTGAAGGAGAAGGCGGTGCCCATGATCGAGGGCTACATGTTTGAGGAGCACGAGCTCATCCGCCTGGCCGCCACGGAGTGCATGTGCAACATGGTCATGAGCAAGGAGGTGAGCCCCGGGTGGGCGGGGGCAGCCAGGGCCTGCGGTGCAGGAAGGGAACGCAGCGGGCATCGTGTACCCGGGCCCTAGCGAGGCGTGGCAGTGCCCCGGGCCTTTCCTGTGAGCTGGAGACCTGGGCTAAGCCGGACGGCCGCGCGGGGGAGACTGCCAGCTCAGTAGCCGCAAGCAGAGGGTGGTAGTCGATGGAGCCGTGTCGTGAGAACGTCAGCAGTGCAGGCGGGGGCAGGCTGGCGTCCTGTCCCTGACAGTGGCATCTGCCCCTGCAGCCCTCCTGTGGCAGTGAGTTCCACAGGTTAACTGCACAGCGGGCAAAAAAAGCCCTTCCTTTTGTTAGTTCAGACCTGTCTCCCATGGATTTGGGGGGGCGCTAGTTCAGGGGCTTGGTGAACAGCAGCTCCGTGCTCCCTTTGTCTGGGGAGCAAAGGGATTTTACAGACCTCTGTCCTGTCCACTCTCGGGCTTCTCTCTTGCAAGCTGCAGGGTCCCAGCCTTTAGTTTCTCCTGATCTGGCAGCTGCTCCAGGCCCCTGATCACTGTGGTTGCCCTTCTCTGCACCTTTTTCAATTCTGTGACAGCCTCGTTGAGATGCAGGGACCAGCCCTGCACACCGGATTCAAGATGCGGGCGCGCCACAGATTCATATAAGGGCACGAGGGTGATCTCCATTTCACTTACATTTCCCTTCTTTATGATGCCCAACTTGTCACTGCTGCCCACTGAGCTGACATGTTAAAAGAGCTCTACAGTGACTCCAAGGTCTCCTTCCCGAGTCACTAGAGTTAGTTGAGGACCTCAGGCCACGTACGTGGAGTTGAGGTTATTTTCCCTGTGTGCATTATATTGCACTTGTCGATGCTGAAGTTCATCTGCCGTCCTGTTGCCCGCTCGCTCAGCTCAGGGAGGTCTTTCTGCTCCTCTCCGTGAGCCTGGCCCTTGGCTACCCAGGATAATATGGTGCCATCTGCAAGCGTGGGGATTTTCCTGTGTACCCATTCACAGATCTTTACTGAACGTGCTGAACTCAATCAGGCCTAGTGCAGATCCCCCCTTTTTGACCTCCTTTGATGTCAGACCTGCAGGAGGTTGTGTGTGGAGTCCCACGGTCTGTCCTGGGCCTGGCGCTGTTCAGC
>NW_005842464.1:617664-620691 GCF_000455745.1 Alligator sinensis
TGGGTGCTGGAATAGAGAGCTTCCCAGGCAGGTCTGCAGGCGACCCCAAACCAGCACGTGCTGGGGGACAGACGCGGCCTCCAGCAGGATCCCCACAGAGTGAGGCTGGGCTGGAGCCAGCGGGGTGAAGTGCAAGGCTGACAAATGCAGGGTGCTGCAGCTTGGCGAGAAGAAAGAAAAGCACAGACACGGATGGGAGGTGCGTGGTGCGGCGGAGAAGGATCCTGGGGTCGCATGATCACAGAAAAGTCAGGCTAGAAGCACCTCTGCGGGTCATCCGGTCATGGCAGGATCATCCCAAAAAGTCCTTGTCTAACCCGGGAGTGACCAGCTGTGCTACAAGTGGCACTGGCAGTCTCTGTGCGCAGTGCATGGGAGATGGACGGGACAGGCAGCAGATGGTGTAAGGGAGCAGAAAGCAGAGCATCGTATTGGGCAGGGAGCCGATGGTAGAGCAGCAGATCAGGCTGGGAACACAGGGCAGGGAGCAGGAAGTGGAGCGGCAGATCGGGCAGGGGAGAGGTTCGGAGTGGCACTTGGGGTGGGTGCAAGACTTCCTTTGTGGTCCCCCCACCAGGAAACCTGGCCTGTTCCTAAAGCTCCGCCAACGGGCCCGTGCCACGCAGCTCCCAGGCCCGTTGTCCCGACACCAAAAGCACCGTGACCTGTGACAGGTGAAGCAGGAGTGCTGGGAGCACCCTGCTGCTGCAAGGGGTGTCAAAATGTGCTCGAGAGACTCAAGGAAGAGGCCGTGCCCCTGCTACAGAGGAAGGCAAAACCCCACATCCGTCCCTCTGACCACGAGGCTGGGTGCTGCAAGTTCACGCCATGGCTGCGCGTCCCGCTCCCTGCAGCGATAGGGAAAGGTGCTCTCCTGGCCTCTGGCAGCCCTCGGGGGCATGCGGGCCGCTGTCCTGTCCCTTCACAAACCGTCTTTCCTGCACGCTGACCGTACTTAGTTGGTTCTCAACCTCTCCCAAAAACGAGGAGCCCTGAGCTGCTCGCAGTCCTCTAGATGTGTGCTGGGCACGGAGACGGCGTCGCTTCCCGTGTCCTGTTGATGCAGCCTGGAACCACGTTCGGCGTTTTGCTGCTGTGCCGCGTTGCAGATTCACGTGGAGTCTGTGACCCGCCGGGAGGATGTGAAAGTGATGGGAAGCTTGGGAGGAAGCAGACACGAGGGGAAGTCACGATCCCAAGACGGGGAAGCGGGAAGTCAGCAGAACTGACGTGTAAGGTTGCCAAAAGGCAGATTTCACCCAACTCCAGGAGTCCGTGGGCAGGTGCCAGGGGGCGACCCACGGAGGAATTGGCCCAGGCGGGCTGGGCACTTCCAGAGGGCCTGGTGCTGGGCGATAACAGAAGAGATGGTCAGAGAGCTGCTGATGATGGGAGACGGGCCATGTAACCGAGGACTGGAAAAGGGCCAACGTAGCGTCCCTCTAAACAAGGGAGAAAGGACCCGGGGGAGCTGCAGACCGGGTAGCCTCACCTCCGTACCTGGGAAGTTACTGGAGCAGATCCTAAGGAAGACCATGTGCAAGCGCCTGGAGGAGGAAGGGCTGATCGCAAGCACCAGCAGGGATTATGAAACACATCATGGGAAGCCCGATCTCCTTCTTTGGCAAAGTGCGTGCCTGGCTGGACAAAGGGAATGCTGCGGGTGTTGTATCTGGACGGCAGCAAGGCTTGTGCCGAGGCCCCACGTGATCTCCTTTCTCATAAACAAATTGGAGACGTGTGGCTGGATAAACTACCACGAGGCGGGGGGAAACCTGGCTCAATAGCCCAAGCAAAGGGTAATTATTAACGGGTCCGCGTCACAATGGCAGGAGGGTTCGAGGGGAGTCCCACAGGGGCTGTTCCGGGCCCGGCGCTGGGCCTGGCGCTGTCTTGGACGCTGGCAGAGGAAGCTTCTTGAGCAAGTTTGCGGATGACAAAACTGAGAAGGATTGTGAACAGCCTGGAGGATGTGAGCACAGTTCAGAGGGATCTCGACAGACGGGAAAGCCGGGCTGGAGCAACAGGACGAAGCTCAGTACGGACAAACGCAAGGTGCTGCGCACGGGAGAAATAATCAAACACCGCTACGAACGGGGGGACGCCCGGCCGGGTGGCAGCGCTGTGGCAAAGGACCTGGGGGTCCCGGTAGAGCATGGACTCGACGGGGTCGGCAGTGTGTGCAGCCGCACAAAAGGCGGATGCAGTTTTGGGCTGTGTCAATAGACGCGTGAGGCACAGGACAGGAGGTGATGGTCAGGAACCTGCGCAGCTCCGGGCCCTGCGTTTGGAGAGGATGTGGAGAAGTTTCTAGAGGCAGCAACACACGTGATCACGGCTTGGAAAGCAGTCACATGCGGAGAGGCTGAAGGAGCCGGGCGTGTTCAGCTTGCAGAAAAGGCACTTTGGAGGGGCCGTGGCAGCAGCGCGCAGACACGTGAAGGGCTGCCCTGAACGGGAGGAAGAACCGCTGGTTTTTGGAACGGTTCTTCGCTGTCAGAGCGGGGAGGCCGCGGGAGAGACACCCGGGGAGGCTGCGGACTCTCTACTGGGGGTGTCGAGGAGCGGCTGGGCAACCGCCGGGCAGGCATGATGAGGCATGGCGATGCCTGGAGCGAGCTGTGACGAGCGACACGCACCCAGGCGGCTGGATCAGACCTCAGCGTGGAGCGGGTGGACGCTGGAGGGACCGTGCTCAGCACCAGCCGAGCAAAGCACAGCCCCACACCGGGGGAAGCAGCTGGGCCAGGCCGGGGGGCGTTTAATGCCCTTCCGGGCTCCCGGCTGTGCTGCCCCATGGGGCCGCGCGGGGCTTTTCCCGCTCCTGGTCCAGGGGCTTGGGGCCTTCCCGAAGTTCGGTGCTGGGGGCTGGGCGTGGGGACGGGCTCGGCCAAAGCCCGCGGGTCCGGCGAGCATCTCGCCCCGCGCTCAGGCTCAGGGCGACGCTGCAGTGGGGGCAGGAAGGCGTTTGAGATCGGCACCGACGGGGGTTCCCCTCCGGGGCCGCAGCTCTAGCGGGGGCAGGGG
>NW_005842464.1:622523-631834 GCF_000455745.1 Alligator sinensis
ACGGCGCTATGGGGCTGAGCGCAGGGGCGGGAGGCATCGGCGCGGGGCAAAGCCCCAGCCCCAGCCCGAGGCAGGGTCCGGCTGTAGGAAAGGCAGGACCGCGGCAGCCGACGTTGGTGCACACGGGACCCGCCGGGCCGAGCCCGCGCCCCTGCTGCAGACAAAGGCAAGCGCTGCCCCAGGGCCGGCTACGGTAAGTTTCACTCCTGACCCCGGGCGCAGGGGCAAGGCCCTCTCGCCTGCACCCTCCAGCGTTTGTCCCAGCAGCAGAATCGGCGCGTCCCGTTGCCGTCCCTCGCCTTGGCTGTAGCCAGCGCCCGGTGCCTCCGGGGAGGCAGACGATAAATAAGGGGCGGAGAGGGAGCAAGCAGCAACCAGAGGGAGACCCACGGGGCGAACAGGCATTGCCAGGCCTGCCCGGCTCGCTCCTTCCCCCTGGCCGCCCAGCCTCTTCTTGAACACCTCCAGGGATGGAGTCCGCCCCTGCCTGGGCATCTCTCCCACGGCCTCCCTGCTCTGACGGGGGCGAAGCGTTTCCAGGCATCCAAACTAAATTAATTTTGCTGCATCTTCAAGCCACTGGTCGGCACCTGTGGCAGGAGAGCAAAGGAGCTCTCCCTGTCCTTCAGGGCAGCTCTGCACAGACTGCTCTCGACCCCACTTTAGTGCCTTTTGCACAAGGTGAACGTGCCTAGCTCCCTCAGCCTCTCCTAGGATTTGCTTTCCAAGCCCTCGATCATCTCTGCTGCTGCCTCTGGACCCTCAGGAGGCCGACATTGTGTACCTTGACTTCCAAAAGGGCTTTGATCTGGTTTCCGACCCCGTTCTCGTGAAAAACTTGGAGAACTGTGGGCTTACCTGTGAGACAGGCAGGTGGGTCGGGAGCTGGCTGTGGGGTAGGAACAGATCTGTCATCTTGGCAAGAAGTGGGCAGAAGTGTCCCGCAGGGGTCGGTGCTTTTCAACATCTTTGTTAATGATTTGGATGTGGGGGTGAAGAGCGCGCTGGCCAAGTTCATGGACAACACCAAGTTATGGGGAACATGGTCCCACTTGAAGATAGGTTGTAGATTCAGGCGGACCTAGACAGGCTGGCGAATTGGGCGGACTGGAACCTGCTGATGTACAGCGCTGAGAAATGTGAAGTGCTCATCTCAGGATGAGCAACCCCCAACGCACCTGCAGGCTTGAGAGCACCAAGCTGGCTGGCACCACGAATGAAAGGGACCTGGGGGTAATAATAGACCACATATGACCATGAGCCGGCAGCGCGAGGCTGTAGCCAGCCGGGCAAACAGCACCATGGCAGGTATCAACTGATGCATCTCCAGCAAAACCACGGTGATGCTTCTGCTGTGCTCAGCACTGGCGAGACCGCAGCTGGAGGACCGCGTCCAGTTCTGGGTGCTGCACGTCAGCAAGGACGTGGAAAAGCTTGAGAGAGTCCAGAGAAGAGGCACCCGTATGAGCAGAGTCGTACACGGCGAGCCATCCGAGGAAAGGCTGAGGGGCCTGGGACTCTTCAGCCTGAATAAGAGACGGCTGAGGGGGACTTGGTAGCAGCTTCCTGCTGTATATGGGGAATATGTCAACAGCTGTTCACCAGGGTACGTGGGGGGGAAAACCAGGAGCAACGGTCACAAACTCCTGGAAGACTATTTTAGGCTCAGCATCAGGAAAAACTTCGTAGTGAGGGTGTCCAGACTGTGCAATAAGCTCCCGCCAGAGGGGTGCAGTCGCCCACCCAGTCTCTCGAACATTTCCAGGGTAGGCACCTGCCCCGTTGTCTTTCCTGCCTGGTGCAGGGGGCTGGACCCGGTGATCTTCCGAGGTCCCTTCCAGCCTCCGTCTGTGAATGGTGGCAGAAAGGCAGAGACCAGACCTGCACCCAGGACAGACGGGGGATAACGGGCTGAGTGGGGGAGCTGCACCGTCTCCTCCTGGATCTTGCACCTGATGCTACTATTGATGCAGCCCAAGTCGCATCGGCCTTTCATGCAGCTGCACCATGCTGCAGGCTCCTAGCGAGTCTGACCTGCCAGGACTCCTGCATCCTTTTCCATTTTCTGTTGGTATTTTGGATTACTCCTGAGGGGCAGCACCTTGCGTTCGTCTGCACCGAGCTTAATCCTGCTGCTCCAGCCCAACTTTCCAGTCTGTCAAGATCCTTCTGACCTGCACTTGCATTTTCCAGCACGTTCATTATCTTTCCCAGTCTTGTGGCATCTGTAAATGTGCTCAAGAAGGTTCCTCTGGCAGTGCCCAAATTATTAACGAACATGTAGGGCAGACCCGTGGGACTCCACTCAAAACCATTTGCCAATGGTCCTGTGGCTGCTGCCGGCAGGAGTTGATCTCTAGCTGATCCCAGTCCCCCTTGCCAGCCTCCAGGAGTGGGGGCAGGAGCTGCTGTCTGCCCCCAAAGCCCCACACTCCCTGCAAGGGAAGCACCAGCAGCATGGGAGGTGGGAGGGGAGTGTGCTGGCAGCGCAGCTGGGGCAGCCTCTGCTGGCTTTGAGTTTCCCAGCTGCGCCTGGCTGTTTTCCAGGTGACTCGGTGCCCAGCCCTGGAGCACACCAGGCTGCTGCAGGCAGTCACTTCATTTCAATCCAGGCCTTCCCAGCGCTGCTGGACCTACCTCGCGGGGCTGAGGTCCGCCAGGTCAACTGCGGGTCCCGGCACACGGCCACTGTGACCAGTAAGTGTGTGTAGCCTTTCCCCCGTGTCGCAGGTATATGGGGATAGGTAGCTGCAGCCTCCTGGAGCCCGTGCTTTGTTGCAAGCAGGGGGGCGGGCTGAAGCCAGGCCAGAGCACCCTGCACGGGTGCACAGTACCTCCCTGCCCCAACATGCAGCACACACTGGCCCTGCACCCGAGCCTTGGTGACTAGTGTGGAGCAGCCTGCGATGCACCCCTCCAAGACCCCTGCATCCCTGAAACACCCTGGCCAGGCCCAGGACTGCGCACGCTGGCTCCAGGGTGACTTAGGTCCAGCACAGGGCTGGGAGGGAGGGTGGTAACTGGCAGGGGGCCCTGCTCTGACTCTGGCTGCCTTCCTTCCAGGGGAAGGGGAGCTCTACACCTGGGGCTGGGGTAAGTGACATCCTCTCCCTTCCTACCCGGCCCCCTCTCCTCCCAGCTGCACTCGGCAGGCTGGAGCTCGCTGCAGCTGCTAGGTACTTGGCAGCAGCACAGGCCTGCGTTCTCCCTCCACAGGTAAATACGGCCAGCTGGGGCATGGGGACAGAGCCAGCTCCGACCAGCCTCAAGCTGTTGCCTACTTCCCTGCCAATGGGCTGCGCGTAGAGGAGGTGGTGTGCGGCCCATGGACGACTTACGTGCGTGCCGTGGAGAAAGGAGAGCCTTCCTGAGCGCTGCTGCTGGCACCGAGCCTGGCAGACACCTGCCCGGCCCCGTGCTGTAGGCAGGCCATGTTGGATGTGTCAGTCTCCTCCAGGAGGGAAGCAAAAGCCCTGTGCTGGGCTGGACGTGTAGCACTTCAACCTCGGCTTCCAGCAGCTGGGGCCTGCAAGGAATGCTAATAAAGGGCAGGGTCAAGCAACAGGTGCCGTGTGCTGCTGCTGGCTTCCCTCGGCCTCTGGCTGCAGAGATGGGGCACCTCGCTGCCACTTTATGGATAACAGATCATGCTGGCAGTGGTGCCACTGCAGGGAGGAGACGAGCAGACCCCTAGGCACAGACTGAGCAGCACCTGAAGCACCCCCTCCACCAAGCTGCGCGGCCTCGGCACACGGATCCCCATTTTATTGTTTATTCGTGTATTCTTTCTTTGTCTTGTTACAGAACCCGCTTCCCCTTCGACACCAGAAGGCAACCAGGGAAGCGGGTCAGTCAGCGGTTAAAACAAGTCCCGTACACATGCCCAACAGCTTCCTCACAAGCAGGCCCCCCACGAACAAACAGACACGCAGCAGGAGCCCTCCACCCGCAGCGGCTTGGGCCCAGGCAGCAGGGAATAAATAACCAAGCAAGGCTGTAGTGTTAACAAGGTGCACCCTATCCACCGGTCCAGGGCCAGTATTTATAAGCATGGGGAGGTGCAGCAGTGCTGAGCGTGGCAGGGGCAGCAGTACCCGTAGCCCGAGGCCCCCACCCTTTAACCAGCTTATGCTCCGGCCCCCCCGGCCTGAGCCCTGCAGCCAGGTGTTGACCTAGTTCATTGGTGGGGGGCTGGCTGCCGCCAGGCTGAGCTAGTGCAGAGGTGGCAGCAGGGCTGGGGCAGGAAAGCAAACGTTTAAATCACCATAAAAACAGGGATCCCGACTAGGCGAAGCAGCAGAGAAGCACCAGGGGACCAAGCTGAAGTCAGGCCTGGGGCAGGGCCCACCCGGCTCCAGCAGACAGGCAGCGGCTGAGACAGGTGCGCGCGGTGGCTCTGGGAACAGCGGCTGGTGGCGGCGCTGGGGCCAGGCCAGGCAGCCGTGCCTCAGCAGTGCAGGGTGGTGGTGGTGGTGGAGTTCAGGACGTGGGAGCTGTTGTCAGACCTGGAGGCCTTTGAGAGTTGGTGCTGCAAAAAAAAGAGAGAGGCCAGTGACATGGTGGATGATGGCACTGGAGCCATGAGCACTGGCCCTGGCCAGGCCACAGGCTGTCTAAGCAGCAAAGCGCTACTCCAGCTGGCTCAGAGCATTGGGGCTCGGGAATGTGGCCACAGCAGGGCTGGGTTGCAGGGGTCGGGTCTCTTCCCTCACGCTTCCCAGCCCCCCTGCACTGGGGTGGGAGTGGTTAGGAGGAGGTGAGCAAGCTGTTCTGTGCCCCGCACTGAGGGGAGTGGCAAGGAGCCACTTGGGTCCCTTCCCAAAAACCGGGTCTGAGGCAGAGGTGCTGGTTGTGACTTCACTGGAGTTGGAGACAGCACCATATCCATGTGCCCAGGCTCCACTCAGAGCAGAGACCAGCCCAAGCTGGATCCAGGGGTGCACTGGTGGGCTGGACAGGGCAGGGCCTGGCGCCACGTGCTGCACGCAACGCGGTAGGTGGGTTGAAAAAGAGGTGAATTACCGCAAACTCCGAGTAGGTGCTGGCAACAGACTTAACGCTGTGGTTACTCATGGGGGTGCACCCACCGCTCAGCCCGGGGCCATGCAGCTGTGGCACGTTCTCCTTGTTGCGCTCCTTGAGGCCAGAGCGCAGGGGCTGGGCGGCCGCATGGCCGGGGGGCCGAGCAGACTGGCCGAGCTGCAACAGAGAAGCGTGGTTAAGCAGGACTGACAAGCAGAGCCCAACAGGCCCTGTGCTGTTGGCTTCATCCCCATTCCTGCCCCGACCCTGGTCCCAGACCAGAGCTCAGTCAAGCTGCGCTGGAGCCCAGTCACTCACCAGCCTTCCAGCACAGCACAGCACAGCAGCCTGCACTATGCCCAGCCAGGCAAGCCTGCCCACAGCGCTCCAGAGCCCCAGGAAGACGGGAGGCAGGGCCTAGGGCTGCATCCAGACCAGGCCACACTCCCATGGGCAGCAGGGCACTAGGACACAACAGCAGCTCTACCTGGCACACCTGCAGGTGCTGGCTCAGGGGCCCTATCCTAGCGGAGCAGCCCAGGATAGAGCAAGGGGGTCTCACCCCACCCCATGCCTCACATTCCCCTTGTCCCCTGGGTGGCTGGGGGTGGCAGACCCACAGAGAGGGCCCTGGCAGGGCAGACGGCTGTGCGCACTCACTTTGCCTGTGAAAGGTGGCACCCAGGACACCGGGGAGTGGCAGAGCACTGTGCTGAAGCATGAGTGCATGGTGCTGTTGGGAGGGGTAGCTGAGGGGAAAGCAGGTTGGCGGAGGATGTGGGCACATCACAGCGGCCCAGAGCCCAGCCACACAGCCCAACATGGGTAGCCACAGCAAGGACGCCACAGACCTGGCTGCTGCTGGAGGGCGCAGCCAGTCAAAGCATGCAGCAGACGAGCCGGTGCCACCATGAGACAACCAACACTGCTGTCACCACCGGGTCTGCAGTGCCGGCTTCTCCAGCTCAGGGGCACCAGCTAGCCCCCCCGGAAAACTGAACCCCTGCACCAGCTGTGATGGAGGAGGCATGCAATTTACCTTTCTTACTTTGCCAGGCACGTGGGGCCCAAGCACACAGCGCTTGGCGGGTGGATTGGCCACGGCGCCATACAGCAGCTCTCCCTCGATCTGCCGACTCTTCTTCAGTTGCTGCACGGGAGAGATGCTTACAGACAGGACTGGGCGAGGGATGGCCCAGCCCAAGTGTGACTGGTCCCAGCTACCTTGCGCCAGACACGTGGCAGCACAGGGCGGCAGTGCCCAGGGCTGCGACTACAGCTGTGCCCAATAGGCAGGGTTGGGAGGAGAGCGCAGAGCCAGTGGACCCCCCGCACAAACCAGGATTGCCGAGGACACGCGAGGGCCCTGCTGTCAGGACAGCCAGGAGAGAGGGAACCCAGCCTGTCCAGAGCGTGTGGGATGCCGCTGGCCCTACCCCTTGGCACAGAGCTGCACCACAGCACTTGCAGTTGTGAGGAGCTGCAGGCAGGGCATAAGGGCAGCTCCTCACATGTGCTCAGGCCCATTCGCCAGACAGGAGGGATCCAGCCTGGGCAACACACTGGCGTCTGTCAGCACTGGAGCTATGTACCCTCTCCTCAGATAGGCCTCAGACAGGCACTGCGCCGCCCCATACCAGCCCAGCACACGTGGTAGGGAAGGGGTGCACCAGACTGAGGGCAGGGGCACCCCGTCGTATCTGAGCCCACCCTGCTGCCATTGCCGCTCAGCCCCACACTCACGCGCTCCTGTTTCTCCTTCTCCTTCTCCAGGCGGAAGAGCTGCCACTGCTCTGCCACGTACTCCATGAACTGCTGCCCGCTCACCAGAAAAGCCTCCTGGTTCTCATGCTCCCAGCCCTCAATGCGCACGCGCAGCTCCTCCTCCAGCTGGGCCAGATTGCAGGAAGGGGCGTCAGGGGGTGGTCTGTTTGTCCCTGCCGATGGCCCGAGCATTGGACCCCGTGGGAGACCCACGACCCCACCCCCAGTCCAGCTCCCCAGCACTCAGGGCAGGAGGGCAGGCACCTGCACACTTGGGGGGCCCAGGCACCCCCACCCAGAGCCTCACTCACCTTGGAGAGAGTCTTCTGCAGCTTGGCCCGCTGCTTCTCTTCCTTTAGGAGGTTCCCCCCGCGGTTGGCGAAGCGGTTGGGGTCGCTTGATTTGCGCTGAGGTGCAAGAGCCCAGTTACAAGGCAGCCCAGGCCCACCCCAGCACCCTGCGATCCCCCCCCCCACGGTGCAGGAAGAGGAGACTACCCCACCCCAGGCCCTTGAACTCAGATATCGTTGGCTCGGATCCCTACAGCCCCGGGCCAGACACTTGGTGCTGCACCTATAGCTCAGACTTGCTCCCCACAGGGTCAATACCTCCAGCTCCAGGAACAGTCTCCAGTTTTCCTCCCACTTCTGGACGGCCTCAAAGAGCTCCCTGTGTGTCTCGTAGTAGTGCTTCAGCCTCCCCACCTCAGCGTCATGGAGCTGCAGCAGGGTCTCCGTGTAGTCCTCTGGGAAGACGACAGCGGGGTTACAAGGCCAGGCCGGCTGCAAGCAGGAACCCCCACAGCACACCAGGCTCCAACCCCCCGGTCCCAACACACCATCATAATAGGGGGCAAAACCCTCCCGCTGGCCTGGACTGTAGAAGCACTTGTCCCAGTAGGCTGCCAGCTCCACGCGGATCGCCTCGATCACCACCTTCATGTTCTGCAGCTTCAGCTCCTCCAGGCGGTCCACTTCCAGCTGCAGCTGGGGAGGGAGCAGACCACACACGGGCTCAGGGTATCAGGAGCAGCCTGCGCTCCAGGGACTAACAGCTTTCAGCGGCTGCAGACTCCTGCACAAGAGCTACAGGATGGAGTGCTGGGTCCTCCCCCCTGCCTGCGCTACCAGGAGCAGGCAGCCTGCCCTCCCCCAAAGGCAGGCAGGCTTCCTTACCTCTCTCCTGGTCCTGGCGCGGGACCCGGTCATGTGTGGGGCCACAGCATCCCTCTCCTCGGCTGGAACCTGCAGGCGGTCCCAGAGCTCCAGGATTCGGGAACGCAGTTCTGCGCACACCGCCTCGTTAAGTGCCTGCCGGGCTTCCAGCTGCAGTGGGGAGGCAGCGGTCAGCACACAGCTCCCAGCAGGCATTGCCGGGTCCTGCTCCACCCCGCGCAGAGCCCCTGGGGGGGGGGGCCTGGGCAAAGCCCCCACCAGGCCCTTCAAACCTCCATGTAGCAAGCCCTGTCCAGGAGCTTCAGTGTTTTCAGGCAAAGCCCCGGCCCGGGCAGCTCAGGCCCGGGGCCCCTACCTGCTGGAGCAGCTCCTTGAGTGCAGCAATGTTCTCGGTGGAGAGGCAGAAGGCTTCCTCGTCCTCACACACCACATCCTGCTCGAAGCTGGTGTCGGGGACATGCTCCAGCTCTTCCATGCACTTGATGATCTGCCGCTTGGTGCGCATGAACTCCTCTCGCCGGCGCTCCTGCAGGAGGGAGGCAGGGTTAGAAGCTGGCAGCACCACGCAGAGCTTGTGCCCATGCACACACCCCACCCCCTCGGACCTTCTCGGTTGTCAGCGTGGCCAGGTGGCGCCGGAAGCCATCGAGCTCCTCCAGGCTGGGTACGGCGCTGCTGTCAATGCTGTACGGGCGGGCGCAAAGGAGGTTGCACAGATCCCGGTCTCGATCCTGCAGGGCTTTCAGCTCCTGCTTTCTCTCCCGCTTCTGATTCAGCAACACCTCCATGTGGGTGCGCAGCTCCCTCTCTAGTTGCAGGATGGTGCTCTCCTCCTCCTGAGGGGACACATCATCAGCAGTGGTCCAAAACAGCTGAGTGCCATCCCCCCCCGGAGGACCTGGGGCCAGGCCAAGCTAGGAGCAGGCTGTTGCGACCTGGGTGGGAGAAAACAAGGAAGCCAGCGCTGGGACTCACTTCGAAAGGATCTAAGTGGAGCTCCTGGCACAGGGTGTCCAGCTCCTTGCGACACGTGGAGATGCTCTTGAGCAGGCGCTCCTTCAGGTCCTCCTCCTCGGCAATCATCATGTCCAGCAGCCCCTGCAGGAAAGCTCCGATTAGTGGCGCCTGGGGGACTGCTGGGAAAGCGTGGGCAGTTGGAGGAGCACAGCCCGCAGCCCAGGAGTCCCCGTGGGGAACAGACCAGGAGAGGCCAGAACAGACGAGCAGGCTTGGGCAGAGCTGAGCGTCTACAGCACAGCCTGGAGTTGACACGGGGGAGCAGGCGGGCAGAACTGTTACGATCACCTGAGGCCCGGGCCCTAGCGATGCAGCACCAAATCCCAGCATTCC
>NW_005842464.1:632909-636281 GCF_000455745.1 Alligator sinensis
TGCCCTTTGGGCCCAGCTGGGCTGGACGTGCCTCACATTCGCTCCTTGGCTCAGAGCAGAGGGAGCTCGGGAGGGCACTCACCTTGACGTGCTTCTTCACCACATCTGTTCGCTGCAGTCGCTGCTCCTCAGGGATCCCGATCTCCTCCCAGATATCCCGCAGTTTGCCCAGGGCGCTGTTCAGACATGCCACGGACTCCACTGCCAGCACCTCGCTGAGGGATGGAGGGACAGCGGTTACTGCCGGGGGGCAAATGGGGCTCAAAGGAGTTCACCCAAGAGCCACCGGACCTTGCTGAGGAAGCCAGGCCCAGAGGGAGGGAGCTATCACAGTGCATTTGCCAAACTTGAGCCAGAGGCAGGCGACTCCCAGAAGACACCAGAACCCACTCCTGTTGCTTTGGCCAAATTGCTCACTATTCTGCTGCTGGAGCCTGGAGGAACTCAAGGGCAGAAACACCCAGCATAGTCCAGCTGCAAGCGTCTGGAAGCAGACTCAGCAGCTGTTCACACACACCGTGCCCGTCATAGAAGCATCAGGGCCGCGGGCAAGCTGTTCCAGCCCTGCAGTTTGCTGCCCACTCCAGGCAAGCCCCCAAGCTTGCAGAAGGGCTCAGCTAGGTTTTGCGAACAGCAGCCACTTCCGCGGATTCAGATTGGGCACGGCAGCCGGGCAGGAAACAGGGAGCTCGCTCCCCACTCCTGATCTACGAGCAAGGGCAGGGGAAAGGAGGAACGCTCCCAGCCTCAGGGACCGCAAAGGCCCAGTCCAGTCTCTAAACAGAATGAACCGAGTTTAAGGCCAAAAGCAGGATTAGATCGACTTGCATTTACCAGCCTTCGGGTCCAGCCATTGGTTCACATCACCCTTTCCCCACTAAGTTAGAGCTCCCCTTGTGTGGGTCGCGGACCTGGTCAGCAACTGAAATGGCAGAGTGGCAAGCGCAGACCGTGGAGCTAGAAGCCTACGTTACCTAGATGTGAGTAAGGTTTGAATCGATGGCAGAGCTTAAAAAATGCCATCAATACAGTCTGAGGCGCAGCTCTGCTGTACCCTGCCCTTAAGTCAGCAGTGACTGAAGTAACCAACGCAGGGAATGCATTTGTGCCACGACTGAGTTTCTCAGATCTCTACGCACAGATAAGTGCCAGCGACAAGCACAAGCCAAGGTGAAAGGCAACAGGAGCGGGGCAAGCAGCCTGCCGCGGTGCGGAGGAGCAGACAAGAAATGCTTCCTTCCTGAACGGTTACTTCCACGGGCGATGCCAGCAATCCCGGCCACCTGACATCTGCCGAGGGCGCAGGAGAACTGCTCGGCTCAGCCCCAAAGCTTCAGCGGGGAGGGAGCAGCAAATGTTTGTTAGAGCATCAGAACAAGCAAGCCATAAATAGAGGGTCCAAGATCCTGGGGTCACCAATGCTCTAGACAGGGCGGGGGCTGGCTCCTTACTTCTCTCAACCAGTCCTGTATCTACATCCAAGGATCACCTTGGCCTCAGTACCTCCCCATGGCACCAAGAGCTCACGTCCCTCTTCGTTCCACTGTGGCCCCCAGAGCCTTGTTCCACAGCCCGTGGTTCTCCTCCTGCCCAGATGGAGACCCGTGCCTTCGGCTGCTTGCCAGGGTCCAAGGCACCGGGTGGTCCGGCTCACTCTGGGGCACACCCTGCCATCGTCCCCACAGCTCCAGAGACAGACTGTGTGTCGTCTGTCACTGAAGGTGACTGGTCGCTGTGGGTCAGGACCAGTCCCGGTGCTTGCCGGCGCTCCTGCAGTCTCTCTGGACTTGGGCCAGGGTTGAGCGCAGCACATCCCAGAGAGGCAAGCACGCTGCACCAGTGGTTACCTTTGCCAGCTGCCCTCAGTGGCCCTGTCAAGAACCGAGGACATTCTTAGGAAAGCCATGGTGCCGGGTGCTAGTTATATCCCTAGCCTTTAACTCGGGGGGGGCCAATTGGTTTGGCCCCCAGAGCCATATCTGGGCTGCAAGGCTCCTTGTGGGCCAGAGCTGGGCTCGCCCCTGGCAGCGCTGCAAGAGGCACCAGGGAGCCGCAGGTGTTAATTCAGCAGCTGCTCACCTCCCCTCCCCCCGGCACGTGTCCCCGGCGGGGCTCTGTGCTCCCAACTGTGGGGCAGGCTCTGCCCCGCCCGACTCCGCAGACCCCCCCACGGCCAGGCGACACGGCTCCGTGGGCAGGACGCGGCCCTGCAGCCACGTTCGACACTGGTGCTTCAAACAAAACCTTGGCCGACTTCCCCGTGGTCCTGCCTGGGGCCGCGGCAGGCGCAGCGAGTGGCCGCTGGCTGCAGGACCCGTCATTCGGGTTGCCTCTCTCGAGGACACCGATGTTGCGGCGGGGCCCCGGTCACCCAGCATTTATAACCCCAGACGGGAAACCACCGTCCTCCCAGCCCGCTCCAAGCCATTCACGCCCGGGCCAAAGGTCGCTAAGCCTCCCCCAGGTACTGAGGGGCTTTCTGGCCCGTCGCCCTCCCTCCTCTAGGAGCCGCGCACCACGCTGTCCCTGTGCAAACACGCAGGAGAAATATTTATTGAAAAGCAGCTGCTCTGCACCACGGACAGCTGTCATCTTCCTCGCACAAGGGCCAAACCACTGCGAGACGCCTTCCCTCCCCGGCGCAGGGCAGAGCTCTGGGGACCTCTCCCTTGCCCACGCCGCCAATTCCCTCCCCACCCCTCACAGCCAGACAGACGTTTCTCTGGTTGCGCCGCGTGTCCCTGGCCCGACTCGTCACCCGAACCTCCAGGCAAGGCTCCTGGAGGGAGGCACCGCAGCCTTCAGCGAGCGCAAAGCCTGCCAGCCGGTCTGAGGCACCACAACCATCAGCCCCGGCAAAGCCCGAGTCCAGCCCCCGCGCACGTAGGCGAGCGCGAGATCGCCCCCAGCGCCCCCGCAGAAGTGACGCGGGAGGAACCAGAAAGGGGCGACGCACCAGGACGACCGACCGCTCGCAGGAGGAGCAAGGGGCCGACGCGCACGAGCACGAGCACGTTGTTTGCAGAACGGCCGCTCCCTCCGGAGCTCGCCATCCTCGGGCTTTAGGGAATTTGCAAGACGCCTCCGGGACGCGGGGCAGAAATTCATAACCTGAGAGAACAGCTCTCCCACGGCCCCCCGCTCCCCCGCCACTCGCTGACCCTCGGCCCCGACCGAGTCTCGTCGCTGCGGGGTGCCCGCCTCCTCCGTCCCCCCGAGCAGGGTCGCGTTTGGACGGCGGCTTCCCTTGGACGTTCGCCTCCTTGGCCCCGAGAGGCGGCACGCGAGGCCCCAGAAGCCCGTCCAGCGGGTCTGCCTGCCAGTCGGACGAATCCTTCCTTGTCCGGCGCTCCCGGCCAGGACACGGCTCCA
>NW_005842464.1:636423-636990 GCF_000455745.1 Alligator sinensis
GGCTCCTTGGCGGCAGGGCCCGGTGCAGGTGGAGGGTCCTGCCACCCCCAGGACTCTGCCGGCTCCGACGCCCGTCCCCGGACACGGCGCAGCCCGGTGAGGGCTCGGTCTCGGTCTCATCTGTCTGGCGGCCAGAGCCGCGGGGTCTGCTCACAACACCGAGCTCCTCGAGGCAGAGCATTGCCCGGGCCAGCGCCCTCGACACAGGGTGGAGGGACGGGGCCTGTGATGGACCCGCGCCAGCCGCCCTGCTCCACCTGGCAGCGCAGCGCCCGCGAGGGGACACACACGGGGGCAGCGCGCCACGCCGGCCTGGCCCCCTGGGCGCGTCCACACGTGCAAGAAGAGCGGCTCAACTCGTCCCGGCTCCACTGAGCCGGACTAAACCGATCCCGACAGCACGGGCTGCACGTGCGCGCAGCGCAGGGAGTCAGGGCGCCGCGCACGTGCAGACGGTGACGCTTTACTGCGCAGCAAACTCATTCGCTCTGCAGCAAAGCGCCAGGGCGGGACCCCCACGGAGAGAGGCGAGACCCCGACCACCGCCCCACCCCGCACCTCTACCTC
>NW_005842464.1:637398-643122 GCF_000455745.1 Alligator sinensis
CGCTGGAGTTCCCCGTCTCCGGCGGGGGGCCCGCGCGGGATGCACAAGCAGCAGCAGCAGCAGGGTCCCGAGGGCGGCTGCTGCCTTCCGCCGGGAGGGAAGATGGGGCTCCTCACCCGTAGCCCGGCCGCAAGGTGCCCCAGCTGCCTGCAGCTCGTGCCGGGGCAGACCCCCGGGCACAGGCCACGAACAGCAGCCTGCGGCACGGGTCCCGACTGCACAGCACTACCAGACACGCATCCCGTTTTATCGTTTATTTGTGTATTATTCATCCCGTTACAGAGCCCGCTTGGCCTCTGGCATCCGAGGCGAACGGGGAGGCAGGTCAGTCAGCAGAGGTTAAAACAAGTCCCACCCACGCGCCCCACGGCTTCGTCACAGACAGACAGACAGACATGCAGCAGGAGCCCTCCACCCGCAGCAGCTTGGGCCCAGGCAGCAGGGAATAAATAACCAAGCAAAGCTGTAGTGCTAACAGGGTGCAGCCCGCCCACGAGGGCCAGGGCTCGTATTTACAGGCACCAGGACGTGCAGCGCTGCCGCGGGTGGCAGGGGCAGTAGCTGGGGCAGAGGGAGCTCCGCTTCCCTTCCAGTGGTGCCCGAAGCCCCCACTCCTCACCCAGCTCCTGCTCCTGCCTGAGCCCTGCACCTGGGTGTTGCCCTAGTCCACTGCTGGGGGGCTGCCTGCCACCAGGCTGAGCCAGTGCAGAGGCAGCAGCAGGGCTGGGGCAGGAAAGCAAATGTTTAATCATAAAAACAAAAGGATCCCGACTCTAGGCAAGAAGAGCAGAGAAGCACCAGGGGACCAAGCTGAAGTCAGGCCTGGGGCAGGGCCCACCTGGCTCCAGCAGACGGGCAGCGGCTGAGACAGGTGCACGCGGTGGCTCTGGGAACAGCGGCTAGTGACAGCGCTGGGGCCAGGCCAGGCAGCCGTGCCTCAGCAGTGCAGGTTGGTGGTGGTGGAGTTCAGGATGTGGGAGCTGGTGTCAGACCTGGAGGCCTTTGAGAGCTCGCGCTGCAAAAGAGAAAGAGGCCAGTGACACGGTGGACTAGGGCGCTGGGGCCTTGAGCATGGGCCATGGCCGTGCCATAGGCTGAGAAGCTAAGCAGTAAAGCTCTACTCCGCCAGGCCAGGGCAGGCGAGGGTGGGGTAGTCATGGATGCTCCACTTCAGAGCTGACTGCTCCTAAAACCCTTGGCCTCAGCTGGCACCAAGCCAGATGGGAAAGGAAGGCCCCATCTTCTGCACGAGCTGCCTCCCTCCGGCGGCAGCTCGCTTCCTCCGTTCCTGCAGATGATCTCAGCCCCAGTTTACTGTCATGGGGCATGTCCTGGGTGGGGACATCACCCCCTCCCAGCTAGCCACCACTGGGGTCCTGCTCTGGCCTGTGGAGCTGAATGCCCAGCCTGCCACAGGCAGTGAGCCAGAAGTGCCAGCCCTGCTCTCTGGCTTGAAGTGAGGCTTGTTCTGACCATGTAGTCAGTCCAGGGACACATGGCCTCTGCTGTGCTCCTTCCTCCCTGGCCCCAGCCCTGGACTGGAGTTAGAGCAGGGACTTTCCCACCCCTGCCACACTGAGGCGAGGCAGAGCCTGGCCACAGCCACAGGCCTCCCAGGGTCTTTCACACAGGGTCCCAGGGAAGCCTGGGGTTGGAGAGGCTGCCTGAGGCTCAGGCTGGCAACCCCAAGCACCTGGGCAGACAGCAGGGGCGTTAACCTAGAGCCCAAGTGCATGCCCTGGGGCGCTTCCAGAAGCAAAGTCAGCAGCAAGGATGTGCAGCAGCCCATCCAGGACTCAGCCAGGGGGATGCGAGAAGGCTCAAGCTACTCGCTCTCCTCCCTGCAGCTGGCACCATGGGGGTGGAAGAGAGGGAGCCAGCAAGGCTCTGAACCAGAGCTTTGGTGCCCAGCCACCCAGTAGCCTGTTGGAGGCACAGGCTCCTAGAGCATCTCCGTGCCTAGCTGCACAGGGAGTGGCGCAGACACGGTTCTGACTGCCCGCCACCTTGGAAATTGGGCACCAGGAAAGTGGTGCTGCAGACTCCAACCCTAAAGGGACAACTCAGGCCTGTGTCACCCCCTGCTCAGAGCACTAGGGCTCGGGAAGGCGGCCACAGCGGGGCTGAGCCGCAAGGGACCTGGTTTGTTCCCTCAGACACCTCACAACCCCCAGACATGAGCCTGCCTCCACTCCCCTGCACTGCAGGGAGATGCCTGCCCTGCTGCCTGGGGCTGGTGGGTTGGTTAGTATGAGGTTAGCAAATCGTTCTGTGCCCCAGTGCTGAGGGGAGTGGCAAGGGGCCAGCTGGGTCCCTCCCCAAAAACCAGGCCCGAGGCAGAGGTGTTGGTCATGATTTCACTGGAGTTGGAGCCAGCACCAAACACGTGTCCCCAGGCTCTGGTCTGCACAGGAGTTGGCCCAGGCTGGGCCCAGGGGTACGCTGCGGGGCAGGGCAGTGCAGGGTCTGGCACCACATGCTGCCCAGAGTGTTGAGAAGAGGTAAATTACCGCAAATTCGGAATAGGTGCTGGCAACAGAGTTAATGCTGTAGTTACGTTGGGCAGGGGCCGTGGGGGTGCACCCACCGCTCAGCCCGGGGCCATGCAGCTGCGGCACGTTCTCCTTGTTGCGCTCCTTGAGACCAGGACGCGGGGGCTTGGCGGCCACGTGGCCAGGGTGCCGAGCAGACTGGCCAAGCTGCAACAGACAAGCACAGTTAGGGAGGACTGACAAACAGCCTGGTAGGTCCTGCAGAGTTGGCTTCATCTCCATTCCCACTCCCCACCCTGGTCCCAGGCCAGAGTTCTGACCCATTGTGCTGGAGCCCAGCCACTCACTGGCCTTCCAGCATCAGCCCAGCTCAAGGGCAAACGTGGGCAGAGCTCAGCAGCCTCCACTGTGCTGAGCCAGACAAGCTCACCCCAAAGCGCTACAGTGGCCCAGGAGTGTCCCAGTGCAGGCTGCACTCCCACAGGCAGCAGGGCACTTGGACATGTGCCTGGCAAACCTGCAGGTGCTGGCTCGGAACAATGCCTAGTGGCAGCGCTGGGGGTTAGGCCCGGGCAGCTGCACATTGGTGGTGCACGCCAGGGTAGAGTAGCTGAGGAGCTGTTCCCACCCTCAGGTCTTGCACTCCTCCTGCCCTGCAAGTGGCTGGGAGGCTGCGTGCCTGCAGAGGGGCCCCACAAGGCAGAAGACCGTGCATACTCACTTTGCCTGCAGAAGGCGGCAGCCGGGACACCGGGGAATGGCAGAGCACCGTGCCAAAGCCTGAACGTATCGTGCTGTTGGGAGTGGCACTGGAGACGGAGGTGGCGTTGAGCTGAGGGGAGAGCATGAGGTTGGCACAAGATGTGGGCACAGTACAGTGGGCCAGAGCCCAACCACGCAGCCCAACACAGGAGGCTGCAGCAAAGACGCTGCTGCTACAAGAAGACAGCCCGCACCACTACCACTGAGCCTGCAGTGCTGCCTCCTCCAGCTCGGGGGCACTGGCTAATCCCAATACCTGTGGGCCCAGGAAGCCCGAACCCTTCCACCGGCTGTGATGTAGGGGGAGCATGCAATTACCTTCCTTACTTTGCCAGGCGTGTGAGGCCCCAGCACACGGCGCTTGGCAGGTGTCTTGGGCACAGCACCATACAACATCTCTTCCTCGATCTGCCGGCTCTTCTTCAGTTGCTGTACAGGAGAGATGCTTACAGACAGGACTGGGAAAGGGATGGCCCAGCCCAAGTGCCACAGGCAGGGAACTGGTCCCAGCTACTTTATGCCAGACACATGGCAGCACAGGGCAGCAGTGCCCAGGGCTGTGCATACAGCTGTGCCCAGCGGGCAGCATTGGGAGGAGAGCGCAGAGCCAGTGGACCCCCAACAAACCAGGACTGCTGAGGGTACACGAGGGCCCTGCTGTCAGAACCCAGCCTGTCCAGAGCATGTGGGATGCCGCTGGCCCTACCCCTTGGCACAGAGCTGCACTACAGCACTTGCAGTTGTTGAGCAGCTACAGGCTGGAGGCAGGGCATAAGGTCAGCTCCTCACATGTGCTCAGGCCCATTTGCCAGAGACAGGAGGGATCCCACCTAAACAGTGTGACAACCTCTCCCCAGACAGGCTTCGCACAACACAACAGCAGTGCCAGCATCACAGACCGGTACCGTGCCACACATGCCAGCCCAGGACACGTGGTAGGGAAGGGGTGCACCAGACTGAGGGCAGGGGCACCTCAACATATCTGAGCCCACCCTGCTGCAGCTGCAGCTCAGCCCCACACTTACGCGCTCCTGTTTCTCCTTCTCCTTCTCCAGGCGGAAGAGCTGCCACTGCTCTGCCACGTACTCCATGAACTGCTGCCCGCTCACCAGAAAAGCCTCCTGGTTCTCATGCTCCCAGCCCTCAATGCGCACGCGCAGCTCCTCCTCCAGCTGGGCCAGATTGCAGGAAGGGGCGTCAAGGGGTGGTCAAGTCTGTCCCTGCTGACAGCATGACCCGCGAGACCCATGACCCTTCCCCCACCCCAACCCCAGCTCCCCGGCACTCAGGACAGGAGGGCAGGCACCTGCACGCTTGGGGGGCCCAGGCACCCCCACCCAGAGCCTCGCTCACCTTGGGGAGGGTCTTCTGCAGCTTGGCCCGCTGCTTCTCTTCCTTTAGGAGGTTCCCCCCGCGGTTGGCAAAGCGGCTCGGGTCGCTTGCTTTTCTCTGAGGTGCAAGAGCCCAGTTACAAGGTAGCCCAGGCCCACCCCAGCACCCTGCGATCCCCCATGCCAGAGTGCAGCAAGAGGAGACTACCCCACCCCAGGCCCCTGAACTGGGATATTGCTGGCCCGGACTACTGCCGTCCCAGCCCTTGTGGCCAGATGCTCGTTGTGCCATGTGTAGCACAAACTTGCTCCCCACACAGGGTCAATACCTCCAGCTCCAGGAACAGTCTCCAGTTTTCCTCCCACTTCTGGACGGCCTCAAAGAGCTCCCTGTGTGTCTCGTAGTAGTGCTTCAGCCTCCCCACCTCAGCGTCATGGAGCTGCAGCAGGGTCTCCGTGTAGTCCTCTGGGAAGACGACAGCGGGGTTACAAGGCCAGGCCGGCTGCAAGCAGGAACCCCCACAGCACACCAGGCTCCAACCCCCCGGTCCCAACACACCATCATAATAGGGGGCAAAACCCTCCCGCTGGCCTGGACTGTAGAAGCACTTGTCCCAGTAGGCTGCCAGCTCCACGCGGATCGCCTCGATCACCACCTTCATGTTCTGCAGCTTCAGCTCCTCCAGGCGGTCCACTTCCAGCTGCAGCTGGGGAGGGAGCAGACCACACACGGGCTCAGGGTATCAGGAGCAGCCTGCGCTCCAGGGACTAACAGCTTTCAGCGGCTGCAGACTCCTGCACAAGAGCTACAGGATGGAGTGCTGGGTCCTCCCCCCTGCCTGCGCTACCAGGAGCAGGCAGCCTGCCCTCCCCCAAAGGCAGGCAGGCTTCCTTACCTCTCTCCTGGTCCTGGCGCGGGACCCGGTCATGTGTGGGGCCACAGCATCCCTCTCCTCGGCTGGAACCTGCAGGCGGTCCCAGAGCTCCAGGATTCGGGAACGCAGTTCTGCGCACACCGCCTCGTTAAGTGCCTGCCGGGCTTCCAGCTGCAGTGGGGAGGCAGCGGTCAGCACACAGCTCCCAGCAGGCATTGCCGGGTCCTGCTCCACCCCGCGCAGAGCCCCTGGGGGGGGGGGGGG
>NW_005842464.1:643368-643730 GCF_000455745.1 Alligator sinensis
CTTGGCCAGGTGGCGCCGGAAGCCATCGAGCTCCTCCAGGCTGGGTACGGCGCTGCTGTCAATGCTGTATGGGCGGGCGCAAAGGAGGTCACACAGATCCCGGTCTCGATCCTGCAGGGCTTTCAGCTCCTGCTTTCTCTCCCGCTTCTGCTTTGCCATCACTTCCACACGGGTGCGCAGGTCCCTCTCCAGTTGCAGGATGGTGCTCTCCTCCTCCTGAGGGGACAGGCTGTCAGCAGTGGTCCAAACAGCCACCGCCCCCCAAAGTAACAGGTGTGCCTCGGCCCAGCAGCGCTAGGCTGATTGGTCCAGCCCATGGCAGCCATGGGCCCACTGGGGCACAGCCTAGCTGTAAGAATCAA
>NW_005842464.1:648071-649086 GCF_000455745.1 Alligator sinensis
CGTGCAGGCTCCGTGCGGCCTGGGGCCAGAGCATGGCCCGGGCCCGGGCCCGCGCCCCGACACAGGCGCACGCGAGACGGGGTGGAGGGACGGGGCCTGTGCCCTGGCCTCTGTATCCGTCCCGCCCCGCCCCGCCCGCTGAACCGAACTAGGACAATCCCAGCGGCGCCGTCTACACGTGCGACCAGCGCAGGACTGTACTGCTCTGCTGCTAGACTCGCTTGTACGTGACGGGACTAATCCGCAGCGCCCGAACCGCGCCTACGTTACGCTTTACTGCGCAACAAACTGGCCTGGTGTTTTCCAGGCAACACGGCTCCGTGGGCAGGACGCAGCCCTGCAGCCTCATTCGACACTGGTGCTTCAATCAAAACCTTGGCCGACTTCCCCATGGTCCTGCCTGGGGCCGCGGCAAGCGCAGCGAGTGGTCGCTGGCTGCAGGACCCGACATTTGGGTTGCCTCTCTCGAGGACACCGATGTGCCAGGGCCCCGTCCTGCGGGACCGTCAAGCTCGCACAGCATTTATAATCCCCAGACGGGAAACCAGCATCTTCCCAGCCCGCTCCAAGTGATTCACACCCGGGCCAACATGGCTAAGCCTCCCGCAGGTAGCCCAGCTCTTCCTGGCCCGCGGACAGACGGACTCCTTGCGTCCCGGCGCACCGCTCTCCTCTGCAGCCCTGTTAACTCATCCCCTCGTCGCCGCTCACGCTGCCAAACAGGCGGTTTTCTGCTGGTGCCAAGTTTCCCCGGCCTGACTCATCGCCAGGAGCAAGCTCTCCTCCCGGCCACACTCCTGGAGGGAGACGCAAAGCCTGCCAGCCAGGCTCGGGCACCACAACCGTCAGCCCCAGCAAACCCTCGGCGTCCAGCCCTGGCGGGATCGCCCCCAGCGCCCGGGCGGGAGCGACGCACCGGGACCACGGCTCGCGGGAGGCACCTGTCCGGCAGGGTCCCGGCCACGCCGCCCAGCGAGGAGCAATCGCCGCCCCGGCCAGGACACGGCTCCAGCCC
>NW_005842464.1:650249-659432 GCF_000455745.1 Alligator sinensis
CCCCCCAATAAGGGTCCCTGACTCCGCCGTGCCAGCCCTCCCCCCACCCCTGCTCGGCCCCTGCAAGCAACACCCGCACTCGGGGCCAGGGGCAGCACCTCCTTCAGTGGCGGGGGCCGCGCCCCGGGCTGGGGGCGATGCCCCAGCGCTGCAGCCACGTCCCTGCAGCACCCCCACGCCAGGGGAGGGTGGATGCAGGGCAGGCAGGCACACGGCTGGGCAGCGCCACGGCCCAAGCGTGCTGGTCCACAGCAGACATGGGCGGGCTCCTGCACCACGTACCCCTCTCCCACCCCAACGAGTGTCCACTCTTCCAGCGTCCGTCCCAGCCCAGCTCTGCTGCCCGTGGAGCGGGCTCGGCCCCACGCCGGCAGCACCAGGTCCAAGCCCAAGCAGAAAGCGTCCCCAATGGAGAGTGTCCCGGCTGGCTTGGGCAGCTTGGCCCTCACGCCTTGGTCTCGGTCATGGCCTCCATCATGCGGGCGCTGCTGGTGATCGCCGTAGTCAGGAATATGAACCTGAACCCTGCAAAACCCAAGTGCAGGAGGAACGTGGGTGAGGCCATGGGGCAGCAGGGTGGCCGCCGCACCACTGCTGAGGCAGGGCCGAGTTACCTGCACGCGTGTCCCAGCGCTGCCCCAGCCACGGCTTGGACCCTCCTCCCAGGGGGAAGCAGCAGCAGGCCCCCACCCGTGCTCGATACCCCCAAGCAGAGGCAGGACAGTGTTTGCTGTGGGCTTGGAAACTCCTCCCAGACCCCAAGACACAGGATGAATTTCAGTGCAGGCAAGTGCAAAGGGCTGCAACCCCAGAGGAATAACCAAAAACACCAATACGAACCGGGGGACACCCGGCCGGATGGCAGCTCTGTGGAAAAGGACCTGGGAGTCCTGGTAGAGCACAGACTCAACAGGAGTCTGCAGTGTGATACAGCCATTGGTGGTGGACGGGTCATTTTCGACCTGGAGGGCTGTGGGCAGTGGGGTCCCCCAGGGCTCGGTCCTCGGGCCCGCGCTGTTCAACAGCTTCATCAGTGACTTAGACGAGGGGGTAAAAAGCACCCTGTTCAAATACACAGATGACACTAAGATGGGGGGGGATGGAGGCGTGCTAGAAGGGAGGGACAGGCTGCAATTGGACCTGGACAGGTTACAGGGGTGGGCGGATGAGAACAGGATGGGTTTCAACACTGACAAGTGCAAGGTGCTGCACCTGGGGAGGAAGAACCAGCAGCAGACCTACAGGCTGGGGAACTCCCTTCTCGTCAGTGCAGAGGCAGAAAAGGATCTTGGAGTCATCATTGATGCCACAATGAACATGGGCCGACAATGTGGGGACGCAGTCAGGAAGGCCAACCACACCTTGTCGTGCATCCACAGATGCATCTCGAGCAGGGCCAAGGAGGTGATCCTCCCCCTCTACGCGGCCCTGGTCAGGCTGCAGGTGGAGTACTGCATCCAGGTCTGGGCGCCGCACTTCAGGAGGGATGTGGACAACATGGAGAGGGTCCAGAGGAGGCCACTCGCATGATCAGAGGGCAGCAGGGCAGGCCCTACGAGGAGAGGCTACGGGACCTGAACCTGTTCAGCCTCCACAAGAGAAGGCTGAGGGGGGATCTAGTGGCCGTTTACAAACTAGTCAGAGGGGACCAGCAGGCATTGGGGGAGTCCCTGTTCCCTCGAGCACTCCCACTCCCAGGAGTGACTAGAAATAATGGTCACAAGCTGGCAGAGGGTAGATTCAGACTAGACATCGGGAGGTGCTACTTCACTGTCAGGGCGGCTAGGATCTGGAACCAACTTCCAAGAGAAGTGGTGCTGGCTCCTACCCTGGGGGTCTTTAAGAGGAGGTTAGATGAACATCTAGCCGGGGTCGTTTGACCCCAGTGCTCTTTCCTGCCAGGGCAGGGGTTGGACTTGATGATCTGCTCAGGTCCCTTCCGACCCTACCTCCTACAAAACTATGAAAAGGCCAAGGCGGTTTTGGCTGCATCAACAGAAACATGAGGTGCAAGACACAGGAGGTGACTGTGCCTCTCTACTTGGCACTAGTCAGGCCTCATCTGGACACTTTTAAAACATGGAGCCAGAATTTTACACAAGCACAGAGAATGCAACACTTGTGATGAAGGGCTGGGAAAGCAAGTCATACGAGGGGAGGCTGCTGGGCATGTTCAGCTTGCAGAAAAGGTGCTGACAAGGGGCAATGAGAGCAGCCTAAGACTACTCGAAGGGCTGCTGTAGAGAAGAGGAAAAGCATGTTTTCCCTCTTGCTGCAGAGACGAGGATGCGGAACAATGGCTTGAACTTGCCGCAGACTAAATTTAGACTGGATATTTGGAAAACTTCTTTGCTGAGAACAGCGAGGCAGTGGATTTTTGCCTTCCTCTGCAGCTGGGGGCATGGCCTCTACCCAAGATCTCTTGTGCGTATGTTGACATTTCATGGAAGCAGGACGTTGGCTGGCGCAGTCCCCCTGCTTTGCCTGGGGCATGATTGGTGCAACGTCTGTGTTGTGTCAGGGTTGAGGGTAGTCTTACATAGCGTTCAGATGATGAAGTGGTCTGGGCTGGTTTGGACAGGGCTGATTGTGCCTCAGGCAAGGGGTTGGACTAAACGTGATCTCTGGAGCTCCCTTCCAGCCTCACTTCTCCATGACTATGACTAGACACTGGGAGGGAGGGCTGGGTCCTTGGCCTCACCCCTTGCTAAGCTGCAGTCTGGGACAGTCTCTGCAACTGCAGGGGTCCAGGTTCAGTCAGCCCCAGTGAGCATGGCAACTGTGCACTGCCCTGCCAGGCCTATGCTCAGCTTTTTGCTGTAGGCCGCCCCCCGTTGGGTGCCTTGTGCTCCCACCCCTACTCCATCTATGCGCCCAAGGCCCCAGCACCCAGCTTGGCTGATACCTTTCTCCTTTCCCAGGAACCGCAGTGCAGAGATCTCAGAGAAGGTGCAGCCTCCCAGGAAGACGACCAGGATGACGCGCTGGGACTCCCAGGTGGGATTGTCCTCCACCGCCGGGTCTGGAAGGAGCAGAGGGTGAGGTGGAGAGGTCCTCCAGCTCCTGCCCAGCTCCTCAGCCCTAGGAGCAGGAGTTACCTGTAACGGCAAACTCGTTGCCATTCAGCAGGCGCACCACCTCCTCCAGGCCCAGCCAGCTCCTACGCTCCAGCACCTGAGAAGGGGAGAACAGCAGCACATGAACTGGCCACCTTGCCGGCTCCATCCAGGCTGAACAGACAAGCCACCACCACTGGGAAGTGGAGGCAGCACAGAGGGCAAGTGCCCCCAGCCTAGGTTCTTGGGCTCAGGCACAGGAACGTGCGACTGAAGCAACCAGGACACCTGTAGGACAGTGGTGGTCTGGACCCACAAGGACACCGTGGCAGCAGAAGCTCTTGATCAAGGCTGGCTGCTCAGAAGGCCGGACCACTCCTCTGGAGGACACGGGCTCCCTCACCTGCTCAATGATTTTGCAGCTCAGAGGGACGTAGGCCCCACTGAAGACGTAAGCCATATCCCGGGGCATCTTCAGGTTGTATTCGCCATCCACACGGGGGATCTGCAGGGATGGGACAAATGTGTCACCCTCCCACAGCAGGCACCGTGCCTCTGGGCAGCCTCTGAGTGCACACACCCACAATACCTGCCTACTCCCAGTGGTCCAGGCAGCAAGGCCCTGGTGCTTCAAACACTTGCCCCCACCCCCTTGGACATTAGGAAGAACTTCTTTAGTTAGAGTGGCCAGGGTCTGGAACGGGCTCCCAAGGGAGGTGGTGCTCTCCCCTACCCTGGGGGTCTTCAAGAGGAGGTTAGATGAGTATCTAGCTGGGGTCATCTAGCCCCAGCACTCTTTTCTGCTTATGCAGGGGACTCTTTCCTGCTTATGCAGGGGGTCGGACTCGATGATCTATTGAGGTCCCTTCCGACCCTAACATCTATGAATCTATGAACCCCCATGCTGTGGGTGCCAGCTCCACCAGGGCCTGGCCAAACCCCGTGCTGCTGCTTTCAACCATCAATGGTGCATGAGGAGAGCAGCACCCTGAAGTGCAGGCCCGTGGGACGAGTACTGAGCCCCAAATGACTTAACAGCTGACAGAAAGCCAAGCCCATCCTGGGCAGCAGCATGTCCAGGCACCCCTTCCACTGTGCATCCCTCCAGACGGAGCCCAGGGTGTAACATGGCTTCATGGGCCCCACCCAGTTTGGAGAGGAAGGAAGGGACCAAGCACCACCCTACCCAGGACACACTGGTTTGCCTCCTGTGACCCAGGCAGCCAGTGCAGGGCAGACAGGGCAGCCTGGCCATTCAGAGTCAGCAGCATTCACCCACTGCACTGAACTCTCCCCCGCCCCCAGCTGACAGGGGCTTGACGACCTCTACACATTCTTACCTGCTGACGCCTGTCCAGGTACAACTGCCTGGGTGATCCAGTCAGCCCACTTTCACCTCTCAGCAGTGTCCCCCCACCCCCTTCCCTGCCATACAACACCCCTTGGTTCTTTCAGCCCAGCCCTGGACAGCTCCTGCCTCTCTGAACCAGCCGGTCTCTAAGGTGCCACCCAGCCCTGCTTTCAGACTCCTTGGGCACACCATGTCTGTTCCCACTAGACTATGCCAGGGGCAGGGGCCGCGGCTCCGGAGAGGACATACCAAGCCCAGCTTCTTGCTTATGCCTCGGAAGTTGCTCTTCCTGGCCAGAGAATTAAATGCATCTGGGAGTTTTCCTGGAAAACAAGGCATGGGGGGGGGGGGGGGGGGGGGGGAGCCTCCCAGCTGAGCCGCTCCAGCTACAGCAAGTGCACCCACAGCACAGCTGCAGAGTGGGGCCCCTGGGAGGCTAGTGGCCCTGGACAAGAGCAGAGTGGCTCCCCCCATTCCCCACATCCTCCCCTGAGTCCCAGCAGTCCCAAGTAGCTCCCCAGTGAGGCAGGAGGCTGGAGCACAGCAGGAGCTGTGGTGGTTCACCAGGCCCCAGGACCCCTGCCCCCAGCTCAGAAGCTGGGTCCTTTCAGGCAGGGCCCCCCAAGGGTGCTGTGGGAGAAGCGCCCCTTACCTGCAGCCCGGTCAGTCACCAGTCTGCTGACTTTGCTCTCCACAGCGGTGAAGGTCTCTCCGGGGGACTGCTCCGTCAGGAGCCCAATGCGCTTGAGGTTATGGAAGGTCAGCAGGTGCTCGGGCCCATAGCTCTGGGGGCAGCAGGGTCAGGACAGGAGGGGACGTGAGCCAAGCCCTGCTCGGACACTGCTGGTTGCCACGTGGCCGTGCAGGCCTTGCACATGGCAGCCCTGGGAGCCTGTTCAGTGACAGGCGGAGCCAGCACTCCAGAAGGGGCAGGACACATTTTGGGCTCAGTCCTGGGGTGAATGTGGGGGAGACAGGTCCAGCACCCAGAGATGAAGCCAGCTGACGCCCCAGGTGGAACCCAGGAGCAGCAGCAGAGACAAGAGAGTATGGGGAGAGGGAGGATATGAAGGGCAGGAACAGGCTCTGCTGCTCCGGCTGCCTACAGACTCCCTGTACCCACCTACAGGCCCCCACCCCTGGACACCACTCCCAGCCCCTTCTCCCCCAGGCTCACCTGCAGGTACTGGGTTTTCAGGGAGCGGTAGTCCTTCGGGATCAGACCTAAGGGAGCATAACACATGCAGGAGCTGAATGCATGGCCCCAGCCCCGGCCCCAGCCCCGCACATCACTCACCATTCTCGGTTATGGACAGGAGGCACATCAGGCGCAGACTCTCAATGGGGGATACCTGCGCAGGGTGGGGGGCATGAGCAGATGTTGCCGTACAGCCTGCCCTGCCCCACCCCACGGGTTCCCCCAACACTCACCTGCCGGTCTATGTGCTCCTCGATGAAGCTGGCGCTCTCACGGATGTCAAAACCCTCCAGGAGGGCTGCAGGGTAAGGGAAAGTCATCCCTGCAGAGCCCTGCCCACAGCAGTGCTGCACAAAGCCGAGGCTGTTTCCTGCTCCCCACCCCTGCTGCCTTTCCCTCTCGGTGCCCTGGCGGCCCGTCCACCTCCCCCCAGCTGGCGCAGGACTGGGCTTGGGTCTGCTTGGGGGCTCCCCTGCCCCAAAGCACTGCCACCTCCCTGCTCCTGTTGCCCCCACGGTCTGGAATGGAGGCCAGGCACTGCTGTCACATGGGGGCAGTGAGGCTGAGGGCACCAGGGCAGAGGAAGTGAGGAATCAGGAGTGGCGGTGTATAGCCACCTGCCGGGAGCACCAGACTCACAGTGCTCGGTCTTGATCAGCTCCTGGAAATCCTGCTTGGTTTTCTTCTTCATAATGGACTCACAGGCACCGATGTCTACACAGCCCAGAGAGCAGAGTGGGCCCAGGGTAAGGGGGCCTGTGGGCTGCCAAAGGGCCCAGGCAGAGAAGCCCTCCCAGCCAGCACTCTCCCTTCTCCCTCCAGCAGCACGTGCTGCTCCCTCCTCGGGCGCTGCCCCATGTCCACTGCAGCCAGCGCTGCCTGGGTCTCAGAGCTCTCCACCTCCACCCCGCGGCGGGGCAGGGCAGGCACCTACGCAAGCTCAGCAGGCGGTGCTCCTGCTTCAACCCCTTCAGCTCTTGGGAGACAAAGTTCTTCATCTGCTTGATGTCCATCCCGCGCCGTCGCTGCAAGGAGACAGTGTCTGAGCCCTGGCCCTCAGCTCCAGCGCCATACCATCAGTAGGGCGCTTCCAGACAGGGCAGCAGGCCAGCAGACTGAGGGTGCAGTGTGCCAGCCCTGCATAGTGCCATGCGCTATGGGGAGGTGGCAGGCCAGCCCCGGGTGGCACTCACGTCGTACTGTGCCTGCAGGTTTCGTGCTTTCTGGCTCAGGAAGCCAAAGACGTTGGTGAAGTGCTCATTGCGGATCTCAGCAAACACCTGTGACAGGAGCAGCCCAAGTGGGGTCAGGCCACTGCCGAGGCCCAGCAGAGCCTGCACGACACATGGCTTTGGGGGTGGCTCTGTGTGGTCCAGGCCACACGCACCAGTACCATGCTGGGACATTCCCACCACTGGTCCGTGGCCAGCTCTGCATGGCACTGCCCCAGCAACACCCACAGCCAGGGGAGCCTCCCACTGTGGGCACCGGGACAAGACCAGCCAAGCATGGCTAGGCCCTGCCTGGGGAAGGTCCCAGGACCCTGCAGGGGGAAGGCTGTGAGGACAGGGTGGAGCAGAGGCCCTGCTTCTCTGATGCCACATCAGAATCAACCCCTGCTGTAGCCAAGCCATGCACCCCAGGCAGCACTGAGCCCTGCTCCGCCCATCAGGCCCCCCAGCCCCAGGTCAGGTTTCTACTGCCCAGGCCCTGCAGAGGCAAAGCCCATGAAAGCCACTGGGCCCAGGCAGGCAGGGGCAGGGTTGGGTGAGCTCAGGCATAGGCATAGGGTCACCTTGTCCTGCGCGTTGAGCAGCAGCTTGATGCTCCTGTCACCAGAGGTAATGTCTGGCCCGAAGTCCACGCTCCCTGCGAGAGCCATGCAGAGTCACCATCTGGGGCGCGCACCTTCTACTGGAACTGCCCAGCCCCAAGATTCCCTCGACCCAGGGCCGGGCAGCTCCAGTAGCCACAGAGTTCCTGGAGCACGGGTTTCTTAATGCAGTTTGAGAGTGTCACGGAAAATTTACGGTAGCGGATGCAGGTACTCATATACACATAGAATTTATTTTTTTTAAATATAACCACCAGTAACCACCCCTCTGCCTGCAGGATGAACACTGGGACATGGATTCGCACTTGCAGGTGCAGGACTGCACTCTTGGAGCGCCTGGAACTCGGGCAAGGTGGAGCTGCTGCTCTCTGGCTGGGCCCTGGGCCCACGTGCCTGGCAGTACCAGGAAAGCACAAGAGCTGGACAAGGCCCACAAAGCCAGGCCCCACATTGCACTAGCAAGTCCCGGGGCAGCCGGAAAGAGAAGGACTTGCCCAGCCATAGCTCGACGTGCCTGCTGTAGCCACACCCCAAGATTGCTGCCAGCCATGCCCCTGGGGCTGCCACCCTCCCACAGCCCCAGGTAGGAGCCTGCCCAGACCTTGCCCCCAAGCAGGGGCAGAGGAGGGAGTGTGGGAGCAGTGGCCCCCTCCCACGCGCAATCCCCAGACCTACCGCACTTGATGCGGAACGTGTCGTCCACCAGCCCCTCATACACCACCTGGGAGCAGAGCACCGTGACGTAGTCCATATCTGCAATGAGCCACAAGCCACAAGCTGTGCCTCCCTGCCCAGCACCCATGGGCCCCCCCAAGCTCTGTTGCCCCCCAGCAACTGCCCCCTTCCCCACCCCCAAAAGCCAGCTCCTCCCCAGCTGTGGGGGAGTGCAGTGCCCCTGGCTCTGGAGCTGAAGCCTAGGGCAGGGCTGGTCCCACGCCAGGACAACACCCCACCTCTGTCCACGAAGAAGATATGGCCAATCTCGGGCCGCCTGGCCTGGCTGTCGCCCTCAACTTCCTCCTCCAGCTCTCGCCACAATTCGTAGGCCATCTGCGGGCAAACGACCCAGCATCAGGGCCTGCAGGGCGCCAGCCCGATGGTCTCTGCCACAGGACCCACCCAGCCCTGAAACAGGGTTCCACATGTTGAAGGGCACTGAGAGCAGATCAGCAGCCCTGGGCTGCAGGATCTGGCCTGGGGCAGCCTCTCAGCGAGGAAAGCACAATGAGCCTGGAAATCTGCAGACGTGGGCAGCTGGACACAAAGGGTCCCTCACAACAACCCCAACAGAGCTGGTGCCAGGGCTGTCCAGGCTCCTCCAACTCGACAGGAGGCTGCCTGCATTCCTACTGGGAAGCACCCAGCGCCTCCCATGGAGGTGCCAGGCAGTCGGCCCTGCCCCTCTCCAGGATCCCTGCGTGGGGGCTGAAACCAGGCAGTTCCTTTCCTTTTCCATGAGCTCCTGTAAGGCTCCGCAGCCCAATGGGACTTATCGCCTGCCCCTGGCAGACACCTGTGGGCTGGGGGGTACAGGGAGCTCATCTGGGCCAGGGCAGGCAGTACCTTGGCGCAGCGGCCAATGCCGTAGGTCTTGGCAAAAGGCCCATAGAGGGAGCTCAACAGCTGCAGGGCTCGAGCCACGGTGTTGATCCAGCGATGGTCCCCCTCCTGCAAGGACAAGAGGCTGCAAGTCATCCTGGGGCAGAGCAGGAAAGAGTCTCTCTGGTCTTGGTTGGGGTGGGAA
>NW_005842464.1:659473-661687 GCF_000455745.1 Alligator sinensis
AATGCAGGGACCTCCCCACATCTCAAGGTGCCACTGCAGAGCTCAGGGAGGGATCTAGGCTGAGGGCAGCAACAGGCTGGCACTGTAAGCTACAGGCAGAGCATGGGACAGAGGTACTTGCAGGGGATGTGCAGCTTCGCACCGACACCACTGAGCCCAGCTTGGGGGGGGGTGCAAAAAGGGCAGAGCAGGTTGGGGGGCTGGCAAGCAATGGCAGAGCTGCCTGTAGACCCCAGGGCTGGCTCACACTGTGGGCTAGAGCCATCTCTGCTCCAACTGTGCCCCAGACGCAGCTTTCCTTGTGCTGGCCCTGCTGCAAGCCCGTGGGGCGAGTGCCCTGCAGCCATGTGCTACTGACCAGGAAGTAGTCCCGGAAGAACTCGGGCAGCTCCATGCTGACGAGGTCGTCGTCCAGGGGGAGCAGGTAGAAGGACCACTCGTCGCAGGTCACGTCTGGGGCAGGCGGCAGAGCCAGGGTGAGCAGGCTTTGGTCTCGTAAGGCCCTTGCCCCTCCCCATTACCAGAGCAGGGGTGGGAGTGCCCATCGCTCCCCCATCGAGCAGGGGCCACGCGCCCTCCCCCAGCCTCATGGGAATTCGCTGCCCCTGCCCAGGCCTGGGCCCAGGCTGCTGGGGGATCCCGACACTAGGTGACCAGCCCAGGGGCTTGGCTCATAGAGCGCCCATCCCCATGCCAGCCACAGGGAACAGGCTGGACAGAGACCTGTTAGGGCCCAGCACCCCGACACCCTCCCCTTCTCACTCACCTCCGTAGATTCCCTCCTCCTCCAGCACCATCTCACACGCGTAAAACTACAGGAGAAGAGGGGCTGGTCACTGCCCAGATGCGGCACCTCCCCCAGCCTCGGTGCCCACACAGGGGACAGTGAAGACTCCCTCAAGCAAAGCTTTTCCTGGGCTGTAACAGCTCACTCCTGGGCACTGTGGCCTTTGGCTCTGGCCAAAACCCCAGGAACCGTGACCCGTGGGGGAGCTGGCGCTGAGGGTGAAGAACCAGGAAGGCTGCAGCGGGGGCCTGACCTGGGTGCAAGGGACTGAGGCACTGACCTTCTGGGGGCTGAAGATAATCTTGTACTTCCGGCTCCTGCCCGCCGCCTTATCTGCATGGACGACGTCTGCAGACACGAGACCCAGGTGAACCAGAGCCTGGGGAATCCCGTGGGGTCCGACCAAGGCACGCGCTGGGCAGACCGCGGCAAGGGCCCCAGGGCTGCCCGAGCCCAGCACGCGCCAGCCAGTCGGGCAAGCAGACGGCTGGGCACGAAGGCAGGACCTGGCCGTGAGATCCCAGCCGTCCCCAGAAACCAGCACCCCGTCCTGGAACTGACTGGTACCAGCGAGTCCCAAGCACTGGGCTCACTCCCCACCCCTGCCCCGCTGCAAACAACCCGGCGCACGAGAACCCGGGCCGCCCGACGCCCCCTGCGCGTGCCGCAAAGCCCTGGCGGCATGGCTGACCCCACAGCAGCGTCCTCCGCTCACCTGCGATGTACTTCACGTTCCTGATCCGCGGCCGGACCAAGAAGCACAACCTGGAGCGGGACAGACGCGGGCTGGCGAAGGGAGCACCCCAGCGCTCCCAGACCCTTGCCCGGCTCCCGGGGCCGAGGACGGGAGGAGCCCGCAGCCCCCAGGCCAGCTCCCGTGGCTCCTCCGCTAGTCGTCCCCAGGCCCACCCTCAGCCCAGGACCTCCTGCACCTCAACTCCTGCTGCCCCGCTCCTGGGGCCACCACCAGCCCACGGCCCCGCAGCCGTCCAGCAGGGACTGTGCCGCGGCTGGGGCTGCCTGGGCAGAGCCGTTCTGCGAGGGCAGGGCCGGCTGCGCCCCAGCCACGGGGGGCCGGGCCAGGAAGGACTCACTGGTCGCTGGTGCTGACGACCGGCTTGTTCTCCACCTTGTACAGCTTGTCCACCTCGTGCTGCTGCGGGTGCAAGCGGGGCCGAGCGTCACGGGAGGCGCCAGGGCCCTGTGCCGGCTCTCGGGGCTGGGGCAGGGGGACCTAGGCCGCGGCCCCAGCCCCAGAGCCCTGCGGCCGGGCTGCGGCGAGGCGGGCGGGCGCTACCTTGAGCAGGGAGACGTTGGCGATGCGGTCCAGGGGGCTCATCAGGTCCGCGTCGATGAAGAGGTCCTTCCTGCCCGGCAGCTGCGGGGGGGAGGGAGGGGACGGGCACCAGGGGGCGGGGGACACCGGG
>NW_005842464.1:664424-666006 GCF_000455745.1 Alligator sinensis
AGCACCCCTGGCCCCGCACAAGCTCTGCCCGGCGGCTGCGGCCCCAGGCCCGTCAGGCTGCAGGCTCAGGTCCACTTCCTGCGGAGGGAGGAGGGGCCCGGGTCAACAGGGCACAAGCAGGGAAGACGACCCCCCATCAGTGCCGGGGGAGACCGAGGCCCGTGGCTCCCTGCTGCCAGCGCAGGAGCAGGGGCACGGTGTGCCAGTGACACGGATGAGGGGCACGCGCCAGCCGCGGGCACCACCCCCAGGTGGAGTCAGGTGTGGTCAGCAGGCCTGGGTTTGACGGTGGGTCTCCTTCCCCCTCGCCCATGTGGCCTCAGCCGGGCCAGGCCGGGCCAACCCCAGTACAGTGGCCAAGCTGTCCCCTGGCTCGGGCAGACCTCCGCTCCGGGAGCCTGGCTCTGCGGGGCCCCAGCCCTGAGCTGCATTACCGGCGGGGCAGGCTGAGGACAGCCGTGGCGTTGGAGCGGCGCGAGGCGTCTGTGTGCTGCACCAGGGGGGCGGAGGCGGAGGTGAGGGCAAGGTCCCGGGCGGCCTCATGGTAGAGGGGCGCTGTCACCGAGGGGAACGTGTAGTCGCTGCATGTCTGGCGCGGGGCTCGCCGGGCGTGAGGCAGGCAGCTCAGGGAGCTGGGATAGCCAGCACCAGCGAGCAGGGGCCGCCTGGCCACGGGGCCCTCTGCAACGAGAGCGTGGGGGTTAGGGCTGATGTGGCAGGCAGCGGGCAGTCCTCGCCCTCACACCAGTGCCCGCCCCGGCCCTGGGGGCAGCATCCCATCAGCTGCAAGGAAAACTACCCAGCCCCCAGCTCCCTTCTGCCAGACGCCCCTCTGGCAGCGAGGCGGACGGCGGGAGGCAGGGCAGCAAGCCAGAGGGTCCTGCCAGCTGTGCGAGGGAGGGCGGTGCCCTGCAAACAGCGAGGCAGAAGACGGTCGCCTGCCACCCGGCTGGGGGAGAGACCTGCAGTGTCCTGCGCAATGACTGAGCCAGCAACGTCCCCCCCAGGAGCTGGGGGAGCGCCCCGAGGGCATCAGCGCAACCTCTGCCTCCGAGCTGTACTCACGGCCTCGTGCCTGGTCTCTGGCGCTGAAGAACCTCTGCCCGCCCGCCTTCGCCATGCTGGCGGGTGCATGGGGCTCAGGCCCTGCTGCCGTCCTCGTCACGTGGCCCCCCAGCCAGCCCGCACTCCTCTGTGGCGGGGGGGAGTGCTGCAGCCTGACCAGCGTGCGGTAGGGCAGGGCCTGGCCCGCGCCTGGCAGAGGGCCCGGGAGGCTGGGAGTGTAGCCTTGACTGGCCAGCAGCTGGACCCTGGCTGCAGGCAGCTGCCCCAGGTACCGGCCTGCCCTGCCCAGCAGCGAGAGGGGGATGAGGGTCATTAAGCTCTGGGGCTTGTGGTTCCGAAGTGTGTCCGAGAGGAAGGGCGGCTGCAAGAAAACAGACACGGCCGCTGACATCCCGGGCCTGTCGCAGGGCAGAGGCGCTCACTTGCTGACTGCCCCTGGCCCTGGCTTCTGATGGAGCAGGGGCAGAAGGGTCTGGATTGGCACTCCCACCCCCATGCCCAGGTCAGTAGTTCAGCA
>NW_005842464.1:666152-677569 GCF_000455745.1 Alligator sinensis
AGCCAGGTCTGCACCCTCTTTATCGCTGGCCTGGGTTTCTCCAGCTCCAGCCACTGAGCTGTCACCACCTAGGACCACACATTCTGGTCCAGGGAGGTCGGTAAGGCTGCTCGAGCCGCATCTCAACCTTCTCCTTGTTAAAACAGCTGCCCTGATCTCTGCTCTCTCAGGGCAGGGCACGTATCCAGGACCCGCATCATTCCTGTGGCTCTTTTCTGAACCGTTTTAGGCTGAGCTGTGTCACCATCCCCCAGGTCTGGACAGATGCCCCATGGACCCTGCTGCTGCCCGCAGAGATGGAGTGTACCCTGGAGACATTGTCTAGGGCGCCCTCATTCCCAGGGGCTGGGATACCCCTTGGGAACTCTGTAAAGAGGGAAAAGGGCTGTAAACATGGTAGAGCCCTTGGAAACTCACGCTACCAGTTCCACTGCCCCCAGCCTGGCTGTGTGGGGAAGACAGGGCCTGGGGTGCCTGGCTGGTGTCTCTGCCTGCCCATCACCTCCCATGCCAGCCCTAGAGGCCAGATCTGAGCAGCCCATCCTTACCTGGCTCTCAGCAACACCGACGGGCCCGAGGATGTCCAGGGGCCCAGGCTCGCTGCTGAGGAGCAGCTGGGAGAGCTGGTCCACGATGCCCAGGCCCCGGATGAGGTGCTCACGGCGCAGGAGAGCCCTGACCCTCTCTGTCTCCTCATGGGCTATGATGTCCTGGGGCTGCATGGAGTCAAGCTGCACCTGCGGAGCCTGGGACAGAAACATGCTGGGAGCCACCATGAGGGCTGGGTCACAGATGTCAGCAGGGAGCAAGGGGATCCCAGGAGTAGTCACAGGCTCCCACAAGGTGTGGCCAGCACTGGCTGGAAGGACAGGCCAAGCCCGGTGGTTCTGTTCCCAGGAGGGAGGCATGCCCTGGATGTGTGCACTGGTATACAGGTGGCCAGCCTGTGGCACACATGCCACAAGCGGCCTATGCAGCCTGTGTGTGTGAGATGTGGCAGACTGAGGAGGGGGCAGACAGCACAGCCACAGACAGGGCAGGGCACAGAGGGCAGAGCAGCAGACCAGATGGAGCAGAAAGCAGAACATCAGATCAGGCAGTGCATGCAAGGCAGGGAGCAGGACACAGAGCAGAGACTGGGCAGGATGCACAGGGCAGGGAGCAGAAGGCAGAGCAGATTAAGCAGTGCACACTAGGCAGGGAGCAGGATGAGCAAGAGGAAGGGGACTGCAGTGGCACCCGGGGAAGGTGTGGGGCTAAATTTGTTGCCGCCCTGCCAGAAAGGTTGGCCCCAGGGTGCAGGTACCTTTCCACCACAGCCCTTGGCACTGTGGAAGATGTGGGTGGGCAGGGCCCTGGCTCTATCGGCGGGCCGGGGTTTCTCCCCAGCTGTCTCCCCCTGCAGCTGCTCTTTTCTGTCCTTCCCTTTCTTAGTGACAGCTTCTCGCTGCTCCTGCTTCACTCGGATCCCCTCCAGCTGCTGCCTGGCATGAAGCAACAGCGTCAGTCCCGGGGCAGCATGCGGGACCACATGCCTGGAGGCAGGGTGTGCGGGCACAGCCGGGGGCTGGTATTGGGAGTAGAGTCCAGGGATGCAGGACTGCCGGGAAACAGCCTGGAGCCGCCTCCCCAGAGAACACCTTTTGCACCCAGGTGCCAACTGCTACAGACCCGCCAGTCCCACAGCCCTGGGGCCTGGTGCGCCCCTCACATCCAAGGACAGACACAGAAGGTCGTAGTGGTGACTCCTCCTGCAAGGCCCAGGGCAGACCCCAATTCACCCTCTTGTCTCCTACCACCAAGAGATGTTGAGAAGTCCCAAGAGGGGCCAGAAGTGACCTCTGTGAGGGCCCTTTCCCGGGGCAGTGTACCTGGCACACTCCTCCCTGGCCCTGGAGGCTGCTGTCTCTTGGAAGAGGGAGCTGCTTTGCTTGAAGAAGGGCTCGTACTTGTCCATCCCACGTCCTGGGTAAATGCGCCGGTAGCCTCCCAGGTGTGAGCTCTCGTACTTCTCCTCCTGGGCCAGCCATGCAGCCTGGCTGCTCTCCAGCTGCTCACGCCTATGGGCAGAGGCCATCACACAGGCTGGGTGAGGGGCCTGCCTTGCTGAGACTCCCTAGCCCCTCTCCTCCCCGTTCAGGGCCCAGTCCCACGTGTTCCCTGCCCTGAGTCAATTCATGCTCTAGTCCTTTGCTGTCTCTTGCTGCAGGTCAGGCAAAGGCTCCCACTCAGGGAGTCACACTGCTGCCCAACCCTCCTGTGACTGCGCCAGTCTGTGCAAAGAGCTGAGCTGTGCTGACTGTGCCAGCCACCACTCATTCGCTGGAGAGCAGGGAGCTTGGGGCAGCTCAGCCCCCCCGGGCGTGCAGAGCCCATGGCCGTGAAACAGGTGTGAAGCAGGTTCATGCCCCTCCACCTAGACAAGCCTGGGCAGCAGACTCATCCAACAAGGCCTGGTTACGCTGTCCAGGGGTCTGGGCTTGCTGCTGAGGAGCAGCCAGGAGAGCAGGCAGGGCCAAGGCGGGTGGGAGCGCAACACTGCCTCGCAGGGAAGCTGGCCTTTGAGCCACTTGTTGGAACAGGCCAGGCAATGGAAGCATTCACCCTCTGAAGCGGTGCTACCAAATGCCTGAGGGGACTGCTGTGTGCCCAGAGCCCCCCAGGAGGGACCCAGTGAAAGGCAGGCAGCATAGGCTCATGGACAGGCTGGGGGGTGGAAATCTAGACAGGCAAAAATCAGCCATTCCCAGGGTTGGGGACCTGGGTCTTACCCTGCTCCCCGCCTGCCAGAGGGAGGGTCATCTCCTCTCCTAAGGGCAGTGCGGGAGTCACAGCCACAGGGTGATTTTACCAGTGCCTCCTGCTGTCTGCCTGCTCCCCCTCCCAGGCCAGCATGCTGGGGAGCAGTACCTGGCCTCCCGGGGCGGCGCGTGGGCCTGCAGGAGGCGCTGCTTCACCCGCCGCTTGTCTTCCTCCAGCACCTTGCGCTTGTCGCAGGAGGCGCGCAGGTTGATGAGGGTGATGGCATCGCACAACATTGCATCCTTCACCTCACGGTCCAGACGCGAGTCTGTGGTGAAGCTCGGCGAGTGGTTCACCTGCCAGGACAAAGGTCTCAGATGCATGGGGCAGCCCCACATCCGGTACAGCAGATGGATCCTGGGCTCCGGCCCTTCCTGCCTCAGCCCCCACGCACAGCTCCCCTCAGGCTCCCGGTGCTGCTGCCCTTTCAAAGCACTGCCCAGCCAGGCTGCAGGTGTTGCCTCCTGCCCCCCCGACCCAAAGGCTTCTTACATAATCTTTGTAAGACAACCATCAACCCTGACACAACACAGACTCACACCCAAACCTGCCACAGGGAAAGCAGGGGGACCACAGCAGCAAACATCCTGCTTTTATATAAGGTTAATGTACACTTGAGAGATCCCAGGTAGAGGCCACATGAAGAGGAAGGCAAAACACCCCCAGCCCAGACCAATCTGATCAGGAGTAAAATTCCTTCCTGACCCTAAACACAGCGGCTGGTCTGATCCTTCAGCTTTGGTCCCAGCAGCATTGGCAGAGCCCAGTCCCCAGGCTTAAAAACACCCAGACACACACAGCAGAAAGAGAGGGCAGGGGCACAGGCTTCAAGTTTCTGCAAACACAGGCAGCCCCATGGATCAGGGGACCCCCTACTCTCCCAGAAGCTAGGGGAAGGAGCTCCTGAGACCTGGGAGGCAGACTGCTTAGCCATGTCCTTCTGCTGCCTGGCCCATGCAGCCTTACAGAGACCACAGGTAGCTGGTTTGAATGCTAGCTTCAGCATGCGCTGGCCTTAGGTTCATACGCTCTGTGCAGGCTACCAAGGAATGAGAGGTCTTGACCCCATGGAGTCTTCTCCTGGCTCACCTCCAGCAGCCAGGGCTTCAGCTTCCTGTCCAGCAGGATGTCAAAGCCCAGGATCTCAAAGCAGGCGCAGCTGGTAGTGTGGTTCGGGAAGCAGCTGCGGTAGTTGTGCTTCAGGACCGGGTGGGCCGAGATCAGGGTCTTGATAATGATGTCCTCGATGTCTTCCCACAGCCCAGCCGTGTCATAGCTGTTGTTCTCCATCCAAGTATTCAGAGTGGACAGCTTCCTGGTGGGGAGTGCAGTAAGAGTGGTCCTGCATCAGCAGGGTCCCACTGCCCTCGTAGGCCACAAGGTTTGCAAGGTCACTGCTACACTGAGGCAGGGCGGGAACCTCCAGGGAGCTGGCCCCAAGTGACCAGGCCCCTGGTGCACCACATACAGAGAGCTGGGGCGGCAGGACACTTTGCACCAGGGCCAGATGCAAGCCACTGCCCTGCAACCGCTGCACAGAGGGTATTCCCCAGAGAACATGGCCCCTAGGGGAAGGAGGCACGGCCCCCGCAGGGAGCACGAGAGCCCCAGCAGGAAGGTACCTCTTGCTGCCAGTTGTGTCGTCCCGGACAAAGTTCTCGTTGTGCTTGTTGATGGCATAATTGGTCAGGTGCATGCAGATGTCACCCTGTGGGAGGCACAGCAAAGTCTTCACTCTCAGCCCCGAGGACTGGCGCCAGACAAGAGCCCCAGATCCCAGTGAGAGTGACTCCCTGATCCCCATGCTTGCCCGTCCTACATCTGTGCTTCTACCTTCCCTTCCTACAGCTGCCTGCAATTTGCCACTCACAGCCCATACCAAAGGCCAGACTCTGCTGGCACTGAGCCCCTTTGGGTCCAGCAGTGGACAAGATGCTGGTGACGGCTCGGACTCTGCCCCCAGCAGGGCCACAAGCAGTCATAACATGGCATGAAAAGGCCGGGAAACTGCCCAAACACAGGTGATAGAGCTGGGCCCAACCCTCCCTTGAACACCCCTGAAGAAAAGGAGGGGGCAGGGAAAAATGGGGAGAGAGAAGGCACCGGGAGAGGAGAGCACTGGGGCAGTGGCACCCCTGGCCCTGCCTGCCTGCTTTACAGTGCTGGGAATCCATAGAGCCCGGTGCTTTCCCCCCACGGATCCAGTGTCGGTTCTGTGGAAACGTCCCTTCTTTACCAGGTTGCTGCTGCTGGGCTCGATGTACCTCATGGTGGCAAACCGGGCCAGCCCCTCCTTGTAGACAAAAATCTTCAGGGGGTCACAGGATGTGACCAGGACGTAGATCCGCATGTCAAACTTGAAGCCATCAACGAGGAAGGGCTGAGAGACAAGGCAAGCGTGAGCAGGAGGCAGCAGCATTGCTAGGCACCTTGAGGCACTGCACTTCTCTGGCAGCATGTCCACTGGGAGGGGACCTGCTGAGGCAGTCTGGGCACAGAGCTGTGGGTGGCCTCCCCCAGCCGAGCTGTCGCTGGGGAGGGACCGGCAGGCTGGGCGAAGCAGGGGGTAGGCCAGAAGGCTGTACCGGTGGGATGAGGAGGGAGCTGCATCCTGGGCCGGACCCTGAGGCTGCCAGCCCCGGCCGAGTCCTGGTACCTTGGCTATGTACTGCTGGCAGATCATGTGCTCCCCGTGCTGGATCTCCTTGGGGCTGCAGGTGATGAAGATGCCTCTCCCCTGGCAGCCGCTGTCTGGCTTGCAGATGTATGTCCTGTTCTTCCTTGTGCGACTATACGCCTGGAAATCCCCATAGCTGTAACAAAGAAGCCACTGGTGAGAGTGCAGGGAACAGCCCAACTCCCACGGCTGGCTAAATGCTCAAGTTGAGGTGGAGCCCTGCAGGATGGGGGCCGCAGCCGCCAGGGGCAGCACCTCCGAAGTAGAATCAAGGGCAGTTTACAGGCTATGCAGCCATCTCAAGGGCTGTAGTGGGCTAGTCCTGGGTGACATGATTTATAACCACACCTGGGGGAGAAAGCCTTCCAGTAACCCACCACCCGCCTTCAAAGTACTACTTAATGCCTCTGCCTCGGCCAGAGGGCCATGGGAACTGGTAGCCGCTGAATATCTGAGACGCTACATATCTGCTGCACATCTGAGCTCCGCTGCTGCAGACAACAGGGAAACGTGACAAGCCCTTGGGTGAGAGCGGAGCAAAATGGTCAGGCTCCTGAGCTCATCCTCAGCATTGCAACAGGGAGCTAGTCGTTAAGAATGAAGCACACTTCCCGACTCCCCCGGGAGCCACTGGCCCTTCACTCTGTGGTCAGGGCACTCATTTAGGTAATGATTTCACAGCACTGGGTGCTGGAGAGGCCTGGGTGGGTCCTGTGCCCAGTCCTGGGTGTCACTAAGAAACATTCAAGCATCCTGAAGAGAATCCAGGAGAGAATGGGAATAAGGGGCAGGGGCTCAGACACTAAAATCCTGGAGGAGAGGGTGGAAGAACCAGGTCTGCATTCCCTAGAAGAGGGGCCTAAGGGGAAGCCTCCCAACATGGAGGCTGGGATGCAGACCTCCACACCCACCGCAGGTTGGACAAGACCAATGTTTTAATTTACTGCCAAGATATGGTTCGGCTACTGGGAGATGCTCACACCATCACTGGGGGTGGTGCAATGGAACAGAAAGGGCAGGGGGCTCGAGAGCTGGTGACAACTGTGCGAGAGCTGGTGAAGGGGGTGTGAGAGCTGGTGGCAAGTGTGTCAGGGATGGTCTAGGTACAGGGGGCCCTGCCTCAGAGTAAGGGCTGGAGCAGACAGCCTCTTGAGGTCTCTCCCAGCCCCACATTCCTATTTGGGGCCTAAATGCAAACTTCAGAGCTTGACACCAGGCCCTGGCTTTCCACAGCATGGCTGCAGTTTTTGTTAACATGTCATTGCAAAGAACCTGTTCCCCATGCTCTGCTGCCCCATCCCTGCAGGAGGCAGGTGGTCACCCCAGGGCAGGCAGAAGCAGCTAGCTGGCTCATGGGCAGGCTGCCTCGGGGCTCTGTGGAGGGCAACCTCTGCCCTCTTCCTGCTAGAGCAATAAGGGGCCCTGCACTCGGGGCGCAAGGGGACAGAGTCCCTCCCAGCACTGCAGCAACCTCTCCCAATGACCTCGGGTGTTGCAGGACCTCAGCCTTCGCCCCACCCCAAAGGCTATAGTGGGACGCAGGCAGTCCCCAGAGCTTAGCCCAGGTCTGTCTTAGATCACTCAAGTCAGGGTGCTGCCCCTTGTTCCTGCCATGGAAGCCAGGCCACAGCCTAACAGCACCTGGCACGTTTGCACACCCACAAGCAACATCCTGGTATGGTTCAGATTGGAGTCATCCTCAAGAGGGACCCACTGCCCTTGTGCTGAGCTCAGCAGCTCCCCTGCCCTGACTTCCCCCCTGCATGGGTCAGCTCTGTGCTGAGGACTCACTCGGCTGGCAGGCACCAGGTGCGGGGGAAGATGCTGTACTCCTTGGGGAAGAGCTTGAGCATGCGGCTGAGGTTCCGGGCCAGCAGGTCCTTCCGGCAGATCTCCGTCATGCCCGGGAAATGATTGATTTTCTGAAACAAGGGCAGCACAGGGAGCAGTGGCCAAGGGGCTGCAGGGACAGGCTGTGAGACCCCAGTGAGTCAGACCATGTGGAGACAAGCAAAGGGAAGGCAGCTGGGGACTGGACTCTCCTGCCCTGCGACTGAGGGGGCAGAGGCCCTGCACAGTGCACTAGGCTCAGCCAGCACGACCTATCTGCCCCTTCCCCCCAGACCCGCAGCTTTCCTCTCCAAGCAGCGTGGGGGCAAGGGGAGAGCAGTCATTCAGCCAGAACCCTTGGCAAAAGGAAACCTCCACATCTCTCTGCTGGCTTTCAGCCGTGGCTGGAGGTGCCATCTCCATGCGCACTACTCAGGGGCTGATGGCATCGCACTCTCCGCGACCCAGATGGAATCAGGCTCTGGGGACTGTCCCAGGCAGAAAACTGGTATGTGAGAACCTCGGCCACTCGCCCTCTCCCATGCCCTGAAGCCCCTCTGCCTGACCCTCCCTGCCCCCACTCCTCCTGCCGGGTAGCCTGTCCATGGAGTGTTTACCTGGAACCTCTTCATTTCCATGACGCGCTCCAGGGAGACTGAGCAGTCGGTCCAGTACACTGTCCACTCCTCATCGTCCCCCACTTCCTTCAGGCCACAGCGCCGGGCTGCGCGCCGCACTGCAGCAAAGCAAGCACATGGCAGGGGAGTCTCTGAGGAAGCCGGGTGCAGAGACCCCAGATCCCCTAGGGCCTGAGGTGAACGGGAAGCAAGGTGGATGGGAACAAGATGGGTGGAAGCAAACACACTAGGGAATGGAGTGAGTGCTGTCTCCTGTACACCCCACACCAGCAAGCCTTCCCTCCCTCTCCAGGTTCTTATCAAGTGCCTGTCATCACTACTTTGGGCAACCTCCCCGGGGAAATACCCAGCACATTTCACTCCAGCTGTGCTCTCTCCACATGAGGAGGCTGTCACTCCCAGCGCAGCAACACTCCCCATGCTACTGGAGCCAAATCAGAGCAGGAGCCCTGGGTTGCGGCCATGCCCAACAGGCACAGGGGAGCTTCACTCCAAAGCATGGCCCAGTTAGCACATTACCTGTGCAATTCACTCACAGAGCAGCAGGTGAACAAGTGACAGTCCCTGCACAGGGATAACCTCCACGTAGCTCCCTTTGCCAAGTGCACGGGGACTCAGGAGGGCCCGCCAGAGTGAGCAGAGCGAAGAGGAAGCCACAGACACCTTGGACTTACCACTCTCGTACTTGCAGTTGGTCAGGTTGATAGAGAGCACCCTGGAAAGGAGAGAGCAGGCAGTGGCTCAGTGCAGGCATGCCGTGCTCACCCAGGTGACTTCCAGGCACAAGCAGGTTCCTGGCTAGCCATGGGGAAGGCCGCTCACTTCAGGGCAGACCTGGGGCTGCCATTAGAAGGCAGCTGGCAGGATACCCAGGGTGACAGCTGCCAACAAAATGTCTCTGGGACTCTTTGGCTTTTGTTCTCCAGCTCCAGAGACTTGGTGTCATGACACATTAAATGCCTCTGCTTTGCAGGTTTGGTGTTCAACATGCAGTGACACAAGTATCCACGTAGGGAGACCACAACAGTGACTCTGTTAACTTGTGTGTATAGCACATAAAGCAGATGGCCCTCCGTACCCACTTGGAAACCCTGTTCAAGTCCCAGTGCCGACGGCCCATGGAGCACAGATTGGCTTAAACTATGAAGACCTCTGCACATTTGGGCTTTGAGGTGGAGTTCAAGTGACTTGAGACCTCTCCTCCAGTCCCAAAAGTCCCAGCGCTCTCACTGGGGCTTGGGCCCCTCCATTCAGAGCTGACAACAGCCACCTGGTTACGTCTGCTGGTTCTAGTCTCCCCGGTGGTGCTCACTGCACGCAGAGATGCAGCTACGAACAAGAGACAATATGTGCTTCTGACCTTTGCAAGTGAAGGCAGCACAGCCCACCCCACTAGAGGAAATGAGGCCAAATGTGCTGGTAGACACCTCCCTGTTGTGCCCAGACCTTGCCCAGTGGAGGCCCAGATGGCCAGAAATTGCCCAAAAATGCACAGGCATAACTAGTATGTGCAAACTGCAGGTGGTGGTGGCTGGGCAGCTGCAGGCCCATTTGTTACAGTCAAGCACCAGCTATGCATACACACAAACTGCTGTGAAAGAGCACGGTGCGGCCAGCGGGACGATGGGTCAGGCCGTGGTCCCTGCCTGCCACGCTGGGTCCCAGCTGAGCAAAGGGGTAGGTAGCTCTGACAGACACACAAGCATGCCGCACCTCACGCGAGGCACGTGGGCTTTGGTCTGGGAGGCTGGGGAGCTCCCGGTGGTGAAAGGAAAAAAGGAGGCAGCCGGCCATCGGGGCTCCAGCGCCTCCCTCACAGGTTGCTTGGCCTGGGAACGGGGAAGCAGAGGCCTGGCAGCGCAGGGGCACTGGGGCCGCTCACCTTACTCTTTTCTTTCTCTTTCTCAGCTCGGTCCCCACGACGCAGTGCTCTGCCACTTGTCTTTCTGGGCCAAGCAGGGACGCCGGCAGAGCTGTCCGCCCCCAGCCGAGCTCGCCCGCGTCCCTTGGCTCCAAGGCCCCCTGCTGAGGACCGCTGTCCGCAAGCGCCGTTTTACTTTCCCCACTGCACCCTGCAGCGCTTCCCCGGGAAGACTCCTCTGACTGAGCCCCTTCCTCGTCTTCGTCCTCATCCGTCTCGTTCGCGGAAACGCTGCCGTCCTTGGAGGCCATCTTCCCTGCGCGGGGTTCGCTTACGGAGCTGTACGGAACGAACTCGTCAGCACGCGATGCACGAGCGTGCCAGACCAGTGAGCGCCGCGTGTGCCGCACGCACCAGGCCAAGGGCCGGCCACTGGGTCACCCGCCGTTGTCAGCTCTTTCCCAGACCCGAGAGGCAGCGCGGGGGCAGGTGCCTTGCACAGCGGGCACCACATCTCTGGTGAAGACGGTGCGGCAGGGACGGCACCCGCCGCGGCTCCTAGCGCAGACCCGCCCCGCCCCGCCGCGCCCCTCTCCCGTCTCAGGAAAGCGAGGTTGGAAGGGGCCTCGGGAGGTCACATCCAGTCCCGCGCGTCTCAGGCAGTGTTGCGCCAGGCCCCCCGCGCAGACTCTGCCACCGCCCCCAGCTCCCCTGGGGCAGCCCCTGCTTGGGGCGCCCCCTGGCAGGGGGGAGGGGGGGGGTCCCCGCAGGCCTCGAGCCCAGGCCCCTCCTGCCATGTGCCTCGCACCCACAGAGGGCGTGGCCCGCATCGCCCCGCCCACGGGGTTAGCCCCGCCCCTGCTCCCGGGGGGGAGGTGCCTCACCAGGCCCCAGGGCGGCTCCCTCCAGCCCCGACGCCGTCTCCATGGCGACAGGAGGTTCCGCCACCGGCAGGAAGCCAAGCGTTGGGGGCGGGGCCTCAGCAACCATAGAGAGAGGCCCCGTCCCCTCCCGCCGCCTAGAACAGCGCCAAGGCGGAAGCACAGATAGCCGCCTGTGAATTGGCTGAGAATCGGAGCGTTCGCCCGCCTCCTCTCGCCTCATTGGCCAGCGCCCCCGGGGAAGGCCGCGAGCGCTCTCAGCATGCCTTGCTGCACGGGCAGCGGCCCGGAAGTGGGGGAGCACGTGGGCCGGCGGGGAGCGGAGCTGGGCGGGACGGGGGTGCTGGCGGTGCGGAGCGCGGGTTACGGGCTGATCGCAAGCGCGAGGCCGGGCCCCGCCCCTGATCCCGGGGTCCTGGTTTTCTGCCATGTAAGAGAATCCCAAATTTTTGGATTCAGAAATTACCCACGTTTCCATGATTCAAATACACCACCACTAGTACACGGATGTATGTGGAGCGGCGTTTTATTTTAATCAGGGAAAACTGGGTTTTGGGTTCCTCTTTTAAATCTGGAAATTGGGGGTTTCTTTTAAATCAGAGAACACCGGGATCCCTGCTGACTTAGTAATTGGCACCAATGCCCTCTCACTAATCACCAGTCACTGATTACAAGAGGTGCCCGAGCCGCTGCCAGGACAACACGTGCAGGCCCCCCCCCCCCACCCC
>NW_005842464.1:677580-679433 GCF_000455745.1 Alligator sinensis
CCTGGGACACGGGGCCACGTGCGGTTCTTGAATGAATCACACGGACTTGGAATTAATTTGGCTGGCTTGATTTTGGGACTGTTTTTCCTTAAAAAATAATAATAGCAAGAGGCTGGAGTTGTGCAGAGACCCGCTCCCTCCCTGCAGGCTGCAGCACCCAAGCCCCCCCCCTTCCACAGGAGTTACAGAGCACTCTGGCTGGGCTGGGCTGGGTGAGTCAGGCCCCGCGCGGCTGAGGGATGAGCCCCCCCTGGCAGTTAGCCCGTGAGCAGCGTCACCAGCTCGTCCTGGAGCCAGGAGAGTTGAGGCGCCGGGAGGAGGTATTTCTGGATGGTGTGCAGGGCCGAGCTCTCCGTCAGGCTCTGGAAGTCCTGGGCGGTTTTGACTGGCAGATGCCCTGCCAGCTCACAGAGGGCTACGTTAAATGCCGCTTCCTCCTTGGCCCCAAAGCAGGACTTCCTGGCCCAGACGACCACCCGAACTCCAGATCGGGCTGCCGAGCGGGCTGGCTCCCCAGGGGCAGTTCCCCGCGTCACAAACACATTGTGTGCAATCTCGTTCTCCACCAGGTAGTCGGTGACTCGGCAGACAGCACGTGCCAAGACCCCCAGCCCTCGCCCCTCGTCGTAAAACAGGAACCCCGGGGCTGGCACGCCCTGCAGCAGGTGGAAGTTGAGAGCAGGGCACAGGGGCTTGCTCGGGGCCGACTCAATTAGGAGCTCCCAGTCCAGGTAGAAGCCGTGCAGGTGCAAGTGGTTGACAGAGGCCAAGGCTCCCAGGCTGTTGAAGCCTACACGGAAACCTGGGTGAGTGCTGAGGAGAACAGCTTCCAGTCCAAAGTGGAGCAGCTCCTGGGTGAGAACCTGAGGCAGGCAGAGCATGGGGTCTGGAATAAGGAGCACGTGCCCAAATTCCAGGGGACTGACATTAATCACCACCAGGACACGGTTAGGCGTCTCTGGGAGCCTGGGCTCAGCACCATCCTGCGCTGGAGCCTGCCCCCCCGCTGGCACGTGGGGACTGTGGCTCCTGGTCAGGCAGAAGAGGATCTCCCCTGGCTTGATCTTACTGAAGTGGAATTGCTGGGGGTCAAACCTCTGCCTCACGCTCTGGATGTCCTGTGGCTTCCTCCGCTCCAGTCCCCTCTGGATGTTCAGCTGGGCCACAAAGTGCATCTCGCCAGGCAAGATGCGGGTCTGCAGCTCCCCCAGGGGATACCGGAACAAGCCCTGCTTCATCCTGCGCTCCCAGCCAGACTGCAACGCGTGGTCGAAGCGGGACACGGTGCGGCTTGCCAGCCCATCTGGCCTGCTTCTCCCCCACCCAACCCCCTGCAGAACAAAGTCCTCTTCGCTATAGACAAAGTCCTCCAGGCCGGAGGCAGCAGGGTGCTCTGGCCGCTCCTGAGCGTGCAACATTTCCTGGGGAGCTTGGCCTGCACCCAGTGACGCGGTCGAGTTACCTGCTCTGCTCCCCTGCGGGCAGCGCCGGCTGCTGCTGCTGCTCTGAAAGAGACAACGGGACAAGTCCGTGGGAATTCAGGAACCACAGACAAGCCAGTCAGATGGTTTGCCGTGACCCAAGCAAACCCCCTCCCCCGTCTGAGCAGCACTCCCCCTTCCTTCCCTCCCTCCCTGGTGAGCCCCACGTCCTCAAGCACCTGCCAAGAGCCTGCTCCCCTAGCCCGCCCCCATGCAGGCGGCCTGGCAGGATGGGCACCGGGGGTCACAGAGACGGCTCCACAGCTCAGCCTGGCACGGTGGTCAGCACCCTGCCCATGCCCCTGCCCAGGCCACAGCCGAGCCGTCTCCTCCCTGCTGCGCTGCCCCCAGCCCTGGCAGCCGGGCTCCGTC
>NW_005842464.1:679780-702611 GCF_000455745.1 Alligator sinensis
CGGGGCCGGGGCCGGGGCCGGGCGCGGCGGGTAACGCTGCCTCCTCTGCCCGCAGGAGCTGACGTTCCTGACCAAGCAGGAGATCCTGATGTGAGTAGGGAGGGGGAGGGCAGGGGACGCGTCCGCACGCGCTGCCACAGCCCGCTTCTTCGCCGGCTGGGGCGAGGTGCCTTTGGGCTGCTGCGCAAACCCGGCTCCAGAAACCCGGGACGCCGGGTCGGGGCCAGGCGGCCCCGTGCCACCTTCCCAGAGCGGCTGGAGCAAAGGGGCGAGCGGCGCGGGGGTGGCAGCCCCGTCCGCCTCGCCCTGCTCCTGCGCCCGAGTCCCGGGGCTGGCACGCCTTGCCCCAGGGCAGAGCTGGCAGCAGCTCACGGTGACTGTTGCTTTCAGTAGTGCCAGCGTTGCTTCGCAGGCGATGCAGGAAGCAGGACGCAGGGAGCGGCTGGGCCCCCCCGCCCTGGGGCTGTGGGCACCGGCGCAAAGGTCCTCGGGCTCCGTGCAGGGCGTGGGCTCATGCTGCTTTGCTGTGCTGGGATAGCTGGCGCAGCCCCAGCCCCAGCCCCATCGCTGGGGAGCTCCGCACAGAGCTGTGTGCAGCGAAACGGTCCCAGAGTGTCTGGCACGTGGGTCTGTGTCTGTGCACCTACCCGGGGTGCAGCTGCCCTGGGCGGGCCCCCGCTGTGGCTGAGCCTGGCCCTGCACTGCAGGCTGCCCTAGAGCAGCGCTCATTCTTGTCTCTCGAAGCGCCCACAAGAGATTCAGCGAGCTGGTGCCCAAGGAGGAGAGGGATCAAATCCTGTCGGCGCGGGTCCCCAAGGACAAGGTCGTCACGCTGCCTGAGCTGAGGGTAGGGCACGTGCCCCCACTCCTTTGCCTGCCCCTCCCCTCAGCCTGTGAGGCAGCTGGGCCAGTCCACTGTGCTTGGGTCTGGCCCCAGACGCAGGCCCAGCCCCTCGGGGCAGCTCCTGTTCACCATCCTGGAGGTCAGCCTGGTAACAGATGCAAGGGGGGAGCCGGTCATCCCCTGCCGCACTGTCCGGTCACCACCTGGAAGCCAGCTTCCTCTTCCCTGCTGAGCTGTAAGGATGTCAGAGCTTCCAGGGGGATTGGGGTGCATCGGGACCGTAGCCAGGCACATTACCAGGTCATAGCAAGTTCCAAGGGCTGTGGTGCAGGCTCTGACTGAGCTTGGGTGATCCTCTACTCTGCTGAGGCATATAGCCTGTTTCCAGCAAGGCATGTGCAGCTGAAAGCACAGAACTGCCCCTGCCCTGTGCCAGGGAGCTCCTGCCCTCTCAGTGATCCTCTCTGTGCCTCCAGGCAAACCCGTTCCAGCACCGGATCTGCCGAGTCTTCTCCACGGCGGATGTTGGGGACGACAGCCTGTCCTTTGAGGACTTCCTGGACATGCTGAGCGTCTTCAGTGATGCCGCCACCTCGGAGATCAAGTCCCACTACGCCTTCCGCATCTTCGGTAAAGACCTGGGGCCAGGGGGGATATGCAGCTCACGGGGCCGGCACAGAGATGAGCTCTGCTCCAGATCCAGCTTGCACAAGGAGGGGCCCAGGAGGAACTTTTGCTCTGTGCAAGCTAGGCCTTGCAGCCCAGCCCCACGCAAGCCCAGGGCCAGCAAAGGGTGGAGCCCCTGAGCCTCCAACCTGATCCATCTCCAAGCTACAGGGCCATTGCCAGGGAAATGGGATCATGGCTGGTTCTCCCCTTTCTCCCCTCCCCGCCCCCCACAAAGATTTTGATGATGACGGGACGCTGGACAGGAAGGACCTGGAGAACCTGGTGAATTGCCTGACAGGGGATGCAGACGGGACCCGGCTGAGCACCTCGGAGATGGACCAGCTCATCCAGAACGTGAGCATGCAGGCCCCGGCTGGGTGGGCTGCCCTGCCGGTGCTCGTGGCTGACATCTCTTTTTCTTTCAGATCCTGGAGGAGTCCGACATCGACAAGGATGGGACCATCAACCTCTCGGAGTTCCAGCACGTCATTTCCCGCTCGCCTGACTTCGCTAGGTACGGCTGCCCTCACTGCCCTGCCCAAGAGCCCCTTGTCTGCCCTGACCAGGCAGAGCAGAGGAGGAAGGGGCAGTAGCCCCGTTATCACTAAGGCCCAGAGCCTGCAATGGCTGGGGTCACAGAAGTCTGCTGCTGAGCTGGGCATGACCCCAGGTCTCTGGCTAGTGTCTCACAGCTCTGAACAAGAGCCTGATGCCCCCACCCTGCTGTGCAGAGGGCAGTGGGGGACCTGGCTCTCCTGTCCCCAGGCAGAGACCAAGCCCACCCTTCCCTCCCCTTGTAAAGCCTCCCACCTGCTCTTTCCTGGCTGCCAAGCTCCACTGCTGTGGGTGCGGGGAGAGCAGCTTGTCTAGCTGTGGGCAGCAGGGATGTAGGGATTTGATCTGCTGCAAGCAGACACGTCCTGGGAGGCCGGGGCTGCGCTGCGGGAGCCAGTGCTGGTGCTAGACATGAGCTGGCTGCTCCCCTTGGCCCAGCACGGTCGGTCCTTCTCTTTCAGCTCCTTCAAGATTGTGCTGTGATGGCTCCTGCAGCCCATCTCCCCCCTGCCCCACCCCAGCCTGCTGCAGAGCTCGGCGCTGGCCCTGCACAGCAGCTGGCCCCTTCCTCTTCTCGTGACCAAAGCCAATGCCTGGGCAATGCCGGCGCCTGTCCTAGTGCCTTACACCAGCCCCGCGGGCTGTGCCTCCTGCGCTCCTCCTGCTGCACGGGGGAGGGACGCAGGCTTCTTTCTCTGCTGCAGCCCAGCTCAAGCTGCCCTTGTTCTCACACAGCCTCAGGCCTGGAGATCCAAGCAGGGGCTACCGGGCCCAGGATAGAGCACAGCAGGCTGGGACGTGCAGTCTCCAGGGCCACGTGTACTCCCTGCCTCTCGTGCTGATTGAGGTGTAGCCCTTAGCTGGGCACAACACTGACACCCTACACTGGAGCAGAGATCTCTTGCTGGGAGACTGTCACCTCCTGCTCCGTGTGAATCCCAAGCACCAATTTGTGCCTTCCATGAGCAGCCTGGGAGCTACAGCTCTGGCAGGGCTCCTGCTGGCACTGTCCCTCCTCGCTGCCTCCTTGGGGTGGTCTGAGGCCACAGCCCAGGCTGTAGCAAACCTGCCTCATTTCTCTAAGCAATAATGTACCCAGCACTTTAAACGTCCTGGCTCAACAATGTCACATCCCGTGCCGGAGGTCACTCAGGTCAGCTCCCCGGGCACAGTAGCCAGAGTCCAGTTCCAGGCAGAGGTTTGCCGAGGGGATGGCATATCAGTAGAAGGGGCTCTCTGTGCCCCTTCTGGCCTGCCCTGGCCCCTGCCCCCGCATGCTGCACCTACCTCTCCACAGAGCACAAGCCAAGAGCAGCCTGGTGCCGCGGTCTCTCCACCGTTCCCTTGCTACTGGCCAAGGGAAGGCTGTGGCTGCAAGGCAGAACCCATCCCCGCTGGCCTGCACTGTGCCGGTGAACACTCAGGGTGCTGAGACTTCTCACCTCCTTTCTAATGTATTTTGAAGCATCTGGCACTGGATTCAGGCCCTGCCCGTGGTGGGCCTGGCGCTCCCCCCACCCCTTCCCCATGCATCATTGCAAACAGCATCAATAAAGAGCTGGAATCTCACTCGTGTCTGTTGCTGTGGCCCATGGGCTTAATTGGACCCTGCAGGGGAGGGTTTATGGTCAACAACTACCTCTGCCCCGGAACAAGCAACCCCTGGGCTGCGTCTGCTGCTGTGCCCACCGGCTGCCTCCTTCCTTGCATTGCGGGGCAGTGGAGGGGGCAGCTCTCTGGGGCAGCTGCTGAAGGAGGTCACTCCTACTTGAGGCTGCCAAAGGAACCTGCAGCTGAGTTGTGCATGGGGCTGAAGCCCCTGCTGAGCAGAGAGCAGAGCACGGTTCCACACATGCCCCTGCTCCACGTGCATGGCACTGAGGAGCAGCTCCCACCCCCAGTGCTACCAGCTGCCTTGTCGGTCCAGGACTGAAACCTGGGCAGCTCTCATGCTGGGCAGAGGTGGCAGCCAGCCTTATGCTTGCTGGAGAGGGGCTGGTGCAAAGTAACAGGGATGTCTCTGGAGGCGGCAGTGGCAGAGGGTCGCGCCCCACACCTGCTGCAGGGGCAGGGGCCTGGCCTCGCTGCACTGAAGGGCTGGTGGGCATTGCCTGTAAAGAAACAGCAGGAAAGGAAAACGTGCATGACCGCGGCTCTGCCCGAGAGCAGGGTGATCACCCCAATGGATGGGGAGGGGAGAGGGCAGCTTGGAATTAGCAGCCTTTCTACAGAGAGAGGCAGCGAGGCAGGGCTGGCCCTGCTGTACGTACAGCCCCCAGCGCAGCAGATCAGGGCTGCCATGGCCTGAGCTCTCAGTAATGAAGCTGAGAGCCTGGGCTGGTGCTCGTTTCCCCTGTAATTAGGCTGCTTTTTGCCAGCCTTGGCCATTTGCAAGGGGCTGAGGCCAAACTGCAGCAGTGTGGCTGAGCAGAAGGCCCCACCGCCTGTTCCTGAGTGAGCACAGCATGACCCATCGAACTGAGCCAGTAACGAGATACCGTTACACAAAGCACAAGGGCTGAAAGGAGACTAGAAGGGAAGTAAACACCCTAAATAATCCAAATGTGCTATATCATGGCTTTATTTTAAATCAGTAGTCAAGATGGATGTAACCAAATGGACTAGGTGGTATTTTGGTAGACTAGAGATATTTTTGTTAAGAAGCTTAGATCATCTGTAAAAACAAAACAGATTTGTCAGAGAAGCCCATAAACTAAGGTCCCCCGGAGACCTGGCTCAGTCCAGGCCCAAAGCTTCAGTGAAACAAAGAAATCAGATAATTTATCAGAGCATTAGTTTCTGCCACCTACAAATATGGGGTATAGGCTGGATTTTTTTTTTAATTTAGTCTAAATCAGTTCTGAATTCTATCGACTGAGCAGAGCTGGGTCGTTCAGGTGTGCGGCACGACCACCGGCAGGTCTCCTCCCTCCCAGACTCTTGGAGGGAACTTGGAGAACTCGTGCAGTTCAAGACCTGCTGCCAGGCTGCGTGCCACCCTCCTCCCGCCTAGAGTCCCTGCAGCCGGGGCAGGTGAGACGCCAAGCTGTGCTGTGCTGTCATGGGCAGCCAGCGAGATTTTTGGGATAAACATCAGTTTTTGCATTTTGAAGTGCAAGCAAATTAAAGGTTGGGCCCTAGACCTGCGTCTGCCTCCTTTATCTGGAGCCAACCCGCTGGGTCCCTGTCATCTGGGTAATATTAATAAGCCACAGCCTGCATGTCCTCCAGCCAGTGCTGCCCACTCGGCTGGGGCTCTGCATCGCTAGTGGGCATGCCGGGCACACGCCAGCCCCATGGGCTCAGCTTCTTACCAGCCTCGCTCCCCACCAGTGCCACACACACCGGGATGGCTCGGGGCAGAACCTGGCTCTCCAGCAAGGCAGCACAACCTGTGTTACTGTCTGAGTGCAGCCTCCAAGTCCTCGCTGGTGGGTGCGGAGGACAAGGATGCTGTGGGCAAGTCACGTTGGCGAGGCGCTGGGGCTCTAGCCTGAACTCTCAGCACAGGTTGCTGGTCAAGAGCTATAACTATTGGATCCCCGAGGATTAGCCGGGTGAACACCTTGAACTGTTTGAACACATCTTGGAGAAACTCTATAGGACACGGAGTTCTGGCTCTGTGAAAGACGATTCTTGGCTGCTCTGGGCTGCAGATCCGTGGCCGCTCTGCCTCCGGCTCGCTCCAGGGGAGCTGCCTCATGCCTTCCGCACGGGCACCAAGCTGCTGGCAGTTCTTGCTCAGCTTTGCCTCCAGCTCTGGCAGGCACTGGAACACATCCCTGAGGAAGGCCCCGGGGTCTCTGGACACTCCCAGAACGGGGCCCTTGGGGAGCTGGATCTTGCCCGCCAGTGCCAGCCGGAGCTCCTCCATAGCTTGGGAGATTTGGCCGCCGGCGCAGCGCAGGGCAATGCTGCGGGTGGCTTTTTTAATGTGGTAGAACAGGCTGGGGAGGAAGTTCATGACCAGGCCGACAGGGACCATCTGCTGCACCTCCGCCAGCCGGCCGGACTCCGCAGAGGCCCCCAGTCCCGGCTGGGGAGAGCTTTCCTCAGGTCCCTCCGGGCTGGGCAAGGCTTGTGCTCGGCCCTGGGGCCCAGAGGACAGCATGCGATGGGCACGGGCCCCCTTCTCCATGATCCGGCTCACTTGCTTAGCCAGCCATTCTCGCACCGCAGCCTCCACTGCCGGCTTCAGGGCGTACACGCAGAACTCCTCCACCAAAGGGTCGCGCTCCTCCTGACCTCGCAGGGCTGCCGCCGCCTGATCCAGGTTGTGCTGCACCTGGCAGATGCCGGGGAAGTCGTCCGGGTGGATGCGGAAGGTGGGGGACAGCAGGTCCCTGAGGAAGGTGAGCAGGTACAAGGCGTCGCCTGGTGCGGCGAGCTCCTCCCAGGCGCGCTGCGAGGCCTGTGCAAGCAGGGCCTGGGCAGGGGCATTGCACAGGAAGTGGCGGTACCACAGGGTGTCCGTGTCCAGCCAGACGTGCTGGCGGAGCTGCTGCCGCACGCCCAGGCACCGGACCACGAGGCTGAGGCAGGTGCTGGCTGGGCTGCCCGGCGCCAGGTCCCCCGCAATGCTGCTCACCAGCTCCCGGAGCTCCGTGATGAGCATGGGGGCCACGCCGGGCAGCCAAGGCGTCTGCTTCATGTCGTAGGCCTCCTCCCAGCACTCCTTCAAAGCCCAGGCCAGGGTCTCGGCGTCTCTGACGTCCCGGCTGTGGTTCTTCAGAACCAGCTGCCACACGGGCACCAGGTGAGCGCAGGACCCGCGGTCGATCACACGCCAGGTGCTGCGGCGGGCAAGCAGCCCGGCCTTCCAGGCCTGGATGCTGGCAGCCTCCGCGGAGCCCCCCACCTTGGACACGGAAGTCAGGGTCTGGCTGCACCGCGCCTCGTGCTGCTTGTCGGCGGCGTGGCCCCTCTCCCGGGAGACATCCAGAGATGCAGCAGCACCGCCAAGGCTGGAGAAGCTCGCGCCCGCACTTGCACCCAGCGCAGCTAGCAGCTCGTTCTTCACCAGGTCCTCTGTGCTCCTGGCAAAGTCGCTGGCCTCCGCCTTCTCCCAATAGATGCCCCCAAAGTGCACGAGGCCTGTGGCCACGTGGGAGCCGAAGCGCTCCAGGAAGTCCCGGCAGCGCGCGGCGCGGGCGAGCGGCAGAGCCTGGGCCTGCAGGTCGGCATCCAGCTCCCTCAGGGCAGCCAGGGCCTTCGGGGAGAGCTGGAGCTCATCGGGGCTCAGCTCGCAGCAGGCCGTGGGCACCACGTGCTGCCTGCGCAGGCAGCAGTACGTGGTGCTGCCAGCGCTCTCGGTCTCCCGCGTGTTGTGCTTGGACCAGGTCCCGTGGATGTCCACCCCGAACGACAGCCCCTTGAGCCCCCCAAAGGCTCCGGTGCCTGCGGTGACCCCCAGTTTCCTGATGAGGGCTTTGGAGAGGCTTTCCTGGGCAGCCGAGTAGAAGGTCTCCACCTCCTCGCTCTCTGGCAGCAGAGGCCCCCGCAAGGCGCAGCCCTCGGGGGGCTGCAGGAGCCTCTCGGTCTCTCGCAGCAGGTTCTCCCCGCCCTGGCTCAGGAGCAGCCCCTGCAGCACCAGCCCCCCAGACACGCTCTCCAGGAGCTGGGGGGTTGCCCAGGCCGGGCGCTCCCACACCCCGCTGCCCTGCTCAGGGCCGGCACTGACCTCCACCTGTGCCTGGCCCTGCATCTTCGCCGAGTCCTGCTTGCTCTGGGCGAGGCTGTGCCGCTCCGTGCACAGCTGCTCCTGCGGCAGGCTGGGTATGCCGCCTGCCCCCTGGCACAGCGCCTGCAGCGCCTGCTTCTCCCATGCCGGGAGCTGGCCACGGGCGAGCACTTGGTACTCCTCTGCCCCAAAGTGCTTCAGGGCAGCAGCCGACCTCACGCCCAGCTTTGCCTCCAGGATGGGCAGCCACTTGCCAGCCTGCAGCCCTCGTGCCTGCAGCGCCTTGCGCAGCTCCTCCTGCTCCGGCTCCAAGCGGAAGAGCTTCTGCAGCGCAACCGTCTCCCAGGCCTGCTCGCTGTGCCGCGCCGCCTTCTCGTAATCGCGCCGGCCGCTGTGCTGCAGGGCCCCGATGTTGGTGATCCCGCACTCTTGTGCCAGCACGGGCAGCCAGGTGTCCACAGGCAAGCCCACGCTCTCCACGGCAGCACGGAGCTCGCTCATCCTGCCGAGTGCCTGAGGGTCCTGAAACACAGGGGCAGGCTCAGCGAGGGCTGAGAGCGGCTCTGCACTGAGCTGGTAGGGCGCATGGGGGGCCCCGGGGCTGGAGGTCCCATCCCCATGGGGAGGACGTGGCTGGGAGCAACCCCGGGGCAGCGGGAAGTGGGGTGTGAGAAGCAGTTCCACGCGTCCTGGCTCCCTGCAACCCAGTGCCAGCATGGACCAGGGGGGAAGGAAGGGGCAAGGTGGGCTTTGGGGGTGACAGCTGCAGCCCCCACGTGGGAGAGGGGTGCAGGCTTGGAGGGAACCTCAGGGAGGGCAGTTGGGCGGGGAATGGGGTTCCTCTCTCCGGGCACAGGGACTGCAGCTGGCATTGCCGAGGGGTGCCTGTGGGGGGCAGGGGGTAGCGCCGGGGGGCAAGCTGGAGCGTGGGCGTCTGGGCCTTGCTGGCGGGGAAGGATGGTGGTGGCGGCTTGCTCGTGCTAAAGCTGCTCTGAGCCTCAGGACTGAGAAACAGGAAGAGAAACACAGGAACTAGCAGACAAACAGCCAGGGCCGCCAGAGCCGGGGCAGAGGGGGCCTGGCCCGGGGGCTCGGGCAGGCGGCAGCTGGTGCCAGAGACCTTCCACCTCCATCCCACATGGGAGGAAATCCCTGCCCGCAGGGCCGGCAGCATGGCTGCTCCATGCACAGACCCTGGGAAGCCCAGGCAGGGCTGGGTGTCAGCCGGGGGTGTCGGGGCCATCTCCCCCCAGCGCTACTCACTCGGGTCTGGGTGGGAGGGCAGGGGGGTCCCTTGTTCGGGGCTGGTCCGGCTTCGTGCTGGCTCCTGCCTGCCTGGTCTCTGCCTCTCGGCGCCTGCTGTTGATTTCTATTTCCTGGAGGCCCAAGAGCCCAGGGCGAGGCTTCTCCTCCAGCCCGAGTGGCCAGGGTTGTGCCCTGGCACTCTGCTGTCCTCCTCTTCTTCACTGCAACAGGGACGATGTGGACTCTCCAACCCTGGAGGGGCTCACGGAGAGGGTGCACGGCCTCTGGTCAGGGACCATGGAGGTGCAGGATGCCTGTGCTCTGCCAAGGGAATTTCCCAGGCTCCTGGCTGTGCTGGTTGCTCCCACCCTTCCTCTTCCCCTCCCCACCATCATTTTTTTTCCTGCTACATGCGTCAGGGTATTTTTAGCATCCCAAGAGGTGCTGGGGATCCCCAGACTGGGCTGTGCCAATGCTGCTGCTGGCACCAACCCCGCAGGGTCCCAGCTAGAGGGTTGTGCCCCTGCACTCAGGCTCAGACCCAGACCAGGGTAGCCTTACACTGATGGTTTGTCTGGGCTGATCCTGCCCCAGGCAGGGCTTGGACTAGATGTGGCCTCTGCAGGTCCTCCCAGCCCCACGGCTCTGGGACTCGACAACCCCCATCGGCAGCACCCCTGGCTGCTCCCTCCCCGCCGGGAGCCCCCTCCTGTCCCACATCACCAGGGGTGCCACCCCGCCTTCCCGGGCTCGCGCTGCTGAGCAGAGGGCCGTGTCCGAACCCTAAGCAGCGCCACTTACCTGCAGGAGAGCAACCGCTGCGGGCTGGGGAGAGGGGCAGATCCTTTCTGGAGCAGGAACCGGGCTGGGCCAGCGGCGCCGATGCTGCTGCAGGACACCCCCCGCAGCACAAGGCACGGTGCAGCTGGGGGCTCAGCGCCTGCCCTCACAGCTGCTATGTGATCCCGGCCCAGCGAAGGGCTCACGCACACAGAAGCCAGCCAGGGAAGAAGCTCCACGGGCTGCCTGCCCTCGCCCCAGCCACAGCTGCTCCGGCTCCGTGCATCGCTGCCCCGGCATCCCGCAGGGACTGGCTCCTGAGCCGCTCTGCTGTGGCCCATGCTGGTTCCTGACCCCCACCTAACACATCCCATGACAGCTCCCCTTGCGCCTCCTCGCCGAGGCCCTGAGAAAGGAGTCTCTTCTCCTCCTCCAGAGAGCATCCCCGCGGCCCTCCCCAGCACCAGCTGTGGCCACGGCTCTCCTGGTTGCAAGGGTGGAGAAGGGGGCACCCGGCTGGCCATGGAGTATGCAAGCTGGATCTGCCCCACGGCCACGGCTAGTCGGTGGTACATGGTCATGGCCAGTGCAAAGGGAGGCCTGGGCAGGGTGCCGGCCGTGTTGCACCAGCATGACCTGGGTGCAGCAGCTGTGGGCAGTGCTGGTGGCTGCTGCAGAGGTGCTGTCATCATGTCACTGGGGACGGCACTGGCTGGTCAGACCTGCCCGGGGTCTGCACCGACCCCCCATCCGGGCACAAATCCACACACACGCCACCAAGCCCTGCAGCACTGGGCCTATTGCTCTGCACATGGCAGATGGCGCCTCCCCAGCCTTTAGCAAGTAGCTCGGGGAGAGCCCCCTGCCCGGTCTCTGAGGCCAGGAGGAAGAGCAATAAGCCCAGCTGTAGTCCCCCCCCCCCCCGAGTACCTGGCACGGCCTCTGCCCCTGCCACCCGAGCACGGCGCAGTGGGGCTTGGCTTCGTGACTCTGCAGAAGCCCCGCAGCTGAGGCCGGGGGTGGCGCAGGGAAGGTGCCCAGGCTCGGCCTGAGACGGGGCCCATACGATCTGCAACCAGCCTTCCAGGGCCCCGGGCAGCTCCGCGCACTGGTTCTGGGGCAGGAAGCGAATGTGGCCCTTGGCATGGGATGGCAGCAGCAGTATCCCGCTGTGCAGGGACTTGCAGTGCCTGGGATCGGGGCTGCCAGGGAGGACAGGTGTCAGTGAGGCCATCACAGAGCTCCCCGCCCCCCTGCCAAGCCTCGATGCCCTGGGCGGCTGCAGCTCTCGGCAGGACCCCTGCACCACGCGCCGCAGGGACACGGCAGCCGCTCCGTACAAAGGAGAAACACAGACTTTATGTAAAAAACACAGACAACAACTCACTCATGTGCAAACACATCTGTGACCTGTGCAGCCTGGTGCCTCACCTGGCTTTCACAGCCGTGGGGAAGGGGAGGGGAGGGGGCGCTGCGCGGGGGCACCGCCCCGGCTCAGCTGCTCCGACCCGCTGGCGGTGCCCTTCACAGTTCCACGTCGTATGAACAAAGCACAGCACAGACGCACAGAACATGCCACTGTCCAGTCCAGCCGGGCCCACGGCCCTGCACATGCGTGGCCCATGGGAGCCCGAGCCAGGCCACGCCGGGCAGGGTGTCACAGTGAGATGGGGAACGAGGCGGCTTGGCATGGAGGCAGGGGCAGAGTGGTCCCGGGGCTGGGTGTGCTCTCTCCTGCCTGAATGGACTCTGCACACCGGGGGCCGCGGTGCCTGGCACATGTCAGCATCACTGGACATGCCCGAGCCCAGGGAGGTGTCCCAGCCCCAGGCCAGCCCACCCACGCCTGGCCTGCTCCACACAGGGCCTGGCGCCGGACAGCAGAGGAGGCACCCTCCAGTGTCCTGCCAGGGGGCACGCGAGCCCCGAGCCCGCTCTGGCCCCACGCCGCCGGGACGTCCCTAGCCCCTGCGAGTGCCCCATGCACTGGGGACGCTCCCGCCTGCCCCCACACCCTCCGCAAAGCACACGCTGTGCCTGGGGCAGGGACCCCTCTCATCTCCCCTCCACGGGGAGGCTGCAAGCCGTTTGCTCCATGGCCGGGCATGCACGTGCACCCCGACACCCGCCCTGCCCGGGGAGGCTCTGCGGAGCCGCGGCCAGCGTCAGTCCAGGCCGCTGCAGCCCCGGTCACACGACGGAGTCCCGGATCTCGGAGCCCAGGCGCACCCGGGGCCTCTGGCAGGTGGGAGACACTTCCACAAAGCTGTCACACAGGTTCAGGGGCCTCTTCTCGGAGCCAGAGAAGGCCGGGGCACCCGGGGGCTCGTGGACGGGCGTGCTGGCGATGTGGTTATCATGCAGGGCCTGGTAGCCCTTGTGCTCAGGGGCAGCACTGGGCAGGTTGCTGCCGTTCAGGGGCAGGCTCTCGACTGCCTTGCGTGGGGGTTTGGTGTGGCCGGTGCCGCGCTCACCCGGCTCCAGCAGTGCCTTCATGCCGTCGCGGTGCCGGTGCAGCAGGAAGAGGGTAAGCACCACCACGGCAGCCCCAAATAGCACGCACATGACCAGGAACTCTGTCCAGTAGCTGTTGTCGTCCAGCCGCGCCGCCACGCTGCCCCCGGCCGAGGTGCTGCGCGACGTGCTGATGAGGGGGGGCACCGCCGCGTCTGGGTGGGCCGGGGGCACAGGTACAGGGGGCCGGGGGCGGACGTTGGGTGCAGCCTCCACCTCCACACAGTAGCTGGCCATGAGCTTGCGGAAGCCTTCCTCCAGCGACCAGCACTCGTAGGTGCCCACGCGCTCCGGGCTGCCCACCAGCACCAGCGCCCCGTCCGGCAGCACCAGGTGGGATGCGTCGATGCGGGTGCCGTTGTGCAGCCAGTGCCGGGAGGCCAAGTTAGACAGCAGCTGGCAGGGCAGGGACCGCACCGCGTTGGCCGGGAGCTGCACGCTCTGGCACGGGGCTGCGTCTGCTGCAGGAGAGAGGCCGGTCAGGGGTGGACTGGGGCGCCTGGGCCAGCCTGGCACTTGTGGGGATTGCCCAGGCTTCGGGGCTGTGCTAGTTTCCCCCACCCCCATCTTTCTGCTCCGCAGGCCAGGGGGCTTTAAGCCTCCCTCGGGGGCGCTGGGTGCTGCAGCCCGGGATGGGGATGGGGCTGTGGCAATGCTCCTGCTGGGACCAACCCCGCAGGGTCCTGGCTGGAGGGTCTCGCCCCTGCGCTCAGGCTCAGGACGACACTGCACTGGGGCAGGAAGGGATTTTCACCCTGGTCAGACTGGTACAGACTGTGGGGAGGCGTTTGCTTTCCTCTGTGGGGCCATGGCCTTCTACCTGGATCTCATATTGACTACATTTCATAGCAGCAGGACGTCGGCTGCCCTGGCCCCTCTGCTTTCCCTGGGGCAGGTTCAGGTGCGAGGTCTGTGCTGCACCAGGGTTGGCCGCAGTCCCCAAGCTGGAGCACGTGCCTAGCAGGGGCTGCAGGGCCAGGAGCTCTCTGCTGGGCAAGGCCTTTGGGGGCACCAAGAGGAGCAGACAGGACAGGGGCCCTGGGACCCCTCCCCACACCACGGCAGATGAGGAGTGGGGCAGGGGACCCCTCCTGCCCCAGGGCCTTCTTACCTGTGGGGAGGAGACGGCGTGGGACAGGCATGGACCCATTGCCAAGTCGGCAGAGCTCCTCCGTGTTGGCGCCTTCAATATCCTGGGCCCAGTGTCTGCAAGGAGAGACTGGAGTCAGGGTGACTGGGAAGTGCGGGAGCCAGCACAGTGCAGGCAGGGAGAGAGGAGAGCCCGGCAAGAGAGAGGCCTGATGGACTTCGTCCCAGGGCACCGCAGGAACTGGCAGAGGGGACCGCAGAGCCCATGGCAATGACCTGCAGAGGCCGGGACCCCGAGGACTAGGACGGGCCCTACAAAGCGGGACCTGGGCAGTTACAGACCAGGCAGCCTGACTTCAGGACCCAGGGAGCTCCTGGAGCGTGTCCTAAGGAGGCCATTTGCAGGTTCTGGAGGAGGAAAAGCTGATTGCAAGCAGCCAGCAGGGATTTACTAAGAAGAGACTGTGCCGAGCAAACTTGATCTCTTCCTTGGATAAAGGAACCAGGTGGGCGGATAAAGGGAGTGCAGCGGGATGGTGTGTCAAAGGCCTTGCTGACGTCCAGACAAAGTCCACTCAACCGGCTCATAAAGAACTTGGAGAAGCGGGGGCTGGATAAAACTACTACCAGGTGGAGAGGCAAGTGCCTCAGCCACACGCCAAGGGTAATTATCAATAGCTCCATGTCAGGATGGCGGGAGGGCTCGAGGCGGGGCCCACAGGGTCTGTCCTGGGCCTGAGGCTGTTCGATGTGTTTATCAATGATTTGGATGATGCCACAGAACTGGCTGAACAAGTGTGATGGTGACATGCAACCAGAAAGGACTGTGAACACACTGGAGGAGAGGGGATCTCTCATGGGCAGGGTGAGGACAGCTTGGAAAGGGGTAGTAGACAAAAGATGGAGAGCAGAACACAGGGAGCTTGCGTGCAAAGGGATGAGGAGGGTCTTAATGGTGAGGGAAACACAATGTAATGGGGGTGGTGCGAACGGCAGTGCCCCAGGGAATTACGCAGCAGGGAGGAAACGATACACCACGTGTTCTGGGAAGGTTTCTTTGCAAGAAAGGTGTGGGGACAGGTAAGAAAGTTTCTGATGGCGCTGGGATGGGGAGCAGAAGTCTCCTTTGAGGAGGTTATGTACGGTTTGGTGGAAGAGGGAACTAGGGAATGGGAGGTGCGAGTGGTTTTGATGCAGATGAAGGTGGGTTTGTGGGAAGTCAGGTATCTACTAGTCACCAAGAGCTTATGTTTCTTGATGAGAGAATGTCTATAGCTGGGGTATTATCAGATAAGGGGCTATATGGGACAGGATGAAGGTCGAAGTCAGGAGCAGGAATTGCTTAGCGTGTGGAAATCCGTAAACTGGAACCAGCTATTCACACCAGCTGGAATTGGGTAAGAGAAGGACAAAGTTGGGGTGAGGGCAGGGGGCAAGGTCTATAGAGAACTGTGTACGGGACTGCGTGAGAAACGAGAAAGCAGTCTGTATGGCAATATGTGTTTGTAGTAAAGTATGTATATGGACGGGCTTTATTACTTGGATGCATAGATATGGATGGGGATGATGTATAATACGAGGCAAATTTGTGTTTAGATGCGGTTCTATACTTACGGTTGATGTACCGTATGAAGTGTTTGTGGAGAACTTATGTGTTTTTATACAAAAATAAAAAAACCCAACAAATCCTCTCCACTTGGCCCTATCCAGTCAGGCCCTACCTGGAGTACAGTTCTGGGCTCTGCACTTCATAAAGGACGTGGAGAAGTTGCAGAGGGACCCAAGGCAGGTGCCAGAGCGAGCTGCGTGAGGAGCGGGTGGAAGGCCGAGGCATGTGCAGCTGGCAGAACAGGCAATTAGAAGGGGACAAGACAGCACTCTTCAAGTACTTAGACTGACATAAGAAAGAGGAAGAAAGCTCCCTCACTGTGGAGGTGGGACATGTAGCAATGGCTTGAAGTTGCAGCCACGTAGGCTTAGACTAGATGGCAGGAAGACCTGCCTTCCTGATAGAGCAGCTAGAGCAGGGAGGCAGTGGGACAGGCACCGCGGGGAGCTGTGGACTTCCCCCACTGGAGGGGTCCGGGAGGAGACTGGGCAAGGATGAGCAGGGAGCAGGGCACTGTGAAAGGTAATGGGTGGAAGCCACACGCTCCCCAGAGACCTCCCACAGCATGGCCCGAGGACCGCCAGATGAGCTCCACAGCCCCGAGTGGGTGGGCACCGGACAGCACCCTGCACAGCAGCAGGACGGAGTGGGGCCGCCGGGTAGGAGAGAGGATGGGGAGGTTGGCGAGGGGCAGCTCTGGCTCTGCAGTCAGGTTTGCTCCCAGTGCCCAGGCTGCAGAGCAGAGTGCCGGTGCCTGGGGTTTCCAGACTTCTGGGCCTTGCTGCCACGTGGGCCAGGAGGGGATTTTCCTCGCTGGTCAGGGGCTTTTCACCTTCCCCAGCACTGGGGGCACCCAATGGTCCTGCTGGGACTCAAACCTAGAAGGTCCTGGCTACAGCATCTTGCCCCCTAACTCAGGAATGAGTTCCCCCCCTGGTCCAGACTGGGAGGTGTTGCCTTCCTCTGCAGTGGGGGCATGGCCTTTGCCTGGGGTCTCGAACGCATCTTAAACAAGCTCTTTCCTGTCCTTGCAGCAGCAGGGCGCTGGCAGGCCCTGGGCCCTGGCTTGACCTGGGGCAGGCTAAAGGGTGTGTAACCTCCCATGCTGCGCCTGGGGGCTGTTCCCAGACTGCGAGAGTTGCTTGGCTGCGATGCTTTAGTCAGGGATGATCCTCCCTTGAGCAGGAGCTGGACTAGACAGGGTAGCCTGACTTGTCTACGATCCAAGGAGGCAGCAGGGAGATCTGGGGCTGGGGGGGGACAGGGCGGCACTCACTGGGCGTGCGCCCGCTGGGGGCTCGGTGGCACGCTGCGGCAGGCACTCCCGTTCCAGGCGCAGTAGGGGTCCCGGGCCAGGACGCACTCCCCGCAGCTCCGGTACAGGCTGCAGTTGGAGATGGGCACCTGGGCCAACGCGGAGTAGGAGGCAGCATACAGCCAGCCCTGCGGGAGAAGCCTGGTGAGACACAGCCCTGCTGGGGATGCACCTGGCAGCGCGGGCTGGGCATCACCCGACACGGTGCAGCCGCGGCCTGTCGCGCATGCCAGCACCCGTCAGCAGCCCTGAGAGCCCCAGGCAGGGGCTCAACCCCCGCTGCTCCCAGGGGGAGAGGATCCAGGCTGGGCTGAGTAGGCTGCCGAGAGAAGCCACCCCTGTGTGGGCAGTTTCCCTGGAGAAGACCTGGCAAGATGGAAACTAGGGCTGTGCGAAAGGGCAAGTTCCATTAATCCTTGCTCATTAACTCATTATCTAGTAGCTAGCTACTGTGTATTAAGCTGGTCACTGAGTGACTCATGATTGATTGCATAACACAGTAGCTAGCGAGGCTAATGAGTTAATGAGTAAGGATTAACACCTACCAAACCACAGACTAAGGAGAGGAAAGAATCAATACAGAGCCGGGAACTGCTGCTGCCCCAAGACAGACAGTCAGGCCCACGAGCACCCGTGTCACGAGCTTTGCCTATCAGCAGCTAGGGGTGCAGGGCCCCAGAGCCCCCTGCACCCATCTCCTTGACAGCCAGCAGGCTTTGTGGCCGCAGCAGGGGCCCCATCCCTGCAGCTGTCACCCCGCTGCGCCTCAACACACCCCGTGACACACATCACAAGTTTTGCTTGTCCGCAGCTTGAGGTGCAGTTTCCCCCAAACCCCTGTACTTACCTCCTTGAAACTTAGCAGGTTTCATGGCCTCAGCAGGGGCTACCATCCCTGCACCTGTCACCCCGCTGTGGTTTAACATACACGTGACACAAGTTTTGCTTTCAAGATTTTAGGGCACAGTTTCCCTGAACCCCCTGCACCTATCTCCTTGAAACTTGGCAGACTTCATGCCCTCAGAAGGGGCTACTATTCCTCCACGTTTAATCTAAATCAGTCCAGAAATGACAAAGTTAGAGGCTGTTTCAACCTTCCCCGTTATAGCCTATGGGTGAAATGTCAAAACAGCGGCGAAACGGCGAAACGTTTCGACTTGCCTTGTTTTGTTTCAAGGCTGTTTTGACTACATTGGTTCTGTTTTGATTTTGCTGTTTTGACCTCGAAACGGGTCGAAACAGCCTTGAAACAAAACTGGTGGCAAAATTTCGCACAGCCCTAATGGAAACCTTCTTGCAGGGGGGGCACTAGGCTCAGCCCCCATGTTACCCCTTAGCAGACAGCCCCACCTGGGCCAGCACAGCCCCAGGGAGCAGGGCCAGGGAGAGAGGCAGTGCGGGGGCAGCACCAGAGGCCTGTCTCTCCCCCTTCCCACCCCGCAGCAGGAGCGCGAGTTTCCCGTCATGCCCTGCCCGTGCCTGGTGGGGGTCCAGCAGCAGCTTGAGCACTGGCTCGCCGGCGGGGAACAGGCGAAGCTCCTCGATGATGTGCACTTTGCCGCTCACACTCACAGCCTTGTGCAGTCGCCCGTCATCTGCAAGACACCAGGGAGGCCGTGCTGACTGGGGCCCGGGGACAGCTCGGTGCCCACGCCTGTGCCTACAGCCACGCTGTGGGACCTACCCGTGCCCAGGAAGAGGACGTGGTAGGTGCCATGGAGGCCCTCCACGTGGTCCACACTGAGCTGCTGGTAGCGCAGGCGGCTCTGCAGCAGCAGGGGAGCGCTGCGGAGGGGGCTGTTCATCAGGAAGTGGTCCTTGACGAAGTTCAACACCCGGTCTGGCATCTGCAGTGATGAGTTGATCTTCATCTGCCGCGTGCGGCTGTTGATGCACTGCGGGGGGAGTGGTGCGCTAGCCCTGTCGTGCTGCCGGCCACGGCTGTGGGGCAGAGCTAGGGCTCATGGCTTGGTGGTGGGAGCAGCGTGGCACACCACAGAGGGCAGTTGTGAACAGGCAGCCACCCCACATCCCATCCAGAGGGTGCCCCCCATGCACAGCATGGCAAGGGCAGAAGCATGGGGGCTGGTGCCCGGCTCAGACCTCTCCCGAGACCCGTGGTGTCCCCCAAATCCTAGGGACTCCCACAGACACTTTGACATCATGTAGGAAGAAGTGGCAGGACTGGCAGAGGCTGGAGGGCACCCCCTGGCAGGAGGGGACAGGCCCAAGGCACTTACCGCTCCAGGCCGGGGCTCGGGAACTGGGCCGGTGTCCGTGTACCACTGCTGCGTCTCGCGGTTCACCTCTTTGTAGAGGCCGCCGAAGGCTCTCTGCACCTCCTGCATGGGGAAGGCGCACACGGCCGAGCTGCCTGGGCCCCCCTTGTTCCTGGAGGGAGAGAAACGAGCCCCATGGCAGGGGAATCAGCCCCACGGCACCTAATGGCCCAGCTCCTCGCACCCCCCGCTCTGCCCCAGAGAGGGCTCAGGCCACGGGCTGGAACCAGTGCGCTGCAATGCCTGGGAAACAAGCTGTAGGGACCCGGGAAAGTCCCCGTATCCCAGTCAGTCCCCGCAGCGCAGCCCACGATAGCGGAAAGGCCCCCTGGGTCTCCCCCAGTGCTGGGATCCATGTGCTCACCATTGGGAAGTGAAGACGCCATAGAAGACGGTGCTCTCCCAGCCCTGCCCCTGCGGCGTGAGCACGAACATGTCCTGCAGCACGTTGAAGGGGAAGCCGTCCTCGGGCCGCGAGCACAGCAGCTGCGCCTTCAGGAACGTGGTCCATCGCCGCTGCAGCACCCGCTCCCCGCCCAGGTCTCCCTGCAAGCAGACAGCACGGTCAACAAGGCACCCGGCAGCAGGGCATCCACCTGCATCGAACCAGGACGGCTCCTGGATCTGCACAGGTCACACGGATGGTGCGAGAGCAAGCGCAGAGGGTGGTCCTGCAGGCACGCTTCCCAAAGCGAGCAAGAGTCAAGGTGATGCTGGCAACCTGGGGGGGGGCCCCAAAATGAACAGAACCAGCTCCACCAGGACAGGATAGGAGCAGAGCTCTGCAGCCAGTGCCACTGAGCCCGAGTGCAGGCACATCCATGCCCTTCCCCAGCCCCTGCTGGAGTGCACGGTGCCCCTGGGCAGAGCGCTGGGGCCGATGGGATGCCCCGGGGCAGGATTAGTTCTGCCAGCAGGATGTGGCAGCATGGCCAAGGCTGCAGGAGGGAAGTCAGAGGCACCCGCGCTGCAGAGGACACGGGGTGGGCAGGAGGCTGCATCAGAACCGTGCATGGACAGCCAACGCTGCGGCCGCGCAGCCTGGAGAGGCCGTGGGGGCAGCGTCCTGGTCTCCCAGGGGTGGGGAGGCTGCTGTGCCACGGGGGCCGGCACTGGATAGACTTCCTCGTGGCACCGAGCTCTGCAGGCAGCAGGGGGCGCTGCAGGCCCAGTGGGACACACTCACGCGGCCCCAATCCATCCACTCCCCCTTGCACACGTGGCCGCAGCCGCCCATGCCCTCCACAAGAGTGACCAGCACCACGGCCCCCAGCCCACTGTACTCGCAGGTGACATGTCGCGCCAGCACAGACCCTCTCCTCCCACACGTGCAGCTGACGACACGCTTGATGGCACAGACGCGCCCCCACCTTGCACACGCGGGCGATGCGCGAGACGATGGTGTTTGCGAAGTAGTCGAACTCCTTGCCCGTCTCGCTGAAGAAGAAGTAGACCTTGTCATCGTCACCCCCAGGGCCCCCGGGCAGCTGGCTCTCACGCAGGTAGGCTGAGCCCACGAAGACAGGGTCTGCGCAGCACACATGGGCCCTCAGCTACGTGCGGTGCCTTCTCGAGCCCCCCACCACCATGCCCAGCCCCTCGAGGTGGCTGTCTGGGCTGGAGCATCAAAGCACGGAGCAGCTCCCCCGGGTGATCTCCCCTCCGGGCAGCGGATGAGCCCGGGGAAAGGACAGGGCGGCAGCCCGAGCGCAGTGCCCCCTCCCAGGCCGCACCCTGCACAGGTCAGCCCCCAGCACCACCTCCACGTGGCACAGCGGGCCCCACCAGGCTGCCCCATCCCTAGCTCTGGGGATCTCCTGCCCGGGACAGGCTGTGCCCCATGTCTCCTGCCCTCGACCTCCACAGCCCCGCACCTTGCAACCAGTTGAGGGAGTTCTCAGTCTTGAGGGAGATGCGGCTCTCCTGGCTCCTGTAGATGGTCGGCTCATTGCCCTGGAAGTTGGTGACGGTCCCGGCGTACAGCTCGCCGTCTGCAGGGGAGAGACAAACCCGTCGGGGCAAGCACAGGGCTGCCCCGACCCCCCGTCCTGGTCCCTTCTGCACGGGCTCCAGTGATGGCTGTGGGTCAGAGCCAGGAGTGCACGCGGCAGGGCGAGCTCGCCCCTCCCCAGGCCAGGGCTCGGCAGGAAGGGTGGCATTGGGGGGATTCTGGCGCTAACCTGGGTGGCTACATGGGCAGTCACTCCCGTCTGGCACCAGCCCTGGAGGAGCCCCGTTCCCTGCTCCTGAGCTCACCACAAAATTGCAGCCACCCAGGAGCGGAGCTGCCGGCCCCCAGCTCCATCGCAGTGCTGTGGGCTGCCAGCTGCCCCGGAGAGGAGGGCAGATCCCTTCCCGGGGAGCCCAGGCCGTGCGGGGCCGTTGCAACACACCACAGCCGTGTGCCTGAGTGCATGGCACTGCCTGCAAGGCCAGGTCCCCCCACTCACGAAACATGGAGCTGGCACACGCGGAGCACTGCCATCCTTACCGACCATGATGGCGGTGGACTTGTACTCAGGATCAAAGGGGCACCGGCCTTTCCCGTCCTCCAGCAGTAGCTTCCCTGATGGCTCCTGCTCCAGGCTGAAGTTCTGCATGTTCTGTGGCAGGAGACGGGTCCCTGAGCCGGCGGGAGCCGAGGGACTCCTACTCTGCCAGCGCACGGGCAGGCCAGAGCGGGGGCATCCCCAGCACAGCGCTGCCCCCAGGCGCAGACACCCCCACCCCGGCCGAGGAGGGGGCAGCCTGTCAGCAGGGCAGCCTCGCGGGCACGGTGCTCACCACGTAGGCGCAGGCGGGGCTGAAGGCGCAGGTCCCACACGTGTACAGGTGGGTGCTGTTCAGCTGCAGCAGCATCTTGATGTAGTTGTGGCAGTCCCGCTGCAAGGTGAGGTGCCCATCAGCTCGCCCCAGGCCCCCCCACCCCTGCTGCAAGGCCCGTGGGATGAGGGGGTGGCTCAGCCATGGCCAGCCGCAGCCCCCCACACCATCCCCCATCCCTGCCCGGCTGTGGCATGGGCACGGGGACCTGTGACAGGCAGCGCAACTGCCTGAGAAGTGCCCTCCACGGTACGCCGCCCGCTCCCCGCGGTGCTGGGACCAGCCCCCCTGCTCAGCCCCCCAAAGACAGACCCCGGCGCTGGAGCAGGGGGTCCTGCAGGGGTGGGGGGCAGCACTGCACCTGGAGATACCCCCACTGCAAGAGTTTTCAGGCACCACAGAGAGCCGGGCTCCCTCCACCCCAAGGGATGTGGCATGGGTGGAGCAGCAGGGCCGAGGTGCAGCGCTCACCTGGGGGTCCTTGCCCTTGAAGGCACACTGCCGCTTCTTCTCCTCGTCCGCGGTCCACTGTAGCTGTTGTGGGGGGGACAGACGGTTACTGGGGACCCCCCAGGGCCCTGCTGTGGTCCCTACATGTGGGGAGGCAGTGACCGTGCCCTGCCACGGGCCAGGCTCCCCTGCTCCTGCCCCAGTCTCAGGCAGGCGAGCCCCCCTGCCACCTGGCTGCCAGAGGGCTGTGAGGACCCCCCACGCCAAGGTCCCTGGGGCGGGCTGGCCAGGTGTGGGGCTGGGCGGGCTCCATCGGTGCTGAGCACAGCTGTCAGCAGCCCACGGCGCTGCTCTGACCGGCTCTGGAGCAAGCCACGACTTGCAGGGCTCCACGAGCCGCCCTGGGAGCGCCGCGCACAGGAATCCTGCCCACGCCAGGCCTCCCCGGCTCTCCCCTGCCCACCCCTCACCCGCCAGGCAGCCCCTGGGTCACTCCAGCCTGTCCCTCCTGGGACCCCGGCTGCTTACGCTGCGGTGCTGCGGGCCCGGCACGAAGTGGCGGGTCTCGAGGGCGAAGAGGGTCTCACGGGCGCCCACGTAGAGCGTGGCTCCATCCGGGCTCAGCAGCAGGGCCGTGTAGTTAGCAATGCCGGGCACCTCGAAACGCAGCACTGTCCTCTCCGAGGCACCTGGGGAGGCAGTGCCCATCAGCACCACGTGGCCCCCAGCTCCATCCTCCCTCCAGCAGTGCCGGAGGCTCCTGCCTGGTCCTGGGACCCATGCGGGGCTGGCAGACAGGTGCCCTGGTCTGAGGCCTGGCGTGCCAGGACGTGCTCCCCACCTGCCCCGGGGCGGAGCGGGGCGGGGCGGGGCAGGGCCGGCAGGACCGGCAAGGCCAGGTCTGCCCACGTGCCCTGCCGCAGGGAGGCTGCTGGGTGCCCGCCCGGGAGCTGCAGGCTTTGGGCACACCCGGCCCCTT
>NW_005842464.1:702751-711484 GCF_000455745.1 Alligator sinensis
GCTGCTGGGTGCCGGCCCGGGAGCTGCAGGCTCTGGACACACGCGGCCTCTTTGGGCTGGCTGCGAGGAGCAGGAGCGGAGCCTGGGCCGGGTGCCAGGAGCTGCGCCTGTGCCAGAGGGGCCCTGCCAGGGGCCGGGCACGGCTCTCCCTGGGCTCCGTGGGGGCTGTGCCAGGGCTCTGCCCGCTGGGGCCCGGGCTGGGGCGAGGGGCCGTGCAGGAGCTCTGCTGGCTGCGCCTCCTGGCAGGACGGCCCCAGCCCCGGCCCCGGCCGTCACACTTGACGGGCAGGCTCTGCCCTGTGCAGGGGGCATCTGCTGCAGGTCTGCGGTGAGCAGGGCGGGTGTGGGTGCGGGTGCGAGAGCTCCCAGGCCCTTGCTCTCTCTGCTGGGGGTTGCAGGGAGCCCGGGGCCAGCTCTGCCCCCACACCCCACTCTGCCCTGCCAGCTGCCCTGGGTGAGAGCTGCTCTGGTGCCCCTGCAAGAGTGCAGGGAGCAGGGCTCCGTGCCCACTCTCCTCCCAATCGCCCTGTGCCCAGCTGGGTCCTGCGTGCCCGCTCCAGGACTCGGGCAGCACAGCCAGGCAGGCCAGGCCCATGGGACGTCAAAGCGGGTCCAGTCCCTGCCCCGGGCAGGATCAGGCCAGGCTGGACCAGCCCAGGCAAGCGCCCATCAAACCTACTCTCAAGCTGCACTGCAGCCCTCTTGCATGTGACATGGGTGCCCAGACCTGCTGCAGGCCGAGCCGGGGGCTGGGGCCCTGCCAGCGTCCTGCCGCTGGGGGGTTAAGTGGACCAAGACCCCAAGCAGAGTTCATGCCCCTGCTGCAGGGGAAGGCAGAAGCCCTCCGTCTGCGCTGGTCTGACCACAGGGTCAAAGTCCTTCCTGGCACGAGGCTGAACCCGAGCGCAGGGACAAGACCCTCCAGCCAGGACCCTGCGGGGTCCGTCCCAGCCAGTCCCACCCCCAGCCTGGGCTGCCGCCGTGCAAACACTTCCGAGGAAGGTGAAACCCCAGAAACCCGTAGCAACAGGAGGGGGAAAAGTTCCTCCCCTTCCTTCCTTCACCCTCTTTCCTAGCCAGGCGGCTGTGGGGCTCTGTGGGCTGACCTCCCCAGTCCCCACCACGTGCCCAGTCCAGGCCGAACCAGCAAACCTCCTACCCCAAACCTCAGCACAGTCTGCCCTGGGCCAGGAGGGCAGTGCTGCCGGCTAGACCGACCCCGCCTGAGGGAACCCCTGGATGGGCTTTGCCCCCACTGCCCCCCGGGAGCCCCCGCCTCGCAAGCAGTAACTGGGGTCTCTGAACAGAGATCTGCCTCTACTGGGATGAGCTATAACCCCACGCGCAGCCCCGCTGCCACCCCGCAGCCTGCTGCAATGGGGCAACACGCCAGGCCAGGCCCCCGCCACTCCTCCCCTCGCCGGGAGCCCTTATCTACCCGCGAAGTGCTGTTGCTCGGCACCGGGCCAAGAGCCCCCAAGTGCCTCTCACTGCCCTGCCAGGCGTGAAGGCTGCTGCTCACCCACCCAGAGCTGCGCTGCAGGCTCCAAGGAGCTGCCTTCCCAATGCCCCGACCCTGGCACTGCCCTGGCACACGGTGCAGCTTGGGCACTCGCATCAGCCTGGTCTGCCGGGGGCTGCCCCAGGCACGGCGCAGCACGCTCCCCCCGCGAGCAGCCCTCTGAGGCTCTGCCCAGCCTCAGGCGACCGGGAGCAGGGTCCAGCCAGGCAGGGGAAACCTAGGCGTACCAGCCTGCTCGGAGCGTGACCTTCCCCGCCTCCAGCCAGAGCTGTGGCCGGCACAGCCAGGAACACGTGCCCGCTACAGACGGCTGCTGAGCTGCCCAGCGGGGCCAGGACCGGTCCAGCTGGCCCCATGCTCTACTAACAGGGCAGTCAGCGACGGCCTCAGACTGAGCGGTGCTGAGGAGCTGCAGGGTGAGGGGCAGTGGGGGGCCAAGCCCAGGGCCCGAGCGAGCAGAGCCTGGAGGGCAAAGCCCCTCCCAGCAGCGAGGGGGCACGAGGATCACAGAGCCAACGCCGGCTGGCAGGGCCCTTGGGAGAGCGGCTAGTCCAGCCCCCGCTCCAGGCAGGATCAGCCTGACTAAAGCATCCCAGCCGCGTCTGTCCATCCCGCTCTCGGACATTGCCACAGCTTCTCTGGGCGGCCGGCTCCAGTGCCCAGCCACCCCCAGAGCCAGGAAGTTTCTCCACGTCTCCAACTGCGATTTCCCTGCTGCAACTTGAGGCCACAGGCTCCTAGCGCCGTCCCAGTCCGTCTCCACCCTGTGGAACCACCCTTTCGGTCTCTGCAGACGGGCATCGGATCCCCCTCCAGCCCTTGCCCGATTACGTCATCTCAGTTCTTTCGGCCTCTCCTCACCGGCGATCGTTTTCTAGGCCCCGATCCTTTCTGCTGCTCTCTGCTGGACTCTTCCCAAACGGGCCAGGTGAGGCCTCCTCTGTCCCCAACACAGCACAAGAATCACTGCCCCGGCTTGCAAGTCAGGCCCCTGTTACTACAACGCAGTCTGATGTTGGCTGTCTTTTGTTAACTCATATCCAGCTTACTGTCCCCTCTCACCCCCAGGTCCTCCTCTGCAGAGCTGCTGCCCAGCCGTCACCCCCAGCCTGCCCCGGTGCAGGGGATCGCTCCCTCCTCAGTGCAGGACTTTGCACTCGTCCTTGTTGAACCTCAGGAGATTTCCTTTGGCCCAATTCTCCAATGTGTCGAGGTCACTCTGAATTCTTGCCCTGTCCTCTAGCGTATCTTCCACTCCCCACACCTTGATGTCATCTGCAAGCGTGCTGAGGGTGCACGCCATCCCATCTTCCAGGTCGTTGATGAAGATATTGAACAAAACTGGCCCCAGGACCGACCCCGGGGCACTGCACTTGATAACGGCTGCCAACCAGACATCAAGCCATTGACTACTACTCTCTGAGCTCGACAATCCTGCCAGTCTTCTATTCACCTTACAGTCCAGCCATTCACCCCGACTTCCTTATCTTGCCTGTGAGAAAGCTGTGGGAGACCGTATCAAGAGCCTTGCTAAAGTCAAGCATATCTCGTCCACTGCATCCGCAGAACCAGCCATCTCGTCATAGAGGACAATCAGGTTGGTCAGGTGTGACCTGCCCTTGGTAAATCCATGCTGACTGTTCCTGATCACGGTCTTCTCCTCCGAGCACTTCAAGACGGATTCCTCGAGGATCTGCTCCATGCTTTTTCCAGGGACTAAGGCGAGACTGACCAGTCTGTATTTCCCCAGATCCTCCTCGTTTCCTTTCTTAAAGATGAGTGCTACTTGTCCAGTCAACCCTATCACCACGAGTTATCAAAGATGATGGCCAGTGGGCTCTGCAATCACACTGGCCAACTCCCTCAGCACCCTTGGGTGCATCCCTCCTGACCCCACAGGCCTGTACACATCCAGCTTCCCTAAGCAGTCCCTCACCTGTTCTTTCACCCCTGCGGGCTGCTCACCTCCTCCCCAAACTGCGCTGCCGGGTGCAGTAGCCTGGGGGCTGCCCTTGCCTGTGAAGACCAAGGTAAAAAAGTCATTGAATACTTCAGCCTTTTCAGTCACTCCCCAGCCTGTAACTGTGCACGCAGATCTTCCACCCCAAGTGCTGGACTTTGCACTCCTCCTTGTTGAAGGTCCCGATGGGTCTCAGACCACTTCTCCACAGCGTCCAGGTCATTCTGGATCCTAGCCCTGCCTGCCAGTGCCTGCAGCTCTTCCCAACTCGGTGTCAACTGCAAACGTGCCGAGTGTGTACTTGATCCCATCGTCCCAATCATTAATGAAGACAGTAAACAACACTGGACCCAGGACGGTCCCCTGGAGAACCCACCTGATATCTCCTCCCAACTAGACATTGAGCTATTACTCACCAAGCGAGACCCAGCAAGTTCTGTATCCACCTCACCAGACCTTTAGTCTAGACTGTATTTCTTTCGCTTACTAATAAGCATGTCAAAGGAAACTGTGTCAAAGGCCTTGCTAACATGGAGGTAAGTCACCCCACAGAGCCTGTCACCTTGTCAGAGAAGGAAATAAGTCTAGGCAGACTCGCAATGAGTCCATGCTGGCTGTTCCTGGCTCCTGGTGACCTGCTCCATGATCTTTCTGGTTTTTAGGGTCAGTATGGCTGGTCTGTGAACCCTCCTCCTTCTCTTTCTTAAAAGTGGGAACTCCACTGGCCCTTTTCCAGGCATCTGGGACCGCACCCAAACTTCACACCTTCTCACAGAGAAGAGGCAAGGGCTCTGCAATTAACCCAGCCAGGCCCAGCACGGGGCTATGGAAACACACAGCGCTGGGCAGCGAGCGCGCGGCCACGGAGCCCAGCGGGGAAAGGGCAGCACCTGGCTCCTGGAGGGGGCAGGGCTGGGGATGCACCGGTGCAGAGTCCTGTCCCCATCCCCTCTCAGGCAGTGACAGCTCCCCGGTGCCCTCGTACCCAGCAGCTTCAAGCCTCTGCTGCACCCAGCCAGACCGCGCTCAAGAGCAAACACTGGCACAAGGCTCTTGTCCTCCCAACACCTATCATGCAGACACAAAGCAATCAGACCGTGGCCTCAGCCTCCAACCCAGCACCCCTGGGGAAGAAGCCTCTCTCCCCTTATGCCTCAGGGAGGTCTGGTGGGGCCCAGCCTCTTGCTGCCAGTGCTGGCGCTGCCAGGAAAACAAAGGCAGGTTGTAGGGCTGGGTTTGGGGCAGGGGGTCTGCTCCCCTGCCAGCCCACAACGAGTCAATGCGATTTCAGCCCCCGGCAGGAGTGGGGCTGGGCCACCTCAAACAGCTGGTGGTGTGGGGGTCCAGACCCACAGGCCCCAGGTGGAGCAAGGCTCCCAAACCAATTCCCTGCTGTGGGGCCCTGCCCTGCGTGCAGAGGCGGCTTGGCCCAGGAAACACTTCCTTCCCCCCCAGGGGCTGGTGACTCAGCCGGGGCTGGGCCAAGGATGACAAGGTGACTCACACCTGTGCCCTTGGGGCAGAGGCATCCTGCCCTGCATAGCGCCTGCCCCCTCAGCTGCTGGGGAGGGGGTGGGAGAAGCCTGGGGGATGAGGTCCCTCCCCTGAGACTCGCCAGGAGTCCCTGCCAGGACCGGACCAGTTGGCCTGGGCAGAGGAATCAGCGGAGACTGCTCCAGGCACCGCGCTCTGTGGAATAATAAAAGGGCCCCAACTGGACTGCACGGACGTGGAGCTTTGTTTGAAGTGCCGAATCCTAGAGCCGCAGGGCTGGCAGAGAGCTCCAGAGCCCACGTCTAGTCCAAGCCCTGCCTGCGGCAGGACCAGCCCTGTGCAAGCCAGCCCAGACAAACCTCTGAGCAAAACACCATCGCTCCTGACACGGCTCCAGGCACCACCCGTGCCCCTGCCACAGGGAAAGGAGCGGGACCGTGGCCACCGACATCCTGCTGCTGCAAAGGTGGCGAATAAGCTCTTGAGACAGCCGAGGCAGGGGCTGTGCCCCCACTGCAGAGGGAGGCAACCCGCCCCCACCATCCACACCTCTCTGACCAGGGGCTAAAGTTCCTTCCTGACCCCAAATGTGGCATCAGTCTGACCGTGAGCGGAGGGGCAAGACCTTCCAGCCAGGACCCTGCAGGTTTTTGACACAGTCCCCAGTCCCAGCCCCCAGGCTTGGCTGCACCCAACGCCTAACACTTCTGAGGAACTCCCTAAAACCCCCCTGACATGTAGTGCGGGGGAAGGGGAGGAAATTCCCTCCCAGCCCCAGGGGGAAACCAGCAGAGCCCAGAATCCTGGGAAACACTCGCATCGCATCGCTATGCCTAGGTCCTCCCCCACCAGCGGCCATCCAACCTCTCCTTGGACCCCTCTAGTGATGGAGAGTCCACACCTTCCCCGGTGTCTATCTCATGACGTCCCGGCTCTAACAGCAAGGAAGTTTTTCCTGAGATCCAGTATAAACCATTGCTGCAACTTCAAGCCATTGCTCCACATCCTCCTCTCTGTAGCAAGAGAGAAAAGGAGCTTTCCCCCTTCTTTACGGCAGCCCCTCCGGTGTTTGCAGGCTGCTCTCAGGCCCCTTTTCTGCCAGCTGACCATGCCCAGCGCCTTTAGCCTCTTCTCATGCGTCTTCCAAGCCCTTGATCATCTTTGCTGCCACCTCCGGCCCCTCGCTAACTTCTCAACGTCCTTTTTTCAAATGCAGAGCCCAGAACTGCCCACAGTGCTTGAGATGAGGCCTGAGCTGTGCCCAAATCCCCCCCACAACTACTCTTCTTGCAGCAGTGATGTGCTGGCAGGTCTCAGCACCTCATTGCCTGCAACACAGCTGCATCTGGGACAGAGCTGCTCCAGCTCCTCTCCACCATTGCGCTGGGCAGAGTGGGTATGTCCTTGCTCTGGAGCTCTCCCCCACCACACCACAGACCTGAGGATCCTGCCCCGCTGCTCAGGCCAGCACTGGAGACCCACTGATTGGGCAGCGGCAAAGGCCTGCCAGGCTGAGCTTTGCTCTCGCCCCACATCAGGGTCCTTGTGGGGCGGGGAGCTGGGATTCCCATGGCGGAGATGGGGTACCCTGATGGCCCTGAACAAGCACACCAGGGAGAGGCCAGAGACCTGCACCGACCATGGGAGAACGGGGTGGAAGAGAGGAGCCAGCTGCCCAGGGCAGGAGCTGTACACAGCGTGGGCCAGTGCTACCAGGCAGCAGTGTATCCCATGCAGGGAGGAGCAGGCAGGGGCCTGAGCACTGCACCAGGGCCCCACACTGCCCGGCAAAGCCCTGACACTGCACCTCCTTAGGGGACTCCTGTGCAGACATGGAGCAAGTAGCACCAGTGTCCGTGTCCTGCCAGGGCCTCGGGGAGCGGCAGGGCACCACCTGGCCATGGGAGCTCCCTGGCGCCGGGTGCGCTGCTGGAGGCCAGAGAGGCACCGCTCCTGCCCAGGAGGGCCCAGCAGGCACCACACCACAGCCACTAGGGCCTGTCGGGACACGACCTGCCACGTCCAGACAAACCTGCTGGAGGTGAACGCGGCTGCAGGAGCGGAGCGCCGCGCCCTGCAAGGCTCGGCCCGCACATCACCGACCCGGCCCCGCTCGTGCCTGCGGCCAGCGGGAAGGGGTAGGCGCCTGCTCCTGGGGGCGAGGGGCTGGGCAACCCCCTGCCTGCTCCCCACAGAGCTACAGTCACGCTCCCCAGAGCAGGCAACAAACACCTCTAGGCACCAGCAGGACGGGTGCATCGGTGACCACCTAGAGACCCACGAGCCACAGGGCACCGGAGCAGGGTGCGGCAGGGAGGGGGCAACCCCAGCGCCCCGCAAGGAGGCACAGGCCAAGAGCCAGCGGGTCAGCACAGGTCCCAGCTGCAAGGCCGGGGCACAAGAAGGGCCGCCCTCACCCTGTGGGGCCAGCGCAGCCTCTCAGCAGGACTCTGCCCTGTGCAAGGCGTGCGGCTGCCTCGGCCTCGCGTGCAGGGAGTGCGAGTGCCTCCGTCCCCTCCCCCCCGGCTCCGGATCCAGCGCCAGCCCCCTCCCTGCTCAGCCCTCCATGGACTCCCTCCAGCTGTGGGCACAGCCCGCCCCTGCCTGGCCCAGCCTGCGAGGCCTGCTCCCCCGCGAGGCCTGCTCCCCTGCCTCCGGCAGTCCTGCGCAGGGCACGCGCCTCTTAGCAGCCCCCGGGGCCAGAGCTCAGCCCCCCCGTAGCCCTGTCCCTGGGGCAGGCTGCTCATTGCTCCCCTGTTTGCTGCGCCCATTGCTCCTGCTGCCCAGCCCTGCCTGGCGCTCTGCTCCTGGCCACGGCTCCAGAGCAGTGCAGGGGCCTGCCCCAGCTTGCCGGGCTGGGCTGGGGTTTTGCAGGCTCAGCAGCAGGCGGAGGTGTGTCGACACCATGTGGGACGTGGGCCGGGGGATTGCGGCACCGCGGGTCGGGGGAGCTGGCAGGCGCTCAGCACCGCGCCTCCTGGGCAGGGCAGGGGGGTGTGCCGGAGAGGAGGAGCCGGTGGTCCTGCCAAGAGGACAGAGCCAGGCCAGGCTGGGCCCGTACGCTAGCCTAGCCCTGGCTGGGCCCTCAGCTCCCAGCACCGACCAGCCCAGGGCTGGCTAGACTGGCCGACAGCCCGACCCTCCTTGCACACATGGGTCTACGGACACTGCGAAAGCCCTGATCCTGGGACAGGAGCCAGCCTCTGGCTGCCACCTTTGGCCCCTTCCAGGCACCTGCCCCCTCGCAGCTCCAGAGCCTTCGCTCGCAGCCTGAGCACCCGCCCGAATCCTGCCAGGCCAGCACCACCTGGCCCGGAGGGGTCTGGATCCCCCGCGGCAGCCAGCGCCAGGCTGGCAGGGGTGAGCTGACCCCAGACCTGCTGCCCCCCAGCACCGTGCCTGGACCGGCTGGTAGGGGCAGGGCCAGGGCAGGCAGCCTGCGCCCCCACACCCCGTCCAGCAGCACTCGGGGCATCCCCAACACCCCAGGGGGGTGAGCAGCAAGAGCCGGGACCCTGCCCCTTGCTGCCCCCCAGCCCTGCTGCCCCCCAGCACCGTGCCTGGACCGGCTGGGAGGGGCAGGGCCAGGGCAGGCAGCCTGCGCCCCCGCACCCTGTCCAGCAGCACTCGGGGCATCCCCAACACCCCAGGGGGGTGAGCAGCGAGAGCCGGGGCCCTGCCCCTTGCTGCCCCCCAGGCTCCCAGCCCTGATTCCCCCCAGCACCCTGCCTGGACCGGCTGGTAGGGGCAGGGCCAG
>NW_005842464.1:715665-716280 GCF_000455745.1 Alligator sinensis
TGTCCCCTGCCCCTCGCCCCGCACCTCCGTTGGCACCCCCGGCCCCAGCTCCAGCCCCGGGGCGGGGCAGGGCACGGCCGGGCCCAGCACTTCTGCCTTCAGATCAGCCCCTGCCTGCTGGGGTGGCAGCGCCCCGGTGCTGTGAGCTCCCCCTGCAGTGCCCCAGCGCTGTGAGCTCCATCCAGCAGTGGCGCAGCTATGCCCCAGTGTTGTGAGCTCCCGGAGCCCTCCCCTGCTGCCCGCCGACACAGATGCCTCCCTTTGCCGGGGGCTCCTACGCACCAGTGTCCCAGGTAGAGCCTGCCAGCCCTGCCCCTCCAGAAGCAGCCCCAGCACCAGCCCGACCTGCCCCCTGCCCTCGGGGAGCTCCTGCCACTGGAGGTGCAGGCAGTCCCCGCAGCTGGAGACCCTGGCGGAGCTGGGAGCCAGGAGACATCGCAGCACTCCAGACCCCGGGTCCCTGCTCCATGAGCGGCTTCCCCTGCCCGGCCATGGGGTCCTCCATAAGCCTCCCGCACGGCAGTGCCAGGGCTCCACACGGAGCCCAGTGGGAGAGGGGCCTCCACCTGGATCCGGGGCCCGCGCTCTGCCCGGCGGGGGCGGGACCAGCGGGGG
>NW_005842464.1:716363-717452 GCF_000455745.1 Alligator sinensis
CCCCCCCCCCCCCCCCCCCCGAGCTCAGCGGGGCAGGGATGGCAGAGCGGGCAGGCCCCTCACGCGGGAACGTGCTGCGGCCCCTCAAAGAGCCTCCAGCACTCGTCCAGAGGTTGCCATAGCAACAGGCTATTAATGACAGCTGCTCATTTCGCCATGGCAACCTGTGCAAGAGTTGCCCCCATTTGCGGCTGCCAAGAATTCCCCGGGGATGAGGCGCTGGCAGGAGGATGCCCGGCTCCCGGGTGGGGGGGACCTGGCCCTAGCAAGGGCCACACACAGGGCCTGGACAGTCTCTCTCCTCCGGCCGGGGGCAGGGGTCTGCAGGGGGCCCGGCTGGCAGAGCACATCCCCGCACGTCCACGGGAAGCCGGCACCACGGGGCTGCACTGAGGGGCAGCAGCAGGGCTGGGGGCAGAGCTCGGCTCTGGGCACAGGCAGAGCTGCTTGTCCGGTCCTGCAGCTGTGCCCCTCGTGGCCTGTGCAGCCCCAGCCGCAGGCAGATCCCTGTGGTCTGGGGGCAAGTGTGCAGCCTGCCCCGTACTTGGCATCAGAGCCCAGCTGCAGCCTCTTCCGGGGCTGGGCCCTTCCCCTGCACCTGCTCCGTTTACCTGCAGCCACTTCCCTACTGCCCTCCCCGGGGCAGGAGGTGCAGAGCTGTGCCTGGCCACACCCGCCTGCCCTTTGCCCAGGGGACCTGCGTGGAGGGAGGCGCCACACACGGCATGGCGAATTCAGCAGGGACTCAGCCCCCCAGGAGCGGGGACACTCTGGGGCTGGAGGGCACCCCAAGAGCCCCCCGGCCCATCCCAGCCCCTCCCGGAGGTGTAAAGGGGATTTCACACCAGTGGCTCCAGCCCAACCCCCCAGTGCCCCTCGACTGCAGCAACCGGTCCCCTGATGGCACCAGGATAGCACAGCCGGAGCCTGGGGACTGCAACATCCCCGGCTGCTAGGGGAGCGCCGTGACATCACCGCGCATTGCCATGGCAGCAGCGGGGATGCAGGCACAGGTGTGCAGCCAGTCTTCAGGGAAGAACTGGAAACCCTCAGGACCCCCCAGGCTCCATGCCCCCCCCCCAGCCCTCC
>NW_005842464.1:717547-721472 GCF_000455745.1 Alligator sinensis
GGCCGGGGCGAGGCGGGGAAGCCCCCCCCCCCCCCCAGCCGCCCCCCCCGCTGCTGGCAGCCAGGCCTGTTTACAGCCGCTCCTGTTTATCTGCTCTCCGCCTGCCTGCGCAGGGCCCTGCCTGCCAGAGCAGGGGGCAAAGGAGCAACCCTCTCCTCCCCCAACCAGCCAGACCTCGCTAGCACACTGTGGAGGGGCATGTGCCCGGCTGCAGCAGGACAGGCTGCAAGACCAGCTCCTGCTGGGGCCTGCCCAAGACCCCCGCTACCCCCGACAGCCCCGCACCGAGCTGCTCCACCTGTTCATCACAGACACGTGCGCGCCCGGAGGCAGGCCCATGCCTGCAAGGACACGCCGGCACACGTGTGCATCGTGGCTCCCACTCCCGAGGCAGGCGCACAGGCAGAGGCTCGACCTCTCGGAGCTGTTCGGGTGCTGGGGGTTACGTGGCTGCTTTGCCGAGCCAGCTAGAGGGGGAGGCCAGCTCTCGCCCCTGCCTCCAGGGCTGACCCAGCTGCCAAGAGCAGGGCCTGCCCTGCTGCCCCGCGTTCGAGTCCCACCCTGCCGCCCTGCTCCGAGCCCCCTGGCCCAGGTCAGTGCCAGCCCTGCCTGCTGCTCCAACACCCCTACCTCTGGGCTGCCTGCTACGGTGCTCAGCACAAGCACCCTCCGAGCCTGCCCACAGCGCCAGGGTCTGACTGTCCAGCCTGCTCTACGCAGGGGCTCTCCAACATCACAGCCTGCCCAAGAGCCACACACAAGCTGCAGCCCTGGAGCCATGGACACCCCGCCCGGGGACCCAGTGCTGCATGGAAGTGCCCAGCTCTGCAGGAGGAAACCCTGGAGCTGGCTCTCCCAAGCGTGGCAGGAAGCCAGGGCACGGGCCTGCAGCAGGGGCAGCTCTGCATGGCTGGGGCTGGCACAACAGGGTTAACCCAGCAGGGCCAAGGGGCTGGGGCACCTCACACCCTGGCAGGGAAGCAGGAAGCTGGCTGGGCCACGTCACCAAGGCTCACAGGGAGCCCCCATCCTGGCGCACTAGGTTGGGCTGCAGCCGCTGGCAGAGCCCCAGGTCCACAGCTGGGAGCTGCCAGGAGCCGGCAGGTTGGGGAGGCAAGGGCAGCAGCTCCCAGGCTCCAATCAGCTCCCCCAGAGTGGCAGCAGGGCAAAGCCCAGTTGTTGTCCCCCCCATCCCCATCACTGAGAGCTGCTATGCGTGCACATCACGGGCAGGGGCTGCAGAGCCACAGGGCCAGCCAGCATCTCGGGCAGGGCGCTGGCAGCCCCATGGGCAGAGCCGGGGCCTCACTGCTCAGCTGCCCTCTTCCCTTTGTGCTCCAGCCCCAGGAGCATGCTCCTGCCCCACCAGGACATTGCTGCAGGGTAGCTGCGTGATCCAAGACCTTGCCCAGCTGCGGCCATTCTGGTGCAAGCAGGAGGCTGCCCCTGGGCTGGGCACATGGCAGGGGCAGAAGGTCCAGCCTGCGGTCCTGGGGGATCTGGGCTGCGTGCTGCAGCTTGCGGCTTCCACCGGGTATGGATCCACTCCCTGGGGCGGGGGGGATGATCTCAGGGCACAGCCTCAGAGCTGCTCTGCGCACCCCCATGATGGGGCAGCACGTGCCTTAGCCCCCAGCCTGCAAAGAGCCCCCACCCCTGCTGCCAGGCGTGTGCCTGACAGCTGCAGAGGAACCACCTTCACGGGATGGGCTAGCACCTGCAGAGACCGAGCACCCCAGGACCAGAGGCACAGAGGGAGCTCCTGAGCGACCCCAGTGGGCAGTGCTGGGCCCAGTCCTGCTGTCTGACATGCCAGGATCTTACCTGCTGGAGTGGCTGCAGGATCAGGCCCAGTGTACCAGGCGCTAGTCCCAGAGGTGGCCGCTCGGATCCCATGCTGGTGTTCAAGTGTCTCTATTTTGCTGAAAGGCTTATAACATGTCTCCAACTGCCCCTTACACCATGCCCAGGCCCCGCTGAGGTTACCATCATCAGCCCCCTTGGGCCACCGTCTCAGTCCCCATGATTGGGCCGCCCTGCCTGGGCACTGCGCCCAGCTCGGCTGCCTCCAGGTGCAGCTTCTTGACTTGGCTTCTCCACCCGGGCACTTCGCCTCCTACGACTACTCTGGAGCGCAGCATCTCTGTTTGCACTGCCTACCTGGCCCTTCGCCTCCCGGGCACCGGGTCCTGCCCCGCTGGCTCCTGTCTCCGCCCCTCCCAGGCTTCAGGCTCCAAGCCCCAATCTTTGGGCTTCTTGCCCCATCCATGCCCCTCTCTGGTCCTTTGATCCCCTCAGTCTCTGGTAGTGGTTCCTGACCTTCAGTCTCCCTAGAGCATGGCTCTGCTCCTAGGCCAGCTGAGACCATGGGCATCCTGTCCTTGCTTCCCAGCCATCTGCTCTCTCCAGGCTATGGGCTCTCAGGCCTCTGTCCCTCCTCTGCGCTGTTCCCAAGCCCACTGGGACCACCACCACCTCCCCCCTCCCCTTGGTCCCTTCCTCAGAGCCCAGCTCACACACCTGCTTGGGGCTCAGGGACTCCTCTCTCTGCAGCTCTTAGGGCTACACTGCCTGCCCAGGTAGGGCCCGGGTTTATATGCTTCAAGCCCCGCCCCCTCTGGCCAGGTGACTGCCTGATTGGCCCCTGCCACAGCTGGATGCTTCCCAGGCAGCCTCTTCCCCTCTTAAAGTGACAGGTGCGCTAAGCACCCTGTCACACAGATCCCCGGCAGGATTGCGCCTGGCCACACAGATTCCCCAGCAGAGTTTGGTCCAGCTACACGGACCCCTGGTAGGATCAGGCCCAGCCACAGGGATCCCCTGCAGGATCAGGCCCAGCCATGTGGATCCTTTGCAGGATGGGGCCCAGCTGCACGGATCCCCTCCAGGATTGGGGCTGTCCCCCACTGGCAGCGGCTTTGCTTTGCCTGCAGCAGGGGAAGTTGGGGGAGGCAGGGAGCTGGCCCCGGCTGGGAAGGGTTCCCGGGAGTGAAGCTGGCCTTGCCTGGGGGCACTGCACGCTGGCTCCCCTCCACTCCAGGAGCCTGCCCCGTGCGTCCCAGTGGCTACAGCCCTTTAGGAAGTGCAGCCAGCAGGACGCAGCCCCCACGGCACGGATCCAACACCTCCCACGGCCCCTTGAGTGGAGCAGCTGGAGCTGGAGCTGGGCCTGGCCCCCCGAGTCAGCAGCTGCCCTGTGACGCTGCCGTATGGAGGCAGGGACCCTCCCTCAGCCGCAGCGACCTCGGGTCACGGAACCTGAAGCACAGAGCACATTCCTGGGGCGGCCCACGCCGGAGCTGCCAGCGCCTGGGGAGGCACCGCTGGGGTGGGAGTCCAGCGCAGCATGGGGCACTGCTGGGGAAGCTCACAGCTCTGGGCCCAGCTGACACTGCCACCATAGCACTGCTGGGGGAAGGTCACAGCACTGGGTCTGGCCAGCCTGCCAGGGCACTGCTGGAGGAAGCATGCAGCACTAGGTGCAGCCGGCACTACCACCATGGCTCTGCTGGGGGAAGGTCGCAGCACTGAACCCAGAGAACTGCTGAGGGAAGCTCGCCAGCCCCAGGCCTGGCAGGGCTGTGGGGCTGAGGACGGGCAGGGGCCGGGTCCTGGCACCAGCTGCCTGCCGCCTCCCCCCGCTGTGTGCGGCCAGCCTGTGGGGCAGCGCTCTGGTTAACATCAAGCCCAGGCCCACGTCAGCGCTGCCCCCCCTCCCTGCCCACAGCTCCTGCTCCCTCCCCGTGAAACGCAGCAGCTCTGCCAGGAGGCTGCATGGTCAGTGGCAAGGGACCAGGGGCGTGTTTGAACCCCTGGCACCGTGCAGGGGTGCTGGGGCTGGCCCTGGATCCGCAGCCCAGATGTGCAGGAAGCCAGGACAAGGCGCTGTGCCCTGTGGACGGGGGCAAGTGGCTGGGGCTGGAGG